>NC_058410.1:123920999-124231142 GCF_002201575.2 Neomonachus schauinslandi
TTTCTTTCTTTCTTTCTTTCTTTCTTTCTTTCTTTCTTTCTTTCTTTTTCTTTCTTTCTTTCTGAATAGGTGGTTATTACTAAGGTGTACTGCCCCTTAGAACCCCACCACTGCCACTGTAACTCCCATTTCCTCAACCATGGATTTGCCAAAAATTGAGTATTTGGGTTTTTGCTTTGAAAGCATAGTATAAATTGCCTTTCCAAATCCTGATCCTTTTTGTCAAAAAGAACCTGTATAAGCATTTAGTGTATTTATTTGCAAAATGGCAACTCAGGTTGTGGCTATTTTAGTGCTTAACATTGCCAAAACACAATCAGAACATGCAGCTACTTCCCACCAATGCAAGGCGCCTAAGTTAGAAACACAGCAGGAAGTGGCAGAGGAGAAACCACGGTGTTTTGGAAGTCAAATGCGATACCCCAGAGAAGGTTTGGTACAGCAACCATTAGGGGCTCCTACCCCATGTTCTTATCTCATTGGTCATACTGCATTGTAATTCTTCTGTTTGCAAGTCTTTCTTCTTATATGTTATGTTTCAAGAAGAGAAAAATCGGGGCACCTGAGTGGCTCAGTTGGTTAAGCGACTGCCTTCAGCTCAGGTCATGATCCTGGAGTCCCAGGATCGAGTCCCATATCGGGCTCCCTGCGGCAGGGAGTCTGCTTCTCCCTCTGACCCTCCCGACCCTCCCCCTTCTAATGCTCTCTCTCTGTCTCTCTCTCTCAAATAAATAAATAAAATCTTTAAAAAAAAAAAAAGAAGAGAAAAATCATATCTTGTCCTTCTTTTCAAACCCTGTCCCTGTGCTTTGACACAATGCTGTTTATAGCAGGTGCTTAATAAGTATCTGTTGAGGGGCGCCTGGGTGGCTCAGTCAGTTGGGCATCTGACTCTCGATTTCCACTTAGGTCCTGATCTCAGGGGCATGAGATCGAACCCTGAATTGGGCTCAGGCTCAGTGGGGAGTCTGCTTGACATTCTCTCTCTCCCTCTCCTTCTGCCCCCCAACCCCACACTTTCTCTCTTTCTCTAAAATAAATAAATCTTTAAAAAGCTATCTGTTGAGCAAATGAATGAATGAATCTCTAGGAAAATAAGCTTTCAGAGCATGTTAGGTAGCTTCTTGATACACCAAATCACATGGGCAGATTTTCCAAGAGATAGACAATTTCTACCACTCCACCTTCCACTGGGAAAAAAGTATGAAAAATGTGTACTAATAACACATGTTATGTGGCAAATATCAAATGGCTTCTGGTGAGAAAGAGAGGATTGAGTGAACAAAAATGGAAATTGATCACAAGAGTTGAAATAGAGATGGTAACTAGCCATAGTGGTGACCATTTCACAATGTATACAAGCATCAAATCATGCTATACACATACATTCTATGTCAGATACCTGAAATGAATATAATATTATAAGTCAGTTAGACCTCAATACATATTTTAAGAAGAATTTAGAAGCAAAACTGAGGTATGATGGCATTGAGAGATGTGAGGAAAGAAAGTCAAGAGGATGAACAAGCACAGGAGGGGAAGCCAGGAAAGGAAAAAGTATGTGGTTGGGTGGGAGAGATTGATGGCGAAGATGTGAACTTGGTAAACTGTGAACTGATGGTGGAGCTGAGAAAGATAAAAAAGAAAATGTGCCAAAAGCCAAGAAGTCTCTTGGCTTTAATCCCTAAAGCCTTCTACAATCTTACTCCCTCTGTTATTCAAAACTTTCTAAAATTCTTCTCTTCCTAGAAGTCTTTAACAGGAAAGGAGAAAACATTACAACTTCTCTAGTAGAATTGTAAGACTAGAAGAGATCTTAGCAATCACTGAGTACCTTCAATTTGCAGATGAGGAAATTGAGGCCTGGGGGATGGAAGTTACTTCCGCCAGGGTTGGGCCATTTTGGAGCCTGAGCCAAAAGCACCATCTGTATATTTCCAGATCTGTGCTCATTCCAATAGATACTCATTTCCTGTTCCTATTTCTCCCAACATAGGACATCTCTGTCATCTGAATAAACTGAAAGAAAGAACGTTTATTTTTTAAAATGAGTCAACAAACATTTCCACGTGAAGAAATAAACAAGAGGTCTAGGAGGGAGAAGCTGTGCTTTGATTGCTATTGTACTTCTAGGACCTAGCCCAGCACCTGGCAGAGTGATTTTCAATAAGGTTTGAATGGTTGGCTGGAGGCATGGACAGATGGACAGAAAGATGAGTGGATGGATAGATGCATGGATGAATGTGCTCTACCAGGACTGCCACTGCTACCCAGATATTTATTGAACAGACTTATGTTTTCTGATCTTACGAGCTATTTGAATCAATTTGCAATTGTATATGGACAATGACCCCAGGTTGTTTTAAAGAACACTCAATAAATATTGATAAAGTGAATGCATAGGATGCTCTCAGATAAGTTATAACCTCATCAAAGACCTAAGATGTAGACACAAGTAGAAGTAATAAGCACCACAGAACAACAGTGTGCTAAATGCCAGATAACTCTACAAGCAGGTACGGGCTATAAGTACAGTGATTCTATGATTTATTTTCTAAACTGGGTCCCTTTTGAGAGTGAAGCGTGGCTACCACTTTGTCTTCTTAAAATGAATAAGCATGATACACTAGATGGCTGTGAAAAGTGCATGTTAGAGATAGAGGCTAGAGAAAGAATGAAACGGAGATTTTGTATGTGCCATATGTCTGTAGAGATGAGTTTGCTATCTCACCAGAAAAAATCAAAACTGTCTTTCTAGCATTTTTAATTACAGAAGCAAAATGCCCTTTTTACTGGTCTAATGAGGATAGTGCAGAAATCTCTTTTTAGTGACAGAAGTGTTGCTAACAAGGGTAGGTCTACACCCTTCCCATGTAAAGTGTAGTCTGCGGGCCAGCAATGCAGGCATCCTGTGGGAATGTGTTAGAAATGCAGACTCTCCGGCCCCACCCCAGACCTAAGGTCTGACTCTGCCTATTCATGAAGTCCTTGGGTGATCTGTAGGCACATTAAAGTTTGAGAAGCGTTGGTCTACAGCACATTAATCCTTCCAAAAGAATAACATTTATTTAAACATTTCAATACACTTTTCCTTCTTTGCTCCTGCTTCCCTTTACAAAATGTGTTCAAAGTGTACTTCTTTTAGCTTTTCAGCCATTTCAGTGTCTGGAACTTTGATGATGATAATGAGGAGAGGACTGTTGTTTACAAAAAAAAAAAAAAAAACAGGAAAACTGTGGCTGAAACACCCTCTATCCCCACAAAGGCACTCTCCCGTTCAGGGCTGAGGAGGGAAAACATTCACATTCACAAGATAAGCTGCTCCATTTTGGTACAAGACAGGCTTTAGCGTCACTCAACCAATTCTGGTTTTAAAACTTCTCTCAGTAAGAGGGGGAAAATGATAGAAGAGGAGAGCATTCTTGGAAATGCAAACTAATCCAGGAAATCGTCACTTTCGTTCATTGTAAGTGCTTCACAGAGGCTTTATCTTTTCCTAAGTTGAAGGAATAGTCACATGCTATGGAGGTGGCTGGCTCATCTTTCCTGCGACTGCTTTGCTGGCTCTGGGCCCAGCGTGAATTTGGTAATACTGGGCAAGGCCACAGCTGTGTGCCGGCCTGCGTGGCATCTCTATTTTTGCAGCCATTAAATCGCTTCTCCGATCTCCAGCATGTGTTGCTGTACATGTGACCCGATGAATCCCCTGTAGAATGAAGCAACAATAATGGGCAGGGCAATTAGCTCAGGGACACCGGGCCTTCCTAGCAGCCTCTTGCCCATGTTAATATTTGCAATGTATCCTGGGCGGGGTGCTTCTGAGAATTCCACTAATGCCCCATTACCATCCCTGAGGCTGGGAACCGTGGGGTGAGAGCTTCGTTTCCTTCCTGCCCAAGATGAATGTTGTGAAGGGCGATGAAGGGGTTGGGATTGCCTCCAAATAAAGGTCTTTTATGGCTCTTTAAAGTTGTAAGTCACTCAGTCCTAGTCTCTTTTGCCTGCTGATAGGACAACTTTAAAAATGTACATTTCTGACCTTGCAGTTAGGCAGGCTTTCATCCTAACTTCGGTGAAGAAGAATTAGAACAGGGAAGATTTCAGTGTAGGTGTGGGCTGAAATCAAGATGAAATTGACTAAGCACCTTGTTGGTGCTCTGCTAACATAAGCCATCACCTCCCCACTAGAATTTTGTATTTCAAAAAGCATAGGTGAATCTTAAATAATTGAGGCTGCCATCCCGAAAGGTCAGATAGACAGGATATATCATAGTGAAAATCATGGAATCTCAGCCCTCAAAGAAGATCTTTAGAACTCCCCTCTTCCTTTTGACGGAATGGTCTATAAAACGAGGACTGTAGCTGCCTGCCTCATCATCGTGCAGTAAGGACCAAGTCAGACAGAACGGGAGACTACATTTGAAACTCCACAAACCAAAATAATACATATTTTTAGTGATCTTCGTTATTATTTTAATATTTTTTTAAAGATTTATTTATTTGAGAGAGCGTGCGCTCAAGTGTGGGGCAGGGGCAGAGGCAGAGGGAGAGAGTTACTTAAGTAGATTCCTTGTTGAGCTGGAGCCCCATGCAGGGCTCGATCTCATGATCTGGAGATCATGACCTGAGCCAAAACCAAAAGTTGGATGCTTAACTGACTGCGCCACCCAGGAGCCCCTTCGTTATTATTTTGAACTAAGAAAACGGGCTTCGCAGTCACTAGGCGGTGAGTTCCCCCTTAGAAGTGCTCGCCCACCCGTGAGCTCAACTGAACTGGGTCATTTTCACAAAATTGCCCTTCCCCTCAATCTCCCAGTGGTCAAGGCACACATGCTTGCCCTAGATCATAGAGAATACTTGTACTCTGGGCTCTCACTGGAGAATACAACCTCGAACTCCCTACTGTCCAGTCCGTTAGCAAATACTGATTTTTGAAAAAATAGTGTTTATGGGAATACCTGTAGAGTATGCAAATTATTCATTCTGCTGGATATCCTAAAATTTACGTTAGGACCAAACCTGATTGTCAGACTACTTTGTGTTCAGATCACAGGTATTTGCCTCCTTGTAGAATGGACTTGAATGAACTGTGCATACATAGAGGGGTGCTATCAGATCCGACCCAAAGAAATGTATCACTGTATTTAACACAGAATTTTTATTGATAACCCAGCCTGCCACCTTGCCGGATTCCTCCTTACAAGGACCCAGAAGAGAAATTCCCCTGGCATTGCAGCTTCAGGAGAACCAGGGCTTTTACTAAACATCCTTTTATCTTATGAACAGAAGCACTGATTTCATAATTGGGAGTGCTTTCTTCTTTGCTCTGGCCACTAGGAAACTTAGAGCCAAATTTGTTTAGCAAGTGGAATACATTGCTCTGTAATAATTTCATCCTGGCTTTGATTTCCTTACCCTCTTTTCCCTTTGATAATTTCTTTTATCTCTTTGTATTGCCTATGTTTTGTAAACAACTCATTTTTTTAAAGATTTATTTCTTTATTTTAGAGAGAAAGAGAAAGAGAGTGCAGGGGACTGGCAGGGGGAGAGGGAGAGGAAGAGAATCTCAAGCAGGCTCCCCACTAAGTGTGAAACCCGCCTTGGGGCTCTATCTCATGACCCTGAGATCATGACCTGAACCAAAACCAAGAGTCCAACACTCACCCAACTGAGCCACCCAGGTGCCCCTAAACCAACTCACTTCTCTAATTCTGTTGTGGTAACTTTGTAAATTTCAGTTGGATTGAATTGAGTCCTTGGTATCATTTGCCAATAAAGCTTCAGCTAAAATCTTTATGCAGGGTACTTGCAGCAGCTGGGCATTGGGGATGATGCTCAGCTATGATTTTTCAGAAGCATATGTAAGTCATAAATGTAATAGATCACATTTCCAAGACCATGAAGTTGACAGATTTTTATATCAGAAGATGTATTTAGCTCCATAAGATCTCTTGAACTTATAATCAGATATTCAAGGTTAAATAAGGCCCTTGGCCTTTGACATTTAGCTCTTGACCTCATCAACATGCAGAATAGTAAAATCTCTATTGGACTGTATCGTTTGGATTTTGTGACAATTTGGACAAAGACTGGTTGAAGTTTACTCTTTGTTCTCTGGATACATTAAACAAATGAGTATAACTTGTAAGAAGGAATATTTGAATATTAAAGAGTTATTTCCCAACTACTTTTATTCCTATGTGCATATTAAAATGCCATTAGATTACCTTCATAACCCAGCATTTGTCTGGCTAGTACTTTGATATGCTGATTACAAACCTTTCCTATTTACTAAATTAATAATTGATTAATTAGAAAGTCTAACACTGATGGTGATAAATCTGTACTCTTGAAAATACCCAGAACATTTCTACTATGTACGGTCTTGACAATCATGCCAGCTCTTGTAATTGCTCTAAAATTTAAGTAATACATGGTAGGTGCCTTTTCTGAAACATTTGGAGATATTCGCTACTTTTTTGTTGAAATCCCCATTCTCCGGAATTCTGTAATATTGCATCCTCTTTCTTCTCTTGTTCCCTCTCTGATTAAGTCTTTGTCTTATCAAGCATCTTCTCTTCCTCCTAACACCCTTAGACTGAAAGCATTTTCCAAGTTCAGCACTCAGTCTGACTGCTTCCTTCTTCACGCTTGCTAGTGTAACTAATCCTTCTTAAAGCATCAACTATCACTCCTAACAGCTGACTCTCACTTTGAATGTTCACTTGAGTTCCAACTGCTCAGCTCAGATTATTTACTGGATACTTCCACTGACACTTCAAATTCATTGGGTCAGCCATTAATTACTGTCAACTTTGTTAGTGCTATCATAACACTTAACAATAACAAAAAATCTTTTGTATTGATTGTATATTCTACATGTTACAATAGTTGCTTTAAAAACAAATTTCATTCCATCCTCTGAACTGTCCTATGGGTGGGTTTTACGACATTCACTTTATCTATTAGGAAACTGGGAATGAAAGAGATACAGAAGCTTGCCCTGGTCTTTCACCAAGTTTTTCTCAACATTATAAAAATAAAATTTGAACTCCAGTCTGTCACATTAAGCCGCCTTCCAAACTTATATCTAAAATTAAATTCTCTTTTTTTTTCCAAAATAAACTTTTGCGAATGTCCCTATTTTTGCTTATGGTACCGTAATTCTCCTACTAAATATAGAAGCTTAAAACGTTGGATACTTATTTGGTCTTCCCCCTCCTTATCACTCTTCATATCAAATCCATCACCAAGGCCTATCCTGTTGCTTCTTTCTAGCTTTTCTTTCTTCCATTCTTCCTTTCTCTACTTCACAGACTTATTCATTAATGTCTCCAATAAATTGCTCTTGTGCATGCCTTCCTTCCCTGATTCACTACTGTTGAACCTTCCAGAGGGTAGCCTTTGCCTTGTTGTTAGCTGGTCCAAAGAAGCCTTCAGATGACCACATTGTCTTAAGGTCCTTCGCCCAACAGGGTAGGACTTCCACAATTCAACCAATTTTTACACTTTTATCAGCCTTCACTTTACTTTCATTTCAATCTGCTCTCTTCATTCTCCCTGAAATAGGCATTTTATTTTCCTTCTAAATTTTGTTCACACAGTCTTTCCGCTTTTGAAATATTCTTCTCCCACCTCTTGCCCTTGAAATGCCCAACTCAAGCTTTAGATATGGTTCTGCAGTTTTTACCTTCCTCAAAAATTTGCCTACTGTATTTATTATTACTTATTCAGCACAATTATGTTGCTTTATGTTGTAAGGAAAATTCTCATGTGTGTGAGTGTGTGTGTGTGTGTCTTGCCTCTTTGGTCAGATTTTAAATTCCTAGAGGGCAAGGATGGATTTCAAACACCTTCTATATCTTTTGGAGGTTTGGAATGAGTTATCATATAAATCATCTACAAACAATATAATATTCAAGGAAAGCAAATTACTTTGATAGAGGAAATGAAAAGAACATGGGTTTTAGAATTTATAACACCCGAATTCCAGTCCAATCAACTGTGCAAATTCAGTCACTTCAAATTCTTTAATAACATGAAGTTACTTCTGTCTACCTCATAGCTTATTGTGATATTCAGTGAAGTATAGAGTATGTACGCCAGTACCTGCCATCAGCGTGTACTGAAAAATGAAATTATTATGGTTATTTGATAACTGAAGAGAATCACTGTCTTTTTAAGCTCTGTGCGAGCATAAATTATTAGTTTGGGCCACGACTGTATCTATAATTGATTGACATGAATAAATATATAGAATATAAACTCAAACTATTTAAAGTAAGTTTGTTGCTTTGTTAATAGGAACTTACATAGAAATATGCCCACTGGGGTGCCTGGGTGGCTCAGTTGGTTAAGCGACTGCCTTCAGCTCAGGTCATGATCCTGGAGTCCCCGGATCGAGTCCCGCATCAGGCTCCCTGCTGAGCAGGGAATCTGCTTCTCCCTCTGACCCTCCCCACTCTCATGCTCTCTCTATCTCATTCTCTCTCTCAAATAAATAAATAAAATCTTTAAAAAAAAAAAAAGAAAGAGATATGCCCACCATGACGACTAGTCAGTTTCCCCCTGCCACTCTTCCCCTTCTTGCTTTTTGTATTTTGAGGATATAGAACTAGATGCATAAAGTTATGCATTTAATGACCTTCCTGGTCAATTAGACTTTTTGTCATTAGATATGCAGTTTCTCTATCCTTAATAAAGTCAATTATTTTTATAGTAAAAAAAAATAAGGTTGTTGCATGTTTCTATACTTAGAATCATACTATTTTAGAGTGGAAATGGTCCTCATCTAAACCATGATTCCACAACACAGGTCTGCAAGAAAATGAGAAATACATTTTTTTAAAGATTTTATGTATTCATCTGAAAGGGAGAGAGAGAGAAAGAGAGTATAAGCAGGGAGAGGGGCAGAGGGAGAGAGAGAAGCAGACTCCCTGCTGAGCAGGGAGCCCAACTCGGGGCTCGATCCCAGGACCCTGAGATCATGACCTGAGCCAAAGGCAGACGCTTAACTGACTGAGCGACCCAGGTGCCCAGAGATAAACATTTTTATAATGATTTTTTTTTGGTAAAACTAAATAATACAATTTAAAGGATTACCCTACATTTTGTGATTATGACTCTCCTACTTCATGTATGTGTTAAAATCCCTTTGTTTTATAAAATAATGTTGATGATACATAGTAGAGGGTAACAGTTGTGACTTTTGTGGTGACTGATATGACTTTCCTTGATGAAACAGAAAGTTGGCAAACAGATGATGATTTCCACAGTAGTTTTAAAAAGGTTACAGGTCCACGTTATCCCCAAATGCTTAGAAACCCTAATTTAACCCAAGCTCTTTGTTTCAGAGTTAAAAATTATTTGACCTACAGAAGTTACGTTACTTGTTCAAGGTCACACACCTACTGCAGACCCACTGTGAGAATTCTCTGAACTCTCAGAATGTGCCTCATCCTTTAAGTGAAAATTGATCTTTTCTACTGATAGAAACAGGAAACTATTTGCCATTTGACTTTTGAAGAAAATGCATTGTGTAAATTTTATTCATTTATAATAAACTTATTAAAATCCTCCCAAAGGATGACTTTATCCCTAAGTGGAAAAACTTGATGATAAGTTGTAAACCTTTAAAGGATATTTAAAATAGTTTCCCAAGTTTTTTAAAATTTCATATTTTCCATTTATTTTCAAATAAAATTTATTTCCACCCAAAATAAATTTTCTTACATAAAAACTATGGAAAATATAGGAAGAAGGAATAAAAGCCCTATTATTACAGAGAGAATCATGTTGATATTTGAGCATAATTCCACTATATATTTTTCTTTTTTTAAGATTTATTTATTTATTTGAGAGAGAAAGAGAAAACATGCAATCGGGGGAGGGGTAAAAGGAGAGGGGAAGGAAAGAAACAGACTCCCCTCTAGGCGGGGAGGATGACGTGGGGCTTGATCTCAACCCTGAGATCGTGACCTGAGCCCAAATCAAGAGTCAGACACTCAACTGACTGAACCACTCATGAGCCCTCTGCTATATATTTTTCTATGTACAACTTTGTATAGTTGAAATTATACTCCAGGGTGCCTCGGTGGCTCAGATGGTTAAGCATCTGCCTTCAGATCATGTCATGATCTCCAGGTCCTGGGATTGAGCCCCACATTGGGCTCCCAGCTCAGCAGGGAGTCTGCTTCTCCCTCTGCCTCTGCCTCTCCCCCGTGTGTGCTCTGTTTCTCTCCCTTTCAAATGAATAAATAAAATCTTAAAAAAAAAAAGAAATTATACTCCATGTGCAATATTTATATTTCTGGGTTCTTTATTTTAATTATTTTAAAATTTAAAAAATAAGTAATACATTCATATAGTTTCAAGTTCAGAAGGTACAAATGGATATAGAGTGAAGATTCTCCTCTGACCTAACCCACAGTCACCTACTTCTCTTCCTTAACAAATATTAACATTTACAGTTTTTTAAATTTTTGGTATGTGTATCCTTCCAGAGATATTTTATGCTTATGCTCAGGTTCTTTCATCCCATATTAAGACATAAGCATTTCCTCATCTTTTTAAAAAATATTATTAAAGGCTATATAATATTTTATTTTGTAGATATGCCATAATTTATTTAGTCATGCTTACATATTACACATTAAAATTGTTTTCATTTTTTTATTTTTAATAAATTTGCAGATCCTATAGCTTAAACTAAATGAATCCATTGATCTTTTTTATTTTAGACATTATAAGGCTTTAACAATAACTTTCCTTGAACAGATCAGTTTTATTTTACCTCTATTCCCAAAAGCAAATCTATTGTTTCTTCAACTGAAGCTAGTCAGTCAACCTGCGGTTGAAACAATCTTTTGTCTACATGAGCTGATTTCAGCTGGATACAGTCCTATTCTCTTAAGAAAGAATACCAACTCCCCTAGGTGCACTGTAAAAACTTACTGTAAGGATGCAACAATAGAACAAACTTTTCAGTTTAAGATGAACAAGGACTGAGATCTAATGTAAAAAATATGGTGAATATAGTTGATAACACTGTATTGTTTAACTGAAATTTGCTAAGTGAATAGAACTCAAATATTCCCACAAAAATTTTAAAAAGACAAATTTGTGAAGTATTTGATGTGTAATTAAGTAGAGTGGGGGAGTTCTTTCACAATGTATGTGTATGCATATCAAATATGTCTATCAAATCACCACTATGTATGCTTTAAATATCTTACAATTTTATATGTCAATTAATACCTCAATAAAACAAATTAAAAAGAAAAGAATGCACCAGTAGAGTTGATGGTATTTTGACCTCACTATCATCACTGCACCCTATACTGGGAGCTCAATAGGTTCACAGTATTGTTGGCTAAAACTTCATTCAGAGCTCTCTCTCCAAAGGAGAGAGAAGCGATGCATTCAAACATCAACAAGGCCAAAGACATGAAAAACAGCATGGCAATTAAAAAAAAAAAAAAAGATTATCCAAGTGGTAAACATACCAAGAATAAATGTTTATGCTGCTTTCAGAGGACTGTGCAGTGTTGATGGGCTTAGTGCTAAATACTGATGTCATCGGTTCTTCATGGATGGTCAGAAAAAATTTTGCTTCATTTAGAGGAATATTCATGGCAATGCATAAAGAAAGGAGAAGGGTCAGCAAAATAGGGGACAGGCCATCCATTTCTAGTATAGAGGAAGGTATATGTGAAACTGAGGTATTCAGGGTGAGAAATCTGAACCTAAGCTATGACAAAATTAGCTCAAAGAGTCTAAAAAGAAACCTGGCAAGAATGGAAAATACTTGGTTAAAAGATTTATAATAAAGAAGGAAAGACATGGCTTTACTATAGATGGAAATATCAAATATAAGCCTAACTTTCAGAAAAACAAATAAATCAGCAAAACTTCACTTTATGCTTTTTGCTGTAATTCTCTCCCAACCAACCCAAATCCCAGCCCTATCCTACCCTTCATAAATAAAGTCCACTGGGCTTGTGCCATTCCTGATGTGGAAATTTAACATATTCTCAATTTGGTGTAAAGTGTTATGCAGTTGCAGGATCTAGCTCACCCTTCTGACTATATTTCCAAATATGTGTTATAATATTAAGCTAGAACTCTCTTTTATAGAGATGTTCAAAGTGACTTTAGAAAAAAAAAGTATAATGCAGAAAAAGCACTCCTGGAGACTGAAGCTCAGGTTTGAATTATCTCAATCCATGATATTGGCTTTGGGTGACCTTCAAGTATTTGAGCACTTAGGGAGGTGGCAGAAGCAAACATAAATCCTCTTTGGAGAAAGATAGCATTATCCTGGACTTCAAACATTTCTACAATTTTGCAAATACCTTATCTCGCCCATAATAAAAAATAGACACATAAGGAGTAAAATAACAACTGAAATCAATAGAAAGAGCAGACAATAGAGACAGATTCACAGAGACTACAAATATGAGTTTGAGACATTAACTTCAAAGTAACTGTATTATTTCGGTCAAGGAGATTTTTATAAATCAAACAAGATTCAGGATTTTAACCAAAATAAAGAAACTATTAAATCAAGTGGATAGTCTGGATTAAAGAATACAACAACAACAAAAAGATTAAGAGCAGGTCAGACACAACTGAAGAGAGAATTAGTAAACTGAAAGATAAGTCAGAAGAAAGTGTCTAGAATGAAGTAGAAAAACAAAAGAATAGAAAAATCAGAAAAAATAGCAAGTATATAGGACTACAGTGAAAAATTCTAATACATGTTTACTGAATTTCAAGAAAGAAAGAGACTGAGGCAGCGGCAATGTTAAAAGATAATGGTTGAGAAAATTTCCCAAGCTGGTGAAAGATGTCAATCCATAGATTAAATGAATCTTATGAACCCTAAGAAGAATAAATACACAAATCCTTAGACACATCATAGTAAAACTGCTGGAAACCAAAGACGAAGAGAAAATTTTTAAGATAGTAAGAGAAGACAGATTACCTTCAAAAGAACAAAAATATAGCAGATTTCTCAGTGGAAACAATGGAAATCAGAAGACAAAAAAATACGTAAAATACTGAGAGAAAATACAAAATAAGAAAGTCTCTCAAACAAAGAATCCAAGCCAAATAATGTTTTCTGCAACATTTGTCCCAGAATAGTCAGAATTTGGACTGCCAGATCCCTGCATTTTGCCCCCCACTTCCAACTCAGAACAACCAGAAAAACCAGAAAAACAACCAATTCCAAACCAATCACATAAGATGCTCTGCTTCTAGTTAGCCCGTTTCCAGCTTCCCCATGCCAACAACCTCTAATCAGAGCACACCGGACTACTTCCCTTTTTCTCAAAATAAGTTTTCACGTTCCTTTGACTGCCTTTGAGTTTCTTCCCCATACAAGTGATTGTGGCTAACTTCCTTGATACAGCAGCTCTGAACTGTTCTCATTTGAGTGGTCTTTGATTTATTCCCATACTTCTAAAAGTAAAGCCCCAAAACAATCTGAGTGTTTTTTGTTAATTGGGCTCCAATTAATCAAGTTCTTGCTATACTTTAACCATCCTTTAGTAATTGAAAAGGAACCATTTAGGATAATTAATATACTAATTACCAATCATTCTAATATGTCCAATAAATCAGGTCTCTTAAGGAGCTCCTATATAACAATAGACCAGTTTCTGCTTTGTATATTCTTAATACTGAACACACATGTGTAAGTCACTAGACTTATAAATGCCTAATACATATGACCTATCAACTTCATATATCTATTAATGGCCAAGTGTTTGTAATCTTTCCTTTTCAAACTAAACTAACATCATCAAAACTAATCATCTCAATGATTTAGACTTCCAGTTATAAGATGAATAAGTTTTGGGTACTTAATATACAGCATGGTGATTATAATTAACAACACTGTATTATATATCTTGAGGTAGCTAAAAGTAGATTTTAAATATTCTCATCATGAAAACATTGTATTTATGTGAGGTGGTAGAGGTGTTAACTAACTTTACGGTAGTAATCATTTTGTGATATAAACATATCATATCATCATGTTGTACACCTTAAACTTATGCAATGTAGATTATATCTTAATCAAACTGGAAGAAAAAAATCTTTTTTTTTTTTAATTTTTTTTTATTCTTATGTTAATCCCCATACATTACATCATTAGTTTTAGATGAAGTGTTCCATGATTCATTGTTTGTGCATAACACCCAGTGCTCCATGCAGAATGTGCCCTCCTCAATACCCACCACCAGGCTCACCCATCCTCCCACCCCCCTCCCCTCTAGAACCCTGTTTGTTTTTCAGAGTCCATCGTCTCTCATGGTTTGTCTACCTCTCCGATTTCCCCCGCTTCATTCTTCCCCTCCCGCTACCTCCTTCTTCTTCTTTTTTTCTTTTCCTTAACATATATTGCATTATTTGTTTCAGAGGTACAGATCTGAGATTCAACAGTCTTGCACAATTCACAGCGCTTACCAGAGCACATACCCTCCCCAGTGTCTATCACCCAGTCACCCCATCCCTCCCACCCCACCCCCCACTCCAGCAACCCTCAGTTTGTTTCCTGCAATTAAGAATTCCTCATATCAGTGAGATCATATGATACATGTCTTTCTCTGTTTGACTTATTTCACTCAACATAATACCCTCCAGTTCCATCCACGTCGTTGCAAATGGCAAGATCTCATTCCTTTTGATGGCTGCATAATATTCCATTGTATATATATACCACTTCTTCTTTATCCATTCATCTGTCGAT
The DNA here is from genome assembly GCF_002201575.2 of Neomonachus schauinslandi. Taxonomy (NCBI): domain Eukaryota; kingdom Metazoa; phylum Chordata; class Mammalia; order Carnivora; family Phocidae; genus Neomonachus; species Neomonachus schauinslandi. The sequence goes on from NC_058410.1 coordinate 123,935,758, forward strand.
GGACATCTTGGCTCTTTCCACAGTTTGGCTATTGTGGACATTGCTGCTATAAACATCGGGGTGCACGTACCCTTTCGGATCCCTACTTTTGTATCTTTGGGGTAAGTACCCAGTAGTGCAATTGCTGGATCATATGGTAGCTCTATTTTCAACTTTTTGAGGAACCTCCATACAGTTTTTCAGAGTGGCCGCACCAGCTTGCATTCCCACCAACAGTGTAGGAGGGTTCCCCTTTCTCCGCATCCCTGCCAACATCTGTCGTTTCCTGACTTGTTAATTTTAGCCATTCTGACTGGTGTGAGGTGGTATCTCATTGAGGTTTTGATTTGGATTTCCCTGATGCCGAGCGATATTGAGCACTTTTTCATGTGTCTGTTGGCCATTTGGATGTCTTCTTTGGAAAAATGTCTGTTCATGTTGGAAGAAAAAAATCTTGATGATTTTATATAAAAAAGAAATTGCTAACCTGGAATTCTATACCAAGTGACATAGCCTTCCATAAAAAGGTAAAATAGACATTTTCAGACAAACAAAAGTGAGAGAATTCATCATCAGCAATCTGCAATAAAGAATATATTAGTTGTTCTTTAAGCAGAAGGAAAATGATTCCAGATAGAAGATTAGAACAACTGTTTAAAAAAAAAAAAAAAAAGAAGAGCAGCAATAAAAATGATTAAATATGTGTGTGAATCTAAATAAATATTGGCTATATAAACCAATAATGATAATGACTTTTGGCATTTGAAATAGAGAATTAAAATACAAAACTACAATTAGCATAAGATATGGGTCAGTAGGATATTGAATAAATGGTGTAAAGTATTCTTAGATTATTGTGTTATCCGAGAAAAGGATAAATGTATTGATACTACACTTAATTAAGAGAAAGATGAATATTATAATTTCTAGGGTTACCATTATATATATTGTAAAAGAACATATGACTTCCAAGATAATGAAAAAATGACAGAATTTTTTTTTAAAGTTCTCAATCAGCCTGAAACAAACTGATGACAGGGAAAAAAAGACATATAGAATGAGCAGGATAAATAGAAAATACTGAATAATATGATAGTATAATAATATTACTACACATATCAGTAATTACTTTAAATGTAAATTGACTATACCCCAATTAAAAGACAAAGGTTGTCATACTGGATTTTTAAAAAATGCTGCTTATAAGAGACATATGAAAAATGTAATGATACAGAAACTTTAAAAACACAGAGATGGAACAAGATTTATCTATCATACAAACACAAATCAAAAGAAATTTAGTTATAAATATCTTAATATCAGACAAAGTAGACTTAGAGTCTACTAGTGTTAATAATACTAGCAATAATTGATATACTAGCCTATTATTGATATATTAGTATTATATTAATGTATTAAGTAATGTATTTTATTAATATAATACTAATATATCAATAATAGGCTAGTATATTGTCTATTAATACACTGGTATTAATAATACTAAAGTATTATTAATATCTTTATAATGACAAGATGCTTCATTTACCAGGTGGTTATAACAGTTTAAACTTGTATGTGCCTAATAAATATATAAAGCAAAAACTAACTGAACTAAAGAGACATAGACAAATTCACAATTATATTGGAAGTTTTGAACACATCTGTTCCAGTAACTGACAGAGGATTTGAACATAAACAGAACAGCATAAATAGTAAACTGAAATATATAGATATAGATATATCTCCATATATAAAAGTATATTATAATGTGTATTTATATATAAAAATACATTATTATTATTACTATTACTATTACTATATTATTATTGTATATATTTTTAGTATTATATAAATAATATAACATAATTTATAGATCATTATATAACTTACATAATAATTGTATAAGTTATATATATATATATAACTTACACATATATATAACTTTTATATATACACTGCATATAACAACTGTAAAATACAATCTTTTGAAGTACCATATAGAAAATTAAGATATTTGGGACATAAATTAAGTCTCAACAAATTTCAAAGGACTGAAGTTCTACAGATCATGTTCTTTGACTACAGTGCAATTAAGCCAGAAATCAAATAACAAAAAAATAATGAGAAAAATCCCAAAATTTTGAGACTAAGAAACTTACTTCTAATAATCCACAGGTCATAGAAGAAATCACAATGGAAATGGAAATATATTTTGAAGAAATGATAATGAAAATGTAAAATATCAAGACTTGTGGGACATAGAGTAATTTATAGATTTATATACACACATTTGAAAAGAAAGACAAAGTCAATAAAGTCATTTAAGGAAATAAGAAAAATAACAATAAATAAAACCCAAAATAAAAAAGAAATAATAATGGTAGGCAAGAGCCTAATGAAATAGAATAGACACTTCCAAAACACAGAATCAAAATGTCCAAAATAGGTATTTTCAAGCCTCATAGATTAATACAGCTCTGGAAAGACTGATAAAGAAAAAGGAGAGAAGTCACACGTAATTTGAAAAATGGAAATGGGACATTACTACAGACCCTACCCATATTAAAATTTCTGAGCAATTTTATGCCATCAGATTTGGAAATTTAGATAAAGTGGATAAATTGACATAGAAAGAAACCTGAATAATTGTTCATTAAAAACTTGAATCTATAAAAGAGGATTAAAGAGTAGACTTATCATTTAATGATGTACTGTATGGTGACTAATATAACATAATAAAAAAAAGAGTACACTTATCATGATAAGCACCGAGTAATGTACAGAATTGTTGAATTATTATATTGTACACCTGAAACTAATATAACACTGTATGTTAATTATGCTTCAATTAAAAAAAAGAAAAAAATTGAATCTATAACTTAAAGCCTTCCAACAAGAATGCCTCAGGACCAGATGGTTTTACAAGCAAATGCACACAGATAGTAAAGGAAGAAATAATGGCATTCATACACAAATTAAAAATTGAAAAAGAGGAAGTATATACCAATTCCTCTTATGAGACATGTATAACTTGAAATCAAAACCCAACAAAGACATAAGAAAGGAAAATTTCAGGCCAACCTTTCTCATAAATGTAGATTCAAAATCCTAAACACATTATTAGCATAACAAATTTAACAAATTATAAAAAGGATAATGCATTAAAACCAAATGTGGCTTATTCCAGAAAAGGAAAATTGGTTTAAAATTAAAAATAATAGGGGTGCCTGGGTGGCTCATTCGGTTAAGTGTCTGCCTTTGGCTCAGGTCATGATCCCAGGGTCCTGGGACCAAGCCCCATGTCAGGCTCTCTGCTCGGCGGAGAGCCTGCTTCTCCCTCTGCCTCTGCTGCTCCCCCTGCTTGTGCTCTCTCTCTCTCTGCCAAATAAATAGATAAAATCTTAAAAAATAATAATAATAATATAAAGTCAACATGTTTGCAAAATGAAGGAATAAAATCTTATGATCAATTCAATAGATGACAAAATTCAATATCCATTCATGATTTAATGAAACTTTTTGAAAATTAGTATTAGAAAGGAACTTCTTTAATCTGGTTAAATATGAATACAAAATTACTTTAACAGTTATCATTTCTAATGGTGAAAACTTTCCCTTTGTAATAAAAATCAAGAAAAGATGTCCACTATCACCCTTTCTATTTAATGGTGCATTGGCAATAAAGGCAGTGTCCACAGCCACATGGGCATGCTGAAAATGTGTCTGGCATCAGCAAAGCATTCACGAGAAATTTATTTTGAAATAATTTGATACCTTTTTAAAAAGTATCAAAATTAATGCAATAGTGCAATTCCCTAACTACTCTGCCCCAACCACTTGTTCTTCATAGAGCTGTACTTTTTAAAAATACTGATTAGATTATTGCTTAAGACACCAAGGACATTGTCATGACCCATCAAAGTCACCTGCCTCTTAATCATATTTTATGTCCCTCTTCCTCTTCTCTACATTCCAGCTCTACCACCTTTTTTCAGATTCTCAAAGATGGTCTCCTTGTATATCTAGGCCCTTCCACAGGCTCTTACCCCAGGCTGGGACCATCTCCTCCATCCTCTTACCTAGTTATCTCACTAGCTTAGGTATAACCTAGTCAAAACCCAAAGATGCCACAGTAGCAATCACCCCTTAGTGCCATATCTTGCTTTCTAAGATGATTCTTTAGTAAAAGGAACCAGAGCTATGTGGAGAAATGGCTGATTCTAGAACTGAGGAGGAAATATACAAGATGAGCCTGGAACATCTTATAATGTCAGAAAGTAAGGAATTGGTCACGTACACATACTTACACACCCCAACCATGATTAGAGTATGTCAAAGAGGCACAGGAGCCAACTGAAAGAACTCCTACTGGCCAAAGCTTATGATTTGTAATCCTAAGTATAGAATAAATTTCCATGAGTCCATATGAATAGAAGTGATTGAATAAATTAACAAACTGACAACTCTCCTACACAGAATTCCAAATAATTTTTGTAGATACTCTGCCCTCAAGGAGGAGGAGGAGGATAGCTCCTCATTACTTAATGTGGGCTTTCCATTGTAACTCCCTTCCAAACAGTATAGAGTAGAAAGGGGGTGGGGGGAGAGCAACTTTACATTGGAGAAACCTGCCAACCACTACTTTAGCCAGGCAATCAAGGTCAACATCAACAGTGTTAAGTCATGTTGATTGTACATACCTTTGATCTGAAGTGATGAGGAAGGCGTTTTACCTCCATGGTCTTCCTCTCAAAAACATCTAACAAACATCAGACAAATCCCAGTTGAGGGTCACTCTACAAAATATTCAATCAGTACTTGTCAAAACTGTCAAGGTCATCAAAAACAAGGAAAATCTGAGAAACTGTCATAGCCATGAGGAACCTAAGGAGATACAATCACTAAATGTAATAGAGTGTCCTGAATGAGATCCTGGAAGAGAAAACAGACATCAGGTAAAAAGTATGGAAATCTGAATAAAGTAAGGACTTTGGTTAATAGTAATGTACCAGTATTAGCCTTATTAATTGTGACAAAGGTATCATACTAATGTAAGATATTAATAGCAGAGGAAACAGTGTGGGGTATATGGGAAATTTCTATACTATCTTTGCAATTTTTCTGTAAATCTAAATCATTTTTTTTAAAAAAAAGTTTACAAAAACAACAACGAAAAAAACCCAAAATACTGAATGGAATATAGTATACTCTCTACCTTCCATAAATTATTCAAAAGTCTGCCAAGTATTGGTTTGAATATAGAAATATTATTCTTTTTTTTTTTTTTTTTTTTTTTAAAGATTTTATTTATTTATTTGAGACAGAGAGAATGAGAGACAGAGAGCATGAGAGGGAGGAGGGTCAGAGGGAGAAGCAGACTCCCTGCCGAGCAGGGAGCCCGATGTGGGACTCGATCCCGGGACTCCAGGATCATGACCTGAGCCGAAGGCAGTCGCTTAACCAACTGAGCCACCCAGGCGCCCCTAGAAATATTATTCTTAAGCTGGGGAGTAGATACATAGGCTTTTGTTGTATTCTCTTATGTCATTTGGAAGTTTAATACTTCATTTTTTAAAATGCTAAATTATAAAGCAATTACATGGAAGTTGAGATGTTGATTCTCCTATGATGGCTACTTAGATGTTTTTTAAAAGGTATCAAATTATTTGACAATAATTTTTCAAAGATCCTGCTTTGCTGGTATCCAAATATGTCTAGAGTACCCAAGGGATGATGGACTCTGTCTTTGGGGAAGCAGCAGACCAGGCTCATCTCTAGATCATATGTGCTCACAGCTTCCTGAAATTTTTCTTGATTTATAATTGAGACTTTTTACCTGACAATTTAATGTCTATCCATCCCAGTAGATTATTAGCTGCCTAAGAGCAGGGATGATTGTATATACCTTGGTTAGCAAGGGGCCTGGCACACAATAAGTGGTTGATAAATACTTATTGGGTGAATGAATGACTTTAACTTAATGGTTCAAAGCTCAGGCCCTAGAGTTACCTGGGCCTGAGTATAAATTTCAGTTTGCCCACTTACTAGGAATCAGGCCAATAATAGTGCCTATTCCCAAAAGTGCATTACGAATGGATGTGCTTGCTTAGGGTTCTTTGCAAATGAGCTATAATTTTTATTAGGTGTTTGTTGAATTAAAAAGGTTAACATTTGTAAAGTGCTTATAACAGTTCCCAGCTTCTTGTTTGTGTTTATTTTTTTTTAATGCTGCTGTTGACCAAATTAAACTGCATTCACTTTGTGCAATCTGTTAGTGATAGTCTTTGGAAATGCGTTCATAGTCTTTGGAAAGAAGATGCCTAAAATACATACTATAAATCCTCATTAGTTCCAAATATATTACTCTAGAATATGTGATAATTCAGAAAGGAACCTGGTCTGAACACCTTTGTAGTATTTATGGAGAAATAATTTGTACTACCAAAAAGGGATCATTAAACCATTTAAGAAAATGGTTTTTTGGCAATACCATTCACATGTAATTAGCAATCCAACCATGCAAGGGTTTGTCACCCATCTCCCAAACATTGGTTTTCAAAATTTTTGATCTGGATGAAAATGTAAGAAACATATTTTACATTATGATCTAGTATGTAATAATATGCATGTATATGTATGCATGTGTTTGTATACATACATTATATGTATATATATAAATATGTGTGTGTGTATAATGGAAACAATAGTCACCCTAGTCACCCTAGTAGGGTAATGAATGCATTCTGATTCTTTTTCCAAGTCCATTCCATTCTATCCATTCCATTTTGTCTCATTTAAAAAATGCTATTCAAGATCTCCTAAAATAATCTAAAGAGCCGCTAATGGTTTGAAATCTGTAGCTTGATAAAAACAATAACAATAAAGAAACAAACAAAACTGTTCTAACCCACTGCTTCTCAAACTTTAGCAGGCATCAAAATCACCTAGAGGACATATTAAACAGATTTCTGGGTGCCAGTAGGTGGGTTGTAAGTAGAGAATTTGTACTTCTAACAAATGGAGAGTGAGTCTGTTGCTACTGGTCTGGGGACTACAGTTTGAAAACCTTTGCACTACACAATACTAGTGATTGAAAAAAAACCAAGCACCAATACATGGTTCCATATGCTTGTGTGGTCCCAGCTTTACTTTCTAGTTCATTTTGAATCTCTTATCTCTGCTTTAGATTCAACCCCCACCTGTTCTGGTCCTGGGCTAATTCTGGGTTCTACTGATTTTGATGGGCCCAGTGTTTCTCTTTTCTTTGAGACAGAATGTCCACACTCATCTCCTGCTTAGTGCTCTCTCTTATTGATGATCTCTCTCTCTAGGAAAGGCCAGAAGGTAATGAGTTTACTGGGATGGTCTCACTTGAGTGACAAACATAATTATCCACCACAAGAATTCAAGGGACAGTCACATTTGATGCTTTTTTGAAGAATCCAAAATGAATTAGTTACTGCCCTGGTAAAAAGTCGACCAGAATGTCATGCCAGTACCTCAAGGCTGTTTCCTCTCTATGACTTTTGGTTATTTTCTTTTTCCAGAAGGTGGGGTAATGTATAACATTATAAATGAAAACTTTCTCAATCTTGATTGTTTCAATCAAAAGAAGGTAAAACAAATAAATACTACAAGGGTTCTTTTGGTAGAATCACCGTTAGCTAAATAGAAAAAGGTACAGCAATGGGGTGCCTGGGTGGCTCAGTCCAGTAAGTGTCTGCCTTTGGCTGGGGTAATGATCCGAGGGTTCTGGGATTGAGCCCAAGTCGGGCTCCCTGCTCAGGGAGCCTGCATCTCCTTCTCCCTCTGCCCTGCCACTCCACTTGCGCGCTCTCTCTCAAATAAATAAAATCTTAAAAAAGGTTGGGGGGGGGACAGCAATTAAACCCTAGATCTAGTTGAGAAAGAAAATAACCCTTAATTGTGAATTGATGAGGTTTGGGCAATGGTGGAACTTCAGCCCAAGAAGAAATTGGTGGAATCAAATGTGAGGAAGTCTCAGGATTGATATCACCAGGGCAGAGATTAAATAAATGGTGGCATTGGGCCAGGAAACAACAGTGGGGCAGCTGGATTACATACCAGAGAGAATAATACCTGGGACCAAGATGGATGTGGAAGGGAGAATGGGGACATTGGCTATTTGGCCAGGGGAGGAAACAGGAGCTGAAACCAGGAATCAGATTATTGGTTGTCCAGAAAAGAAAAAGGGCACTGGTATCCAATTTAAGTTTTGGGGGAAGGAAGAACTGGTTGGCTCCAAGTTCAGTAAGGGACCTAGCATCTGAATTCATCTTATGACTGGTTCTCTATGTTTCTCTTTTGCTTCGCGGGCTTGAAATTTCTTACTTACTTTTGAGTAGGTGATTGAATTAGGAATTTCCCCATGTTTTGTGGAGTGAATATTCTATAATAAGAATGTATTTAATTTCTCTTTGGCTACAGTGTGCACAAACATAGGTCACTTCATAAAAGTTAAATTTGGGGTTTTGGAGAAGGTAGCCAAGGGAGATTATGCTTTGGGCGTGCAAAATTAATGAAGGGAATCATTATCAGCAGCTCTTCCACAGCCACCCAACCTGCCTTAGGCTGAGAGTAGTAACTGCTAGATTTGGGCTTCTTTTGTCTTTCCAGCCCCTCCCTCCATCCCCTCTTGGGCGCCTTGGAATTCAAATGTAGATGAAATGCAGATTCTTGGGAGAATGGAAGAAGTGACTGGTTGGTTGGTTGAATGGGAAAAGAGGAGACCCTCCAATTTGAGATTAGTCATTGTCCGGCTGAGATGGGAAATGGCTTCGACTCTGGATCTGAAGAGCCTTCGCTTAAGTGGTGCTGATAATCTATTACCAATTGTTCAGATAAATTTGGAAAAGGAGTAAATTGCCTTAGGTTGGTCTCCACCGCTGGCTCGAGTCAGGTAAGAGCTGAGGCTTATTGCCGGTAGATGTGTATTTTAATCACGTGTGTACGTCATCTCACTTGTTGACCACATCTATAATCCTTAAGATTTATATATTTTACTAGTACATACTATTGTGCTGCATGTATTTTTGGTACAATGCAGATATCTTCCTTGATATGTTTTGGGGATGTGATTTCACTTTTATTCTCAATTCACTGAGAACGTATTTTCACAGCACCCACACACGTGGTCATGGTAACTACTGTAAGATTCACTATTTCATAAAAGGTGGTATAAATTCAAAGCCATTATATGGTCTTGGATATATTTACTTCTGTTACGAGCACTGATAAATGTTGATTATTTGAAAAAATGAAAGAAGAAAGCAAAATCTCCTTAAGACAGTTTGAACTAATTGAAGCAAAATAGATACATAAGGAAAATAATATTCAATAAAGTGGTGGGTGTTTTCTGTGGAGGGCAGATGAGAAGGAACAAAGTGGACAGTAGAAAACTTGCTCAAGTTCTCAGTCACTGATTTGGATATCTTAGTACTGGTCTCCTCCGCCAATGTTCTTAATTACGATGGAAAGCAACTAATTGTTGGAGGAGAGAGGTAGGTGGAGCTGAGTTTAGGAGAATGGCTTACTCTCGCTTTGTTATGGAGGTGATCTCTACCCAGTGGTTATTCTTTTAATGTTGATGACTAATCATAGCAGCATAAATAATCCAGGTCACCAGGATTAAAGGTCCCTGTAAACTGGCTTTTTGGAGTTACCCTTTTTAAATCTGTAATTCCCCTCCCCCTCTTTTTCTCCACATTGACGGAAGTCACCTTAGCACTATGATTGTATATATACACTAAATGTACTAGCTCCATATCTGAGTATGGTTGTTGTGGATGTCTTCCTGTCCTTGCTGCTTCTCTTCTCCTGGGTAACAGTGGTAGTTTTGGAGACGTTAGAGACAATGTATTTAACATTACAGACCATTAAGCACTTGGTGGAGCAACTTGAGAATGCTTAACAAATTTTGTTCGGATGGTGGCAGTAATTAGGGTGGTGGCCCTGAGAGAAGAAATGTTTATGTTTATATTTGTATCATCCCACTGCATATGGGTTTATATATGTGAGATGTGTCTGTTCATTTTGTATCGAGGATCCCTTTTTTATTTATATTTTCTTACACTTGTATGATTTTTAACCATCTCCTGCACGTGTCTGGGCACTTGCGGTAGGTAGGTGAGCAAATTGCTTTAAGACTTCACAGATTATATTTAAAGTCCTAGTCCTTGCCTTCAGGGAGCTTACAACTTTCATTGATGAATTTGTGTGGCTAGAGAGACAACAATTAAATGCCAGCAAATAATGGCAATGTTAAGCGAGAGGGAAGCGGAGCGAATATTTGGAGGAGGCAGAGAGAATTTGACTGGGCCATCAGGGAAAGGGGCAGAGCTTGAGAGCTCCTTATTAAGTAGAGAGGGTAGGCCATTAATTTGTGATTCTGTCATCAAAGCATTTGATAATGGAAATTGGATGTGTGGGTGTCAGACTTTATTGTGAACATTGGAATTCCAACTCACTGAATAAAAACTTATTTTGTATGTAGAGAATGGTGCTAGGGTTGGAGAGTCAAATTTGCAGATGAGATCTGGGAGAAAGTCACAGTCTAGAAATGGGGGTGGGAGTGAAGAGTGGACGAAACAGTTAAAACACACTGAGATGAACCCTTCCCTGGGGCACACCTGAGGGCTTCAGGAGCCCCTGGAGAGGGAGTAACTGATTTTGCCCTGGAAGGCAGAAGGCTATGTTTTGAGGTGACGTCGGAGCTGGAGTTTAAGGTTGGAAGGGGGCATTCCGGGCCCAGGAAATTGCTGGTAGAGGCACCGGCGAGAAGAGAATGGTGACTCGACTTCAAGTGACTTAAGGGCAAGTGCTGTGCTTGTTCCCGGGAGTGGGCAGGGCAGGAAACTCCGCGGAGTCTGTGAAAAGCCCTGTGGTTGTTAAACTGTATGTTTGCGGCCCAATCGAATTGGATTTTAAAAAGAAAAGTGGTGGGAGGAGCGCGGTGAGTGGAAGGTCGGTTAGGAACCAGCGCTAGATAGAGCACCAGGAACGCAGTGGCAGCAGAGGACCCTTTGGGAAAAATGTAGGCTCTGGCGGTGGCTTCCAGGTGTAGGGAGTAGGAGAGAATGTGAAACGATGTCTCTGTAGTGTCCCGTGGAGAAGTTCGGGAGGACGGTTTGGAGTTGCCGGCTGTTTGGGGGAGTCAGGCCAGGAGGCCCCTTCCTCATTCAGCACGGACGGGGAAACGTCCAGTCTCCCGGCAGGTGTGCCCTGGGAGCTAGCCATGCGGGCCGTCCCCACCTTGCCCATCTCTCCTATGAAGTGGAGGAAGGGCCAGCCCATGGCTGTTCTGACCCAAGGGCCTGTCGTATCTGTTGTCCTCACCGTTCCCCCCCCCCCCCAAGGAGAACCACCATTGACAGCTTCGTTCCATTAGAACTCAGACCTCCCCGAGCCCAGATTCTGGCCCCTCCTTCCAGCTCTCGGTCCGAGGAGGTGGACGCTCCAAAAGGAACAGGGAGGCCTGGCGTGGGGGAAGCTGCGGGCAGAGTGGAGGCAGCCGCGCCCTCGCGCCGCCCTCGACTGCGCCGGGCTCCCGCCCCCGGCTCCCACCCCCGGCTCCCACCCCCCGGCCTACGGCCCAGCGAGCGTGCCCGGAGCTCTCCGGGCCACACGGAGGGGCGCTTGGTTCGGGCTCCGGGTCTTGGCGGCTGCCGCGGGGGAGGCGGGCACGTGTTAGGGCGGGGGGTTCCACCTGGCCACGCCGCCCGCCCCTGCGCGTTGGCTTGGCCCGGGACGGGCGTCCGCGGCTAGCGCACGGAGGCTGGAGCTCTGCGGTCTCCTGTAAGGAGGCTGCGCATTTGGTGGCTCAGCCGCTGCCGTCGGGGCGGTGGGCTTCAGACGCGGGCAGCTCGCTCCCACGGCCCCCTGCCCAACTTCGGGCCCGCCAGTGCCTGCCCCACTGGGAACCACCGCCGTCCGCCTCGACCTTCGAGGCCCCCCCAGTCCCGCCCGGCCCAGGTCCCAGCACCCACGTCGAGGCGGGCCGGCCGACAACGCGGCCGCCGGGTCCGACCCCCCGGAGGGGACTTGCAGAAGTCGGGGCCCCGCCCACCGCTCCCGGGCCCCGCCCACGCTTCGCCTCAGCCCCGCCCACCGCTCCCTGGCTCCTCCCCTTCCTGCCGGCTCGCCCAAGGCGGCAGCCCGCCCGCCTCGGCCCGGAGCGGAGCCCACTGCTCCCCTCGGCCGCCCCGCCCCGCCTGCCTCCCCGCCCCTCCCGCGCGGGCGGTCCGAAAACCCGGAGCGCGGGAGCGCGGCTCCGCCGGGCCCGGGCGGCCGCACTGGGCATGCTCAGTAGCCGGGGCAGGTTTTTTTTGGTCGCAAGTAGGAAGCTTTTTGCACTACACCGGAGAGGGGGAGCCACGGAGCCAGCCGCGCTGCCGTGCACCGCCGCCGCGCCCGCCCCAGCCCGGCCCGGCCCCGCGGCGGGGCGCGATGAGCCCGAGCCCGAGCCGGCCCGCCGGGGAGTGAGCGCGGGGCGCGGAGGGCGCGTTGCGCAGCTGCTCCTGCGCACAACCCCGCCGCCGCCGCCGCCGGCCCGCACTGGCAGTGAGTGTGAGAGGCTCGTCCGTGCTGAGCTCCCGGCGCTGGGAGCGGGAGCAGGAAGCGCAGGCCACGCAGGGACCCAACTGAAACAAAGTGTCGGCCGCCCGGCGGCGGCGGCGCCTCGCCCCGACCCTGCCCCTCCCGCCCGCCCGCAACTCCGCCGCCCACCATGGCTTCCGAGGAGCTGTACGAGGTACCTCCCCTCCCCCTCCCGGACCCTCGGGCCGCCCCCGCCCGCCGCCCCGCGCCGCCCCTCCCCGGCCCGGCCGCGTCCAGCCCGACGGCCCGGCTCTGCCGCGGGCGCCCGCTTCGCCCCCTCCCCCTCCGCGGCCGCAGTTTGCTGGACGGGAAATGTGTGCGAGGGGAGCCCGAGCCACGCTGCTCCGAGGGGCCCGGCGGGCGGGGGGGGCTCCCCGGAGTTGTCGGGCGCCTGGGGGGGGGCTCCGGCCGTGGGGAAGTAGCGCTGACACCAGTGACTTGCTCAGACTGAGCCCAAAGTGTTCTTGGCGAGGGCAATGGGTGTGAAGCCCCTGTTACAGCTTGGCGGGGTCTGTAGGCGGTGCGGGGGTGTTTTTCCTGTCCATTTAATAAAGCATTTTGGAGAGGGTTTTGCCTCCGGTTTGAGGAGTGGGGGGCCGAGAGGAAGAGTGCAACTGTCTTCGACTCTGTTGCTAGCCAAAGCGATGCAAAATAACGCACCGAAAATGCTGAACGTTGACCACATGCTTTAATTAGGTTAGCATTGTGGCCAGAGCCAGGAAATTTAAATTTAACGCTGATACACCGTCATTCATTTGCGTCGCAGCGTTGCAAGTAAGAAGGGGCAGAATCAGACCTATAAGTTATGAACGATGGGTTTGCCAGCTTCAACTTCCAAGTTTTGGAGTTATCTGTTTGGATCTTTAGACATATTTTGTATGCCTCGGTATAACTTCTTGACGTATTTCAAAGTAGACTTCCTGGGAGTACAGAAGCTTGGAAGGCTTTCTGTTCTTTTGGATAAATGATTTTCTGTTTATATATATTTATAAATACATCTTCGGAAGAGACTTAAAGCTTCCGGATACTTTCTGGATTCACCTTTATGATGCGTTTAGGGAACTGGGTGTTTAGGGGCTTAAGTAAGCGTATGTAACAGGTAGAGCCCCATGGCCCTTGTCAACCTCTAATATGTACCAGGTGAACCTTCTGAGGTGTCATTATTGCAATTGGCGTAGAATGGCACTCTATTCCCGACAATGATAGCCTTCTAGCAACTTTTCGTTGCTTTTTAAAAGCAAGTGTTTGCAGAAGTTCTCAGGAGGAGGCTGCCTTCTGTAGAAATAATGGTAAGATTGTTGCCTCCCCTTACATTGTATGTGGTCAGTGTACCTTAGCTGGCACTGAAAACGTTCCATTCTCTTCACCCATTTTATACATTAGCTGTGCCCTAGTGTATTCAAGATACTGTCTTTGGTCATTTGGCTATTTTAGTAAAGGGGAAAAAAATCTTGTCCTCAAGAAGTTTCCCTTCTAGGAGGGAAAGTGGTGTGCATGGGGAAGGTCCATAAGTAGAGGCTAAGATAGATGCAGGTCTTCCAGGCTGACAAACAGTTGGAAAAATACAGATGAGGGATTTTGGTTTCTACATTAGATTGTTCTTTGCTTGTTTAGGTTTGAGTATTCACTGTACTAATTTTTGTGTTTATAAACACATAATCACTTAAGTCATTCCATTAGTGTTTGGGTGAAGGTAGCACCTTATACATCAGTTGTATCTTATGTGTGTAAAAGTACATTTACCACCAGTGCTTTATGAACTAAATTTAGTTCTTTATTCTTATCTTCAGGTTTTCTAGTCACTACTTTCCTGGCAGAATTCATGTATAAGTCACATTTTGTTCAAAATTCGTGTTCATTCAGCATGTTCATTGAATGTCTTCTCTGTGGTGATTCCATAAGGAGATAGGGAGGCGTAAGGTATGAGGATGGTTCGTGTCCTCAACATTTTTTGGGGAAGAAATAAGTACCTTGCAAAGAAATGATACTCTCGTACAATTGACCTTCTGATTCTGGGTTTTGTGTTAGTTTTGAAAAAAGTGTTAAAGAAGTATAGTTGAAGTGATAGTAAATATTGTGATAGTATCCTTCAGGATAAGTTCTTTAACTTCTTGATCTTGTAGGCAACACTGACTTCACTATGACTATAGTACGATTGAAAGTTGATACTTGAAAGTTCTGCATAGTGGTTAAGAGCCTGGGTTTGGAGTCAGAAAACCTAGTTGTTGAATTCCAACCCTGTCACCTTGGGTAAATTACCTTGAAAACTTTAGTTTCCTCATCTGCAAAATTGGGATCAGTGCTTACCTCACAGAACCGTGAAGTTTAGATGAAAGAAAATGTAAATCATACTCCACAATTCCCGTAGTGAACACTCAGTAAGTGATGGTTATTGTTGTATTTTAACTGATCTAACATGCCTCCCTGAGGCCTGGTTTTGTTTCTAAAGATAGAGAATTGTATTGTTGTTGTTGTTGTTGTTTTTTTAAAGATTTTATTTATTCATTTATTTGAGAGAGTGCGAGAGAGAGAGCACACGAGACGGGGGAGGGTCAGAGGGAGAAGCAGACCCCCCGCTGAGCAGGGAGCCCGATGCGGGACTCGATCCCGGGACTCCTGGATCATGACCTGAGCCGAAGGCAGTCGCTTAACCAACTGAGCCACCCAGGCGCCCGAGAATTGTATTGTTTTAATCAGGGCAATATTACTTGTGAGGCAGAAATGATATGCAATTGTAAATAAACACTACAGTCTAATAGACTATTTGACAAGGCTGGGAAGAACACTAAGGTACATTAGTAATAAGGTCATGGACATTAGTTGCCTTGTTTTGTTTGGTTCTGCCTAAATCAAAACAGAAGTTTCGTGTTTGGCCTCAAACTCTACAATTCTGTAGGGATAGATTGACAGAGGAAGAAGTTCAAAGTCTTGCTTCTTGATGTAACCTGGTATGGTAAGAACACGGGTTTGCAGTAGCTGTGTGAACTTGGGTGAATTAATTGATTGCTAAGCCTCTGTGTTGTCACCCAGAAGAAATGAGATCTCCAGTACTTAGCATGGTGCCTGGTATATGGTAATAGGTCCTTAGTAAAGTGGTTCTTGTAACCACTTTGTGTGCCTGGTATATGGTAATAGGTTCTTAGTAAAGTGGTTCTTGCAACCACTTGTGTGGATAAAAAATAAGGGAACAAGATGGGGTGGAGCATCAGCCTTACAAAATTGGAAGAGTGTCTGTTGAAGATGGAATGGATTTACTAACTGTACCTCTAGCAGCTAGGATTAGGAAAGACAGATTTTTTACTTACTCCTGGTGAGTACTTCATAACTTTCACAAAAAGATAAACATCGTATAGATCAGGGGTCCAGACTTTATGTAAAGGACCAGGCAGTTGATATTTTAGACCCTGCAGTCTATGCAGTCTTTGTTGCAACTACTCAGCTCTGCTGTCGTAGGGCAAAAGCACCCATAGACAATACCTAAACGAATGAGTGCCATTTTCCAATAAAACTGCTTATGGACAGTGAAATTCAGATTTTATGTAGTTTTCACATGTCATAATCTTTTTTTTTTTTTTTTAAAGATTTTATTTATTTATGTGACAGAGAGACACGGCGAGAGAGGGAACAAAAGCAGGGGGAGTTGGAGAGGGAGAAGCAGGCCTCCCGCTGAGCAAGGAGCCCAATGTGGGGCTAGATCCCAGGACCCTGGGATCATGACCCGAGCTGAAGGCAGGTGCTTAACAACCGAGCCACCCAGGTGCCCCTTACATGTCAGAATCTTGTCCCCCCCATCACTTAAAAATGTAAAAATCATTCTTAGCCAATGGGTTCCATAAAATCCATGGGCTGGATTTTGTTTTCTCACCTCTGCTTTAGATGACCAACTACTCAGGGACTGAGGTTGAGGCATGTGGAGTGTGGAGTAATGAAAGTCCTTCCAGCTCCAATCCCAGTTCTAGACTGGGTTCCACTCTTTCCTTTTGTATAATGAAGGGAATAGCTATGTGTCTTCAGAAACTCTCTCTCCTGAACTTCCTCATCAGTAAGATGTGAAGCTTATATGACCTTAGCATATAAAGGCAATTTATAGTTGATAAAGTGCTATACCCAAGTGTTAAATGATTATATTATTCTAGGAAACATCTTTATGTTCTTCCATTCTGTTTTGGTTTTTTTTTAAGATTTATTTATTTACTTATTTGAGAGAGAGAGAGAGCATGAGTGGGGAGGAGAAGGAGAGGGAGAGACAGATTCTCCGCTAATCAGGGAGACCGATGTGGGGCTCGATCCCAGGACCCTGGGATCATGACCTGAGCTGAAGGCAAATGCTTAATCGACTGACCCACCCAGGCGCTCTATCTTCCATTATTAATTAAAGAAAGAAAAAAACCTATCCAGCTCTCACACCTGAAACCAAACCTGTTTTCCTTTGATATTTGGGATTTCAAAGCATCACGTAAACTGATTATATCACCAAAGAAAACTGTGAGATCAAGAAGACTATCTACTGGTCAAGTTACCACCATAAGACTTCATTCATGTGGGACTGAATAAGGAATCCACACTGTAGGAAAATGGAGATGCATTCTCCTTATATGTATATCTTAATAATTCCTTCTTTCTCAGTGGATATGGGGTTTTTCCCTTGAAAACTGTTAAAATAGCTAATTTAAATTTTAGTAAGATCTCAGTGATCTAGTCCTGGTCCTCTGAGAAATTATTTATCTAACACATGCATATTCCAGTCTATCAAAAATGGAAGTAAGTTTTTAAGAATGAAATTTTATCTGGCTTATTTAAAAAATGTCTTAAAGTTGATTAGTTTGGAAGGATAATCAGGATTTGGGGGAAAGGTAAGTCTTTTGAATTTTTCTTACTGCTTTGGGATATCATTGCTCCTGTCCCCTATGCACCACATGGATTTTATGTACATTGACCAAAAGCACAGTTATAAATAAAATCTGCTTGTGTAATTCAAATGGAAGTCACAAAGATCAAGAGACCTTTTTCAGTGGATGGTGGTCAAGATAAACCCACATCTGTTGTGTGTGTGCTGGCTCTTAAAAGATTGACCAAGATAAGAAAAAGAAAAGAGAGTTGTTTGACTTCTGGAGTTAATTGTGGGGCAGTGAAGTCAAATGTGTATTTTGAAAATTAACATCTTGAATGTGAATTGCTGAGGATATTATTTATTTGCCTAAACAACAGTGTGGAGACATCCCACGTGCTTAACCTCTGAATTTGCTTTCAATTCCTGTGTACTAGAATAAGTCTTTTTTTCTGTTCTTGCTATAATATCTAAGAATCATTAAATTTTTCTTCATGCTCTGTAATAATTTTTAATCATTAAAGATATTTTCATGGTGTATAGAAAATACTTTATTTGTACTGTTCTGATTCACAGTTTTGAATATCTGTGATGCACAAAGCCAATATGAGTCAAATTTTTGTGAATAAGTAGTTTTTATATTGTGTGTGTGTTTCTAGGTGCAACAGCATCATCTGGGGTCCTTTTAAAATACAGATTCATGGGCCCAAACATGAGAGAGTAGTTTTCAGTGTTTGGATGGAGACCAGAATCTATATTTCCAAAAAGCTGCTTTATGGAATGCAGGTGAATGTAGGAGCCTTTGGATTGCAGTGGTCTGTGTTTCTGACACTGAGGCTACACTACACATTGAGGTGGGGAGGGGTTGGGATCTTCCTTTGCAGAACAACTCCAGGTGGACCAGACTAGTCCTTTTTGCAGGCTCTTTGTTGCTGGTTGTTAACTGAGTCATTCCACAAAGGGAGTATTAAAAATACTAGGTAGCTAGCTAAGGGTGCTTTAATATCTATTTTGGTGTTTTCATTGTATGACATACTTGTCCATCAGGTTGTAAGATTGATGCTAACAATCTTTAAAACTAGGAATTTTTTCTTGTCGTTATTTTCCAAAGTTCAAGTATTGCAGTAGTTGCATAATTGTTGAGTTACACTTTAATGAAAGAGTGAATTATAGGACTGACTCTCCATTCTTGACCTCTTCCCTCCAGAATCCCCCCTCCCCCAGATGTTATGCCTTGTGCTGTTCCTTTTACACTTGGTTCCTCCTCTGCATATGTGGTTTCAACTCTTGGATAGGAGAACTTCTAACTTTACTAACTTTCCCACACAAACTTAATTCTCTTTAGCCTTTTAAGCTGTGCAGGGCCTTGGGGATCTGTGTTCTCTGGGTGTCTGGGAAAAGCCTTTCCCGTTTGTATGAAAATTTGTACAAGTCTGTATGAGAGTTTTACTGAGGGAGAGGATCAATAGCTTTCATGTGTTTCTCAAAGGGATCTGTGACCCAAAACAAGTATTAAAATTGTTCTTGAGATCTTTGAGCTAAGATTTGACTTTCACTGCCCTTCATTGACTATTCTGACATTTTTTGCCAAACTCAGTTCAGCTTCAGCCAGAGTCCACAGTAAAATCGTATCAAAACTTCACTGATTAGATTTGGAAGTTGTACACTATTTCTTTAAGTGGCTATTCTCGAAATTATACATCCATGAAGTCTAAAGTTAACCAAAGGGGAGTGGGAGGTACAGGCTTCAAGTTATGGAATGGATGAGTTACAGGTCTGAAAGATCCAGCATAGAGAATATAGTCAATGGTATTGTAATAGGATTATATGGTGAAGATGGTAGGTACACTTGGGGTGAGCATAGCATAATGTATTCACTTGCCCAGTCACTATGTTGTACACCTGAAACAAATGTCACATTGTGTGTCGACTGTATTTCAGTAAAAAAGGAAGTTAAGCAAAATTTAGCTTCACTTCTGACAGTATAAAGACTTTAGAATCCTTTAACTCTGATCCCACCCCACCCCCCGAACTTACATGCTGTTATTTTCCCGTGTTTATTTATGTCTATGGAAAAAACCTTACACAATAGGACATTATTATTGTATACAGACAATATTTGTTTAGATTTACTTATATCTTTACCAGTTTTTTTGATCATCAAAACTTCTGGGATTCCTTTCTTGGGTATATCCTTTAGAGATTTCTTTAGTGAAGGATTATTGGTGGAAATGTCTTTTTTTTTTTTTATTGTAAGGACATATCTCTATTTTGCCTTCATTTCAGGAAAATAGAATTGATTCCAAATAAAATCAGTTAATTGGTTAATTTCTTTAAGCATTTTGAAGATACTTTTCCGTTGTGTTCTGGCTTTCCCATTGTGGTGGTGGAGGTTGTTGTCAGTCTAGGTGTAGTTACTTTACAAGAGATCTGTCTTCTGTCTCTGGTTGCTTTTGAGATCCTCTCTTTGACTTTGGTGTTCTCTAGTTTTATTATGGTGTATCTCTGTGAGACTTTCTGTTAATAAGGTTTGTATATGTTGTGCTTCTTTGGGCAGTTTGTGCCTTATTAGTGCTCAAAGTGTTGTCCATTTTATCATAAAATACTGCTGTTCTTTTATACACTTCTGGAATTTCACCAAGTAGTTATTTATAAGGTCTTCTCATTTTCTCCTCCCTATCAAAGGGTAAGAACCCTCTCATTTCCATCTTTTTGTTTTAGCTTTGTTTGCATTCTGGGTTTTTCCTTGGATCTGACTTCTAGTTCACTGATGAAGTGTGCCTAATCTATTTAACCCAGCCATTGAGTTTTTAATTTCAACAATTATATTTTTTACTTCTACATTATCTGGGGTTCCCCCACCCCAAATCTCTAGCTTGCTTTCTTAGTCTTTGGTATTTGTCTACTTTTATGATTGAATCATTCTTTATGGTTGGGTTGGAGAGAGGTATGGGGCACTTAGATATTTTCCTTGCTTTTTTTTTTTTTTAAAGATTTTATTTATTTATTTGACAGAGAGAGATAGCAAGAGCAGGAACACAAGCAGGGGGAGTGGGAGAGGGAGAAGCAGGCTTCCCGCTGAGCAGGGCGCCCAATGTGGGACTTGATCCCAGGACCCTGGGATCATGACCTGAGCTGAAGGCAGATGCTTAATGACTGAGCCACCCAGGCGCCTGATATTTTCCTTGCTTCTTGCAAGCTCAATAAAGCATTAAGAAATACACTTTATTGAAGATCTAGTTATTTTGTAGTGAGAATGCCCTTTTGGAATCTTGTTAGCTTTTTTGCCAGAATTGGAAGAAACCTTACTGATTTTGAATTTGTGGTGTCATGCATGGGGATAGAGGGCTAGAGCCAACACTTGAGATTTACATAAAGATATTGAAAATGTAAATAAAGTATAAACTAGATTTCAACAGGACTGATTATGAAAATGGATATAATAGTTACAGAACTAATGATTCTAAGGCAAAATGTTCAGCATCTTTGTTCTGTCAGCCTTGATATATAAGCATATTTTCTCTAATTTTTCTTTACCTGAGGTTGGCCTCGTCATGTGGTCTGAGCTACTGAAGCCATAGTTGTCGGCTTACTTTGTCCACACCCGCACAGCCCATCCCTTCCTACCTTTGTGTTGCCATTTTTCCAATAGGTGGATCACCCAGCTCGCTAGCTTCAGTGTCCGTTCTCATTCAGGACCTCATTAGAGTTCACAACTAGCAGGAATCATCCCCTCCAAACTCTGTGTGAATAATTTACTTTTTTCCTTTGCACTATTGACTTATTAATTTGCACTTTAAGTATTGCTTTCTCTAGGTATTAAATAATATCATATGTATTTTTTTCCGGGAATGGGTTGGCTATTTGTTGATTTGTTGCAGTGCTTAATCTGAGGACCTGAATGTGACTGGAGTTCTATTGTTTGAAATTGTACCATATATGTGAGAATTGTGCATTTTGTTTGGAAAAAACTCTACATGGTGTTTTGGAGGAAAATAATGTTCGTCATAGTATTTGTGTTTAGCTGTTGGTGAAAAGTGTTGGGGGGAGATATCTAAAAATACTCTCCTGTTGGAGAAGTTAACCACAATATATTTAGAAAATGCCTTTGTATTTTGTCTTATTTTCATTTATGATGAACTCTGCAATGTGAAGTTTTTAAGAGGTTGATATTTTCTTAGTGTTTGTTGATAAAGCCCAACGATGTTGATTGCAGATAATGAATATCTCTGGTTACAATATACCCATTTTTCATCAGCAGTATGTTTAGGATTAGTATGTTTAGGATTTTAGGGCATCACAGAGTTGCATACAGAAGCATTTCCTATTTTAACATGTAACTAATTTGGGTGCCTCAGTTCTTTAGAATATGCAAGAACCCCAGGACCAAATAAAAGTCTTCTTGGCTTGTAGAACGGGTCACACACCTTACACATTGAACAGCTCTGGGTCTCTCTGGGAGACTGTTTTCCTTTATTTTAGGCATGATATGCTTGGACTTCACCAACTTCCTTATCATGTTAGGAACAGATACTTGGTAAGAGAAGGAGAGCTGTCGAAGGCCTGTGGGTTGACATTAATAAAATTGCTCGTGAGATGAGCTGGTGACGGCACCTCCGGGTCATGGAAAGCAGGGGCTCCTGAGCTCCACAGAGCTTGTGAAAGGCATGCTTATGGGAAAAAAAGGCATATGTTGAAAAGAGCTGTCAAAAATGATTTTTAAAAAGTTTTGGCGTGTAAGTGACAAAATTCAGTTTACTTTAATGGTAATTTTTTCCCAAAGATTCCACCCAAGTATTCCTAACAACAGAAGCAAGAGATCAGATAGCCTCATAAGAGTTGGAGGTGGAAGTTGGGGATCAAATGGCCTGCTGCAGTCCTCGCCTGTTTTTGAATTCTCACGTTACCTAAACCTTTGTGAAGTTAACAGTGTATGCCATAGAAAATTTTTTGGTTTGATATTAAATGTCTTAAAGGTATTTACCAGTACGTACTTCTCCATAAAACTTTGGATCAGGTTGATGTTTCAGGAAGAGGAGTTAGTGTTCTCATACAACTTTTGATCTCCCGCTGGGCGTGTGCATCCAGTGCAGGAGCAGGGGCTTACTGTGTTATCTTCCATGATGACGCTAGGTAAAAGAATTATTCCTGTTGGAATGGGGGCCTGTCTGGCTGTAGAACTCTTCCTACCCATGGGCTAGGCCAGTACCCCCTTAGTAAACTTCCTTTCATCTCCTCTTTCCCTCTTGAATGTTCTTGTCCGCATGTCCAGCTCTGGTGCCTTCAACATCATTTTCATCCCTCTGCCACATCCCCTTTGAGTTGAGTCTTCGTTTGTTTTGACTCTTAACCCTAACCTCCATACTTGCTTGTTGCCTTGGTAAAGCTCTGGCCCGGGAAGCAGCAGTCTGGCTGCTCACTTTTTCTTACTTAGCTTTTCGTGTGTGCAGTCCAGAGGGAAATCTCTGTCCGTCTTACCTCAGACACCTGTGGCGGAGGTTAGCCACCTCTCCAACTCTTGGCCAGCAAACAGGTCCCCCGTCTTAATCCTCTAACTTCTCTCTTGTATGCAGATGAGCTTTTGAGCTTAAAGCAAGAGGTTAATGATTATTTTATTATCATTTCTTTTTTTTTTTTTTTAAGATTTTTTATTATTATTTGATAGAGACAGCGAGAGAGGGAACACAAGCAGGGGGAGTGGGAGTGGGAGAGGGAGAAGCAGGCTTCCCGCGGAGCAGGGAGCCCGATGCGGGGTTCGATCCCACATGACCTGAGCCGAAGGCAGACGTTTTAACGACTGAGCCACCCAGGCGCCCCATTTTATTATCATTTCTAAGGATGGAGAGAGAGCGTATGTGGCGGAGGGTGCCAACTAGAATATGATTTGTGGTATTTTTCCCTCAGAGTGTAGATGTGACGAAAATTTTCTCCAGAATTATTTTATATGCCATCATTCAATACCACTAGCTTCAGCTCATAAATGAGTTGAGAATGTCTTGATTAAATTGATGGATACATATCTAAAAATGTATTCCTAGGGGAAACGATCCTAAGTAACTGTAGGTTGGGACTGCTTAAAAATGATGAAGTTGCAATGATTATGTAGAATGAGTTTAAAAGATTGTGGAATGAGGGGCATCTGGCTGGCTCAGTCGGAGGAGGAGCATTCAGCTCTTGATCTTTCAGGGTTGTGAGTTCAAGCCCTACGTTGGGTGTAGAGATTACTTAAGTAAATAAGTATTTAAAATAAATAAAAGATTGTGGAATGAGATCTTATCAAGGTGTGTGGGTCCACCTTGGTAGGAGGGAGTTAATGTGTTAAGACCAGACACGTTCAGTTTTCCCGGGAACCTGATAAAACCAACAGAAAAGAGATTGTGGTCACGAGTGGACAGCTTTACAGCAATGCTGCACCCCTGCCTTTGTCAAAAGATGGCCTGGGAGAGAAAAAGACCAAAACCAGGAAGTGGAGGGTCAGGTGGAGAAAGAATTGTTCTAAAATCCACGTCCCTTATATGCATAATCCCACTGGAAGGAAGGCTAAAACCTCGAAGTCCTTGTCTTGGCTGATTTCTGTTGCAGTAGAGGGATATGCTTTGAAGTTGGTAAGCTTTTTTTTTTTTTTTTTTACAGATTTTATTTATTTATTTGACAGAGAGAGAGCGAGAGCAGGAACACAAGCAGGGGGAGTGGCAGAGGGAGAAGCAGGCTTCCTGCCGAGCGGGGAGCCCGATGTGGGACTCGATCCCAGGATCCTGGGATCATGGCCTGAGCTGAAGGCAGATGATTAACAGCTGAGCCACCCAGGCACCCTGAAGTTGGTAAGCTTTTAAAAAGCTTTACCTGTCGTGGAACAGGTCTCCCCTTGAGGAAGAGTGTTCCCTTAGAGCTTGAGAAGGAAACATTGGAACAAGTAAGGACATTGATGTGACCAAGGCTTTGAGAACTTCAGTTTTTCCTTGGAGGCAATAGGCAGCTGAGCCCCTCACTCTCATGGGTGATTGCGGTGGGAACTAAAAGTAAGGTGGAAATTTCCATCCTTCATGTGCTTTTTCACCACTCAGAAATCTGGCCCCCATTTTTCCAGAGCCCTCCTAGCATACAAACAGGAGCTCTCTTCCTGCGCCCACCTGTTAGGGCCACTAGTTAGCAGATAGTGGACTATCTGCTTTGCTCCTTGGGAGGAGGAGGAGGGATGTGCTCATGTCCTTCACTGAATGAGGCAGAACTGCTTCCCATAATTCCCCAGGTGATGTGAGGTCAGCCAGAGCCCTCACCTTGTCACAGGGTTTTTTTGGTTTTCAGCTGTGCTTTTTTCCTAGTAGTATCCCTGGTAAGGGCCGGGGACAGAGCTGGCTGTTCTCACCATCCACCCTTGCACCACACACTTTATGGCTGGGCCAGTTCCAGTCTGGTTCCATCCCCCCTCCAGGCATCTCTCTGAATCCCTGTGGGCAGGAACTCTAGTGGTTCAAACTATAGTACCTACTACCTACAGAGAAAGAGTGGCTTAAGACCCGTGTGCAGTGATTTCTCAGGTTTTGCGGGGGGAGGTGTATGTCAGAAGCTCCTGTCACTGAGCATGGTTGTCGGATAAATTAATGATCCAAGATTTGTTTCCAAAGTAGTTTTTCTTTAGCTCTATTGCATTTTTGGCCTTTTCTAACTCTGGGTCAAGAGCAGTGAGACTGAGAGTTGCTATCTTTACCACCTGCCCACTTTCTGTCCTTCTCATCCAACCCCCTGTTGGAGAGCCCTACCCTGCTGCACTCCATGTAATATGGAATCAAACTATTCAGAAAGGTTTAGTTTCCTGTTCTTAATGAAAAAGCCAAGTGAACGTAGAATCATTCTGTCTTTCTAAAATAATAAACTTTCAAACTAAATTCAGCTACTCTTTGCTTGCTCCACTTTCCCTGTGGTTTGTTTGAAAATGGATTTCTCACTCCTGCTGTATACATCATTATCAATTTAGGACATGCCATCCAGTCAGGTTTTTGCTTCTCTATCATATATAAAGCATCAATAAAGATACAGAAGAGCAACAAACATAGATATCTTCACTCTCCTTATCTATTTTGGATCCATGTTAGCAAAAAACTAGTAAACACCCTTAAATGATTTGTGTTTGTTAAAAGTGGCATTTGAAAGATTTCTTCAAGAAAGTTTACAAATGATACTCATGAAATCTTTTAAATAGGAAGATTACTTAAATTAAAAAATTTTCTACCTAATAAATTTTAATGAGCATTTGATAGTGTGACTCAATACTGCATTTAAGTATGCATAGGTGATCTTTTGTACTAGCATGCTATATAAAAACTTCTCCAAGTTGAGGAGGCATTACCTCTGTGGTTTAGGGTTTACTTTAAGTTGTGGGAGATGTTAGTGTCCTATAAGACATACACCTGCACCTTAACCAAGAGAAACCCACTCATTTTCCTTGCTATGAGGACTAAAGTTATAAGGTTCCTTAAACTCTTTGTAGTATAAGTTAACAGATGATGGTAGCTCCATTTTAAAAGATAGACAGGATCCTAATCAATATTTTAATCTGCCTTTTCTTCCATGGTCACCATACTTGAGGTCATTAAGCAGAACATAGAGCAGATGTGACTTAAAGCAATGGCATTTTCTGATAGTCTGTGGAAGCCGAACAGGAAAGCTCAACTAATTACCTGTAATTTCAAAGGCAGCCAGTAGGCTTCCCGTGCCCAGCTGCTTGAAAATCTCCTGTATGGGCCTAAAAAATGAGGGGCTAATTATAGGGTAGAAAATGAATAAGCTTTGCATGAGATTAAATAAATTTGCGAGGAGAATGAACCTAATGCTTCGTCATGGATAGTGATTTTTGAGTGTCATCAAAGATTTCAAGTTAAACAGGTATTTATAATGAAGCATAAAACATTGATGAAAACAGAAAAGATCAGAGATTGCATTTGTCCCAATATTTTTGTCCACAAAAAATAAGCAGGTGTTCACTTTGGAAGAGAATTTGAAAGTTTCTTCAAAGATAATGAATGTAAACGATGATTTGACGTTTGCTATGCTGCTTTTTAAAGAAAGAACAAAGTAAAGGGTTTGGAGAGTACATTAAAGAAGACATGTCCGATATAAACTTTAAAAGACTCATGCACAGTGGAAAGCAGTAACATTCTCAGAAACAAGAAAGGAACGATGTCAAATCAAAATGTGATTTTTGTCACCAATAGCACCGTTCATTGTATAACTGATTCCATAGGGATCCACATAGATTTAATACGTGGAAATTAGGAAGTTTGAGAATGATGAGATGCAGAGGGAACAAACTTGAGGCCTGAGTGATGGGTTTCTTTATTAGGATGCTTCGTATTGTTTGTGGGCAGCCACTTTTGATTTACAACATATCGTCAGCGTAACCCCCTGACTTATAGTTCTGAATTATGTTAGTTCATTCTAAGATTCATTTCTCCCTTAGCGAGTAAAGAATTGGCGCCATGAAGGAGATTCAAAAGACTGTGTCTGAGGGCAGTCCTAGACAGAAAGTTCTGGGAATGTTTTGTGTTAACTGCCTCTTTGAAATAAGAGTGTGGCCTCTTAAAGTCAGTACTTGAATCAGCTGACCATCCTCTTGACAGGTCCTTTGAATTTCGTAGTGTCAGAAATTACGTGGTCTCCTCCCCTTAACTTGTGGTTTGTGTGTGAAGGCCCTACGTAATGTTTACTGAGAAAAGAGGGAAGTCTAAGAGGGAAAGAAAAGTTACTCTTTGCTCTACCACCCTAGATCAGCTACCACAAATCATAGAGGACCACCATTTTGGACATCTGTATGCATAAGTACAGTTAGAAGAATGTGTGTATACAGAGAACAGTTACTTCATAAAAATAGAATTCTATACATGGTGTTCAATAGAAGACAGAAAGGGATGTGAAGGAATTGTAGAATTTTATAGAAACACCTTTTTTCCCCATTTGTCCATTTTTCTTTTGCCTTTTTCTTACTGATTTGTTGGAGTTCTTTGTAATGGATGCTTTCTTTGTTACATATCTTGAGGACATCTTCTCATCTGTGATGTGTCTTCATTTAAAAAATTTTGAGTCTGTAATATAGTTACATATTAACTAAGTTTTACATTTTAACGTAGACATTTATTTTCCCCATTTTGTTTCTTATTGAAGACATCCTTCTTACCCCGGGATCATTATTTTCTATCATCATCTAAGAGTTTGCTACTTACAGGATGAACATCTACCTGCTTTTATATATGATATGAAGTTGGGATCTGATTTGTTTTTTGTTGTTTTTTTTTTTAATTTATTTGACAGAGACACAGTGAGAGAGGGAACACAAGCAGGGGGAGTGGGAGAAGAGAAGCAGGCTTCCCACCAAGCAGGGAGCCCGACGCGGGGCTCGATCCCAGGACACTGGGATCACGACCTGAGCCAATGGGATCTGATTTCTTTTTAAAATGTGGATAATCTATTGTCACCATTTATTAAATAGTCCATCCCTCCCCCACTAGTTTGCCACCTCCGCCATAATGTAAAGCTTTCATTTACGTGTGGGTTAGTTTCTTCTGCTCAGTTGGTATTTGGCTTTTCTTGATCACACCACACTGCCATAATTAGTATGGGCTTATAATACGTCTTGGAAACTTGCCCTACCAAATATCTTTATCTTGTTCTGTTTTTCTAAAAAATGTCTTAGCTCTTCTTGGTGGCACACTCTTCCACTTAAACATTGGAATCGTCACGTTGAATTACACAAGAAGCCACGTTGGGGTTGGGATTGATGCTGCAGTGGACCTAACAGATACAGTCCCTGCCCCAAGGACCTTATATTCTAGTGGTGGCAGCAGACTGATTAGGGTACTGCTGGTGGCTTGGGGTGTGTGTTATTTTTATGTAAATTGTTAGAGAAAAGCCTCATTGATAAGGTGACACTTGGGACTTGAAAGCAAAGGAATTCCCCCCTGAGGTCGGCATGTGCTTAGTAAGTTTGAGCAGCAACCGGGAGGCCAGTGTGTCTGAAGACGGAGGGAGAGACTGGTAGATGAAGTCAGGGTGGTAGTGGGAACTGTGCAGGGTCTTTGCAGGTATGCTAAATACTTTGAGTTTTATTTTTACTAAGATGGGATGCCATTGGAAGAATGATGTAATCAAATGAACATTTTTGAAATGCCATATAGAGAATAAACTGCAGGGGGACCAGGAAGGAAGCCGGGGAATTGATTAGGAGGTTGGTGGAATGATTCAGGCAGAAGATGATGGTAGTTTGAAGCCTGGGTGCTGGGATAGTGGGGGAGAAGGGGGTAAGTGAGCAGTTACTGCACTGGGGGTGTATTTTGAAGGTAGAGCTGAGCAGGATTTATTCCTGGATTGGACATTGAATGTGAGGGAATGAGAAGAAAAATGGGAAGAACCCAGGTTTTTAGGCTTGAATAACTAGAAGAATGGGATTTGCTATTTATTCAGGCAGGTGTCACTGCAGCTTTCGTTTTATTGGGGGTGAGGGCTGGTGGTGGATAAATGGGAGTTGGAGTTTAAACAAGTTTGAGATGCTTTATAGACGTGCAGGTGGAGGGAGGGGTTGAGCAGCAACAGGTTCTACAAGCTTAGAAGAGAGGGCATATGCTTCGGCGGGGATTTGGGGAGATATCAGTGTACGTATGTGGTTTTGAATCTTCAGGGAGTAGAGCGTAGGCAGAGATGCGAAGATTGAATCTTGGGGACATTCATGTGTAGAGCTTAGGGGAGATAAAGGTAAAGTAGAAGGAGACCGAGAAGTGAGGTGGCCAGGAAAGTAGAAGAAACGGGAGAGAGGCGCCCTGGAAGCCAGGTGAAGAGCATTTTAAGAAGGAGGGCATGACCCTGTGTGTTCTGTGCTGCAGCTACGGACTGAATTGATTGAGATTTGGCAGCATCTGTTTGGGGGCGTCCTGGGGATGAGAGCCTGGCCTGGGCTCATGAGAGAAAGGGCAAGGAGGAATTGATGATTGTAGGCAACTCTCACGGCCAGTTTTGTGAAAAGGGAACCGGGAGGGTGAGGTAGGCCCAGAGTTTGTTTGCCTTTAAGATAGGAGCACTTAGAGTGTGTTGTGTGATGATGGGAAAGAGCTAATAGGAAGGGGGGAATGAATGAATTGAATCGGAAGCAGGAGGGAGGGCACTAACTGGAATGCTTTCCTCAGTTGGCAGGAGGGAAGCAGATCAAGAGCATGGGGCGGGACGCACGTTCTGTCATTCGATCTCTCTTGCCTCCTCCTTTTCGTTCTCCAGTAACGCTACGAACTTTTTAAAAAGTTTTGCACAGGGGCGCCAGGGTGGCTCAGTTGGTTAAGCCTCTGCCTTCTGGCTCAGGTCGTGATCCCAGAGTCCCGGGATTGAGCCCCGCATCCGGCTCCCTGCTCAGCGGGGAGCCTGCTTCCCCTCCCTCTATCTACTGCTCTGCCTCCTTGCACTTCCTCTGTCAAACAAATAAATAAAACTTTTAAAAAAAATAAACAGTTTTCCACAGACTTTCTTGGGTTTATTCCTAGAAACCCTAAAGTTATATTTTTTAAATTAGTTGATACTTGTGCACAGAAAGGCTGTTTATGTCTGTGTTTTAGATCCGGCAGCCTTGTTGAACTACAAATTTGAAAATTTGTAGATTCTTTTAGATTCATATGTAATCATGTTGTGCGAATAGTGGTAGTTATATTTTTCTTTTCGTGTTTATACCTGTTACTTCCTTTTCTTTTATTAAATTAGCCTGGGCCGTCCAGTACAATGTTGAATAGAAAGTTAAAACAACAAGCATTCTGACTTTATTATTAATCCTAAAAGTCCTATAAAATTTTATTAAGTAGAAGTTGTAAGTCATTGCTAGATACCCTTTTTAAAAATATGGTTAGAGTTCTTTTATTTCTAGTTTGTGAGGAGTTCTTAATCATAAATGGTTAATGAATCGTATTGAATGTGCTTTCTGCATTTATTAGAGATTGTCATTTTACCTCCTTTACTTTTACTATTTGATATGGTATATTAATATATTTTCTGATATTGAGTTATCTTTGGCTTTCTGAGATAAACCCAGCTTAGTCATAGTGTATCACATTATGTACATCATTACATTCTTTTCAGAATCAGTGTTGGAATAGTCACTTGAAGGAGAGGTAACCAACTTTATTTTTTTTCTATTCTGAAACAGTTGCAGAATCTTTGGACTTTTTGTTTTTTGAGGATTTTGGTTTACTTGCCTATAAAATCATCTGGGCCTCTGTTCAGACTTTTAAGATAGGAGAGGAACCATTTGATTATCCATTAAACAATCAGCTCTCATTGATTAGTAATGCTTTCTATTAAGTCAATTGTGGTCTAAAGTTTTTCATACTAGAATATTCTTAGGACCTTTAAAAATTGTACTGGATCTGCGATTATATACCTTCAGAAGAACCACTTTTTAATTTTATTGATTATATCTCCGTCATCTACTTTATTTCTTGCTCTTTATTTCATTCTGCCTCTAGGTTATCAGATTCTCTTCCTGGGTTATTGAGTTGAACACTTAGCTCACTTGTTCTTTAGTGAAGGCTATAAAATGACCTATAGTACAGCTTTGGCCACATCATAAAAGTTTCATCTATTTTCAATCTGAAGTCTCTTTAGATTTTCCCTTTGTTTGTTAAAACATTTTTGATTGGTATATTCATGTGTTTTTTAAGTATTTTATTTCAGAGAGTGCACTAGTGGGGGGAGGGGCAAAGGGAGAGGGAGAAACAGATTCCCTGCTGAGCAGGGAGCCTGATGCAGGGCTCAATCCCAGGACCCCGGGATCACAACCTGAGCCAGAGGCAGACACTTAATGGACTGAGCCAGCCAGGCACCCCTATTCATATGTTTTGAAAGCCAGAAAGTATTAAAAAAAAAATTTAGCCAGGAGCAATTTTGTGTGTATTTGAGTACTTAAATGTATTAAATATTTTAAAGGTGAAAACCTTTTTCGTTACTGGTTTCTAATTGAAGTGCATCATGATCAGAGAATGGGCTTTATGAATCCTTGAAAATCAGGGAGGTTTCCTTTTGTGATCTTGTAAAAAAAAAAAAAAAAACTATTTTGGGATTAGAGTTCAGTATTGGTTCAGGGTTCAAATATATACATTTATATCAAATACCAGTGTTTATTAAGTATTGACTATACTGTTCAATATGTAGTACCCTTCTATTAATGAACTTTTCCTTTAAAATTTTTTATTTTTTTATTTTTATTTTTTTTTAAGATTTTATTTATTTATTTGACAGAGGGAGACACAGCGAAAGAGGGAACACAAGCAGGGGGAGTGGGAGAGGGAGAAGCAGGCTTCCTGCTGAGCAGGGAGCCCGATGCAGGGCTGGATCCCAGGACCCTGAGATCATGACCTGAGCCGAAGGCAGACGCTTAACGACTGAGCCACCCAGGCGCCCCTACAATTTGTTTTTATATGTTATATATGCTTGCTTTAATTATTGTATTAATGTTGGATAGTATTTACTAGTCATCTTTTCCCTTTTAATTTAAAAAAACTTTCTGGTTTTGTTTAGAAGTGTCTTGTAAGCAACACATAGCAAGTTTAAAAACTTCAGTGTGATGTCTTTTATGAGTTTCATATATTTGTTATGATTTATGAAATATTTGGACTTGTTAATGTTTGCTGTTTATCCTTCTTGGCGTATTTTTTTCTTTTCAGCTGTTTGAGAGAATATTCTGTATGGATTTGCTGTTTATTCCTTTGCTGGTTTGGAAGATACAGATTCTTTGACCTTATGGTTACTATTAATTTCTTTAAATTCTGCTTAACTGTTTTCCTGAATAATCAAATTATTTACTAATTTCTCATCTTCTGAAATGTGACAAGGATGTCAGCATTCTTTACCTTTTGAATATATCTACTCCCTCATTTTATGCTTATCCAGAATTTTAAGGTTTTTCTCAGTGTACCAAAAATGAGATCTATATTCAATAGTTAATTTAGTCTTTTTTGAGAATATAGCAAGGACACAACACACTACTAACTACTGAAATCTCCAATTTCACCCCCACTAGATTAAGATTGTTTTGTATTTATTCTAGCCCTTAAAAATACACCAATATTTTTTTTTGTAAATCTCAGGTTATTTAAATTTTCTGACATTACATTTGAATACTTGTTTTGTTTATCCCTTCCCTTCTTTGTGGACTTCCCCCCCCCCGAATTTTATCTTATTCTTTTCTTTTTTTTTCTTTTTAAACTATACTTCACATACCATAGAATTTCTCCTTTGAGTGTACAGTTCAGTAGTTTTTAGTATATTCACAGAGCTGTGAAACCATTATCACTGTCTAATTTCAGAACATTTTCATTAGCTGTCAGTCCCCATCTCCACTCCCACCCTGCACCCTTGGCAACCATTAATCTACTTTCTGTCTCTAGGAATTTGTCTATTGTCTTTATGTCTTTATGAGTTTGGACACTTCACATAAATGGAATCATACAGTATGTCATCTTTTTTGTCTTATCTCTTTCA
Organism: Neomonachus schauinslandi; assembly: GCF_002201575.2. Classification (NCBI taxonomy): domain Eukaryota; kingdom Metazoa; phylum Chordata; class Mammalia; order Carnivora; family Phocidae; genus Neomonachus; species Neomonachus schauinslandi. The sequence goes on from NC_058410.1 coordinate 123,968,684, forward strand.
TAATACGCTAATAACTTAGCATAATATGTTCATGGTTCATCCATGTTGTAGAATGTATCAGTACATCATTTCTTTTTATGGCTGAATAATATTCTGTTTTGTGGACATAGCACATTTTGATTATCCACTCATCAACTGATACACATTTGTTTTTACTTGTTTTCTGTTATGAATAATGCAGCGAATATTCATGTAGAAGTTGTTACATGGACATAATACTTTCAGTTCTCTTTAGTGCATATCCATCAAATCAAGTCTTTATAATAATTATTTTAATGAAGATTTGGTATAGTAAATTCTTGGTATTTGTATGTCTGAAGATAATCTTTCTGTTATCACTCTTGATGGCTTTTTAGCTGGGTATAAGTTTTATTGGTTGACAATTAAGTTTTATTAGTTTTGTAGCTGATGAAAAATCTTTCCTTATTTCCTTTATAAGTCATCTGAGTTTCTGGTAGTTTAAGATTTCTTACCTTTGATAATTCTGCAGTTTTATTACAGTGGGTTTAAGAGGAGATATGTTATACTTTAGATCTGAGCATGTTTAGTCTTTTTAATGTTAATGCCTTGAGGAATTGTTGTCAGTGTTCATAAGGTATATAGGTCTGTAATTTTCTCTCCTTGTTTCATGTCAGAGTTATGCTGGCCTCATAAAAGGAGTTAGGAAGCATTTCCTTATTTTCTGAAATTGGTTGTGTTATTTTCTGAAGTTGGTTTTGATTCTTACACGAATGTTTACTAGAATTTATCAGTGAAACCATGTGGTACTGAAATTTTCTTTGTGGTAAATTAGACTATGAATTCACTATTTTTAATAACATAAAGGTATTCAAACTTTGTATTTCTTTATATTGAGTTTTGGTGTTGCATCTTTAAAGGAATTTGCTTTATCTAAAGTGTTGAATTTATTAACAGTTTCTACTCTTTATTATTCATCTTTGACTTTTAATTTTCCTTTTTAGTTTTGTAAGATGGAAGTTTAGGCCATTGGTTTAAGACTTTCTTTGTTTTTTAAGATGAACATTTAGTGCTGTACATTTCCTTAAAGCCCTGTTGGTATATCCTACAAAATTTGATATGCTTTCATTTTAGTTTAGTTCAAAATATTTTTTTAATTTCCCTTGTGTTTTTTTTTTCTTTGATCCTTGGGTTGTTTAGAATTTGGATATTTAATTTTTAGATATTTGGGGATTTACTAGATGTTTTATTTTTGATTTTTGATATTGGATATTCTGTTGTAGTCAGAGAACATTTTCTGTAAGATTTCAGTCTTTTGCAATCGTAGACAAGTGTAGTGGCCCAGAATATAATCCATCTTGGTTGAATGTTCTGTGTGCCCTTGAAAAGGTTATGCAATTCTTCAGTTGCCGGCAGAGTGTTTTATAAGTATCAGCTAATTAAGGTTTATGTCATTTAGATCTCCTCTATCTGTACTGGTTTTTGTTCATTGAGAGAATCTCCAGCTATGAAAGTGCATTTGCCTATTTCTTCCTTTACTTCTGGTTTTGTTTTATATATTTCGAAGCTCTGTCATTAGATGCATGCATATTTATAATGTTGGCGTATCTGCCTATTCTATTAATCTTTTAAGTCATTATGCAGTGTCCCTTTTTGTCCGTAGTAATACTCCTTGAAGTCTTTATTTATTTTAAAGATTTATTTGAGAGAGAGAGAGAGTGCTCAGGGAGGGGCAGAGGGAGAAGGAGAGAAGCAGACTCTGCTAAGCTTGGAGCCCGACGTGGGGCTTGATCCCTCAACCAAGAGATCATGACCTGAGCCAAAATCAAGAGTTGGACAGCCAATGGACTGAGTCACCCAGGTGCCCCTACTTTGTTTTACGTTAATATATTAATTCCAGTTTTGGTATGTATTTATTCAGCTTCTTAGTTTGTTTTTGTCTTTATATTAAAAGGGCTTTTTTGGGAGCTAGGATATAGTTGGGGTTTGTGCTTTCTTAAATCCAGTGTGACATCTCTGTCTTTTGATTAGAATGTTTAATACATTTATATTTAAAATAGTTATTGGTATGGTTGTATTTAGGTCTTTCATTTGTGCTTCTTTAGGGAGAGAGTTTTGTCATTTTCCCTCCTTTTTTGGTTTTTGTATTAAGGTGTTTAAATTCTATTTTAATTCTTCTCTTGGTTTTCTTTGCTTTTTTGAGGGGGTGGTGTATGTTGCTCTCTAGGGAATACAGTATGCCTCTTAGCTATACTCCAGTCTACCTAGTAGTAATATTGAATCATCTTGAGTAAAACACAGGATTTTCCCAGTAGTATATTTTCATTTTCTTCTCTTATTCTTAGTATTATTGTTCTAATACTGTATTATATCCAGTAATACACTTCCATTTCTTTCTCTTATTCTCAGTATTGTATGTGTTATGTCCGTATACCTTGTTAACCCGACAATAGTGTTGTAATTTTTGCTTTAAGCTGTCATCTTTTATAGAAACTAAGAAATTACATATTATATATGCCCACATAATTACCATTTCTGGCTTTCTTTTTTCTTGTAGATCCAAGTTGCCATCTAGTGTAATTTCCATTTGGAATAGAGAACTTTCTTTAGCATTTCTGGTAGTACAGATCTGCTGGTGATAAATTGTTTTTTATTTGAAAATGTCCTTATTTCACCTTCATTTTTAAAATATTTTTTTTTCTGGATACCAGATTCTTTGTTGATAGGGTTCCCCCCCCCTCCTGTTTAGCAATTTGAGTATATGGTCCCAGTGTTTTCAGACTTCCATAGTTTCCAATGAGAAGTCAGGCTATATTCTTAATGATTTTTGTCATTTTCTTCTTTTTTTTTTTTGGTGTATAACATGTCTGTTTTCTTTGGTTGCTTTCAAGATTGTCTTTGAATTTTAGCAGTATGACTAAGATGTGTGTTAGTTTTATTTGTGTTTATTTTGTTTGAGGTACATTGAGCTTTGGGGGATTTTTCAGAGGTTACATCCTCACATATTTTTCTCTCCTTTCTTCCTGGGATTCCAGTTACTGTGCTGCTCTCTGTTGTCATGCATGTTTTTGATTTCTATTCGTTTTTCATCCATCTCTTTTTCTTTTATTCAGATTCTGCTATATTCACGTTCATAACAGATGGCAGAAGAACACATCAATCTGTTTAGCCAACCTAGTGAGTTCATTTTAGTAAATGTTTTATTTATTTCTCTGTTGGTATTGCCTTATCTGTTTACTCATTGATACCATATTGTCCTTCAATTCCTTCATCAGATTTTTAAAATTTTTGAAATATTTATGGTAGCTGCTTCAAAGCCTGTTAAATACAACATCCAGGCTATCTTGGAATTGGTTTTTATTGACTGTCTTTTTACCTGCTCATGGGTCATACTTTCCTGTTGTTTTCCTTGTGTAGTTGAAAATTAGATATGTTATGGTGACTCTGAATTCCTGTGTTCTTCTGAGGATTATTGGGTTTTATTGTACAGACAGTTAAGTTGTTTGGAGTCAAACTGTAAACTTAGTTTTTCTTGTGTTATGCAGCTGCTTAGATCTCTGTTCTTATGTTTTTCTGCTGATGTTCCTTTAGTCTGATGCTCTCTGGGTCTCCCCTGTGTCTGTAAGATTTATAAGTCAGCAAGCATGTAGGTAGAGATGGACTTAGTCTCTGACGTTTTCTTTCTTCAGGGGATTTCCCTAGTTTCTAACTGTTCTATCAGCTTTGGGCTCCATTCTGATATTTCAGGCTTTCTACTACCCTAGCTGAGCACAATTGGGAAAAAGCATCAGATTCACAGATTTGGCTCCATGTTACTTTTTCAAAAGAAGATTTCTTTCTGGTCCCTGACTGCCTTTTCGGCATGCTGTTTGTGGTTTCCTCTGAGCATATGTAGTTCAGCTGTCAGCCGGGGATTTTAGCATTTTATGCTCTGAATTTGAGTGTCATTTTTACAGTTCTTGTGTTGTCAGAAAACTCTAAATTTCTGGTTACTTCCCCAACTCTAAACTCTTGATACCTGGCACCTTTAGCTGGTAAGGCTTTGGGGTTTTTTTTCTGCCACCAGTTTTGCAGCTATAGTTCTGGGGTTTGCAGTGCTCTGAAGTCAAGAAACCGCATACTCAACAGTTGTTACTTCTTAGAGTTATAGCATTTGAGATTTACCCTTTCCCTAGCTTTTGTAAACACTGTCTTCAGGTTTTTTTTTTTTAATTCAGTTTTCATGAATGTTATCTGTGGGTGTTCATATGACCTCTTCACTCTTCCTCCCATTATAGAAAATTGATTCTTTTCATTTGTTTTGAAATACTAGGGTACAGTTTACCTGTTATATGAACATGTCTTTCTGCTGTGCTTTCATTGCTGGTGGGTCGTTGTAGTCATCATTCTTTTTTTTTTTCCTTGTAATTTGTATGAAGTTCAACTACTATCCTTTTTCTATTGTTCTTTTTTATTTGAAATTAGTCATTCTGTACTTTAGGAAGGGGGATGGGTCAGGAGAGGTTTTCTAACGTCACAGCTCCAGAGCTCCCTCTTCTGTCGTATTTGAAAATACGGCTTGGGACTTCCTGAGGTCTGGCTCTGTTCTGCCGTCCTTACCCTTCCACTATCATCTGGACTTTCTCTTTCCATTTTCCCCAGTGTCTCTGTCCCTCTCAATTTGTATTCTATTCCCAGCAGTTTTCCTTAGTAGAGGGGGAACTTTAGCTGGCTGGTTTCAAGAGCTCTTCGGCTTTCAGCTAGGCCCCTTGGATGTGACTGTAGATTCCTTATGCTCACCTGCAAATCGAGTGTGCAGAAGTTCTTCCAGTTTTGACTGCTGTTCTCACCATGGCTCCATGTTTTCTAGTGAATACCTGTTGACAGTGTTGAGGTTCTTCTGTTCCCATCAGTCAGATGCCCTCTTGCTTCCCTCTCTTTCTTCCTGCGCGGATCCTGGTACATCTCAGTCTTGCAGCTTTTGATGATTTGTCCTTTCTCAGTAGTATTCTGTAGTTGGTGTGGGGTACCTTGTTTTCTTTTGGCTAATAACTGAGGATTTTGGTTTTTATTAGGGCATTGGGGAGATCGAAAACCTGCTGTCTTCATTCTCCCATAGTTCCTCCTGTCTTGAGGTGAAGCAGGGCTTGATCCTGCTCTGAAGGCTGGAATGTGGGTGAGACTTCTCTCCGATCCCCTCCTCCAGCTGAGATTGATGAAGATGTGTTTCCTTATTCTGTTCTCGAGCCACTCTTTCACTTGAGAGAAAGCCTGCAATCTCGCCTGTGTATAACTTCCCACGGGCTGTCTCCTGATCTCTAGATCACCAGGCATCAGTGGATGCCCTTGGGGATTTATCTGGCTTCTGATTTGGCTTACCTTTCTTGGTTTTTGGATTCTTATCTTTATGTTCTTGAAGGTTTCTCTTCTTGTCAACTTGTGAGTGATGCATTGTAAAAAGTATTCTTAAAGTACCTTAGTTTTCTGTTTGTATGTTTATTGCTCTAGAAGGCCTTTTTAAGGTATTTTGCCACCATATTGCTGAAAATGAAAGTTTCATTTTTTTCTTGAAATTTGTCTCTTTTTTCCATGTTTTGTCTGTCTGGTTGCTTAGCATGAATTCTTTGCTCTCTTAACCTTTGTGGTTTTTGAAATACCCTTGTTTTCTGTTCAGGTTCTAAGAGTTTGCTCTAAGAGTCTTCCCCTTTAAGAAACTAGTGCAAGATCTGTAATTTTCATGTAATTTTCATGAAGCTTGGGTTTTTGGTCACTTACAGACTAGCCAGTACAGATAAAAGGGAGAGAGGAAGTGTAACACTTGTGTTATTAGAGCTAGGAAAATACAGGTCACTCCCCACGTTTCATGAGTTCGTAGACTATTATAGCGAGAAAGGTCTTTGGCAATGATCTTGCCTCATCCACCTTTGACTTTTACACACAAGGATACTGTAACTGACACTGGGAAGCTAACTACTGAATTATGATGAAGTGCAAGACTCCAGGAAGTTAACTCAGGTTCCTTACATCACTGCAAGGCAGATGTCAGTCTCCTCTGTTTAGAGCTGAAGCAAAGAGTTAAGTATTGAAATGGAATTACAGCTCCGCTCTCAGAGACCCCTGATACCACTGTCCTACTTCTCCAGGTCAGTGGTCTGAGAGCCAGGGAGAATGGAGTTCTTCTGACCTCTAGTACCTTGTAGGGGTACTCACCCCCAAGGAGGTAATGGGTCATGCTGCTTGATTTGTTCAGATTTTTAGTAAAGTCAAATTGTGTCTCCCATGATTAATCTTAGTGGGACCCACCCATCAATCTCTCCCCATCCTTGTAAATGACAAACTGCACTCACTCCCTCTGATCTTTTTCTGGCACTGTTTCTTAGACTTGACTAACATCCAAACGGCTGGTAAAAGAAGAATTTCTTATGCTCATCTCTAGATATATTTTCCATCCCTTACTAATTATAGAAATTCCCGGGCGCCTGGGTGGCTCAGTTGGTTGGGCGACTGCCTTCGGCTCAGGTCATGATCCTGGAGTCCCGGGATCGAGTCCCACATCGGGCTCCCTGCTCAGCGGGGGGTCTGCTTCTCCCTCTGCCCTCTTCCCTCTCGTGCTCTCTGTCTCTCATTCTCTCTCTCTCAAATAAATAAATAAAATCTTTAAAAAAAAAAAAAAAAAGAAATTCCCAGTCCTTTGAGAAAATGTCTTTCAGTGGCAAATTAACCCTCAAGAAGATTAATTAGACTTAATAATTGGATTATTTTTTAGTTCATCACTTAAATGAAAACATAAAATTGAAAAATGTTGTAGAACTATTGGCCCATTTAGCATATATAGTTGTCTCATTTCCATGCTTTATCGTGTGGTCCAGGTTATTCTCCATACTCTCTTTTCCTACTTTTTTTTAGTTTCCTTTTAGAAGAGAGATGATAGAGATTTTCCTTGACTATTCTGAAGGTAGTTGGTACGCATTCGACAGTGAGTTGCACATTAAGTTCTATTTTTTTTATTAAGTTATATTAATCACCGTACATTACATCATTAGTTTTTTGTTTTTTTGTTTTTTTTAAAGATTTTATTTATTTATTTGAGAGAGAGAGAGAGAATGAGAGAGAGAGAGCATGAGGGGGGGAGGGTCAGAGGGAGAAGCAGACTCCCCGCTGAGCAGGGAGCCCGATGTGGGACTCGATCCCAGGACTCCAGGATCATGACCTGAGCTGAAGGCAGTCGCTTAACCAACTGAGCCACCCAGGCGCCCCGATATTTTTTTTTTTTAAGATTTTATTTATTTATTTGAGAGAGAATGAGAGAGAGCACATGAGAGGGGGGAGGGTCAGAGGGAGAAGCAGACTCCCCGCTGAGCAGGGAGTCTGATGTGGGACTCGATCCCGGGACTCCAGGATCATGACCTGAGCCGAAGGCAGTCGCTTAACCAACTGAGCCACCCAGGCGCCCTTTTTTTGCTTTTTTTAGTAGCAAATAGCTTCTTAGGAATTTATTTATTTTTACTTTATTATGTTATGTTAATCAGAATACATTACATCGTTAGTTTTTGATGCAGTGTTCCATGATTCATTGTTTGCGTATAACACCCAGTGCTCCATGCAGTACGTGCCCTTTTTAATACCCATCACCAGGCTAACCCATCCCCCCAAGTTCTATTTATTTTGAATATGATTAAAGAGAGAGAGATTGGTTAACAGTGGTTTTAGCTAGAATTAAGATTTGAATCAAAATGTCAAACTGCACACAAAAAAGTAGACTAGAAACTGCTTTTGATTGGGAATAACGTATATAAACTAATGTGTATCACATGACACTAAAACTATTAATACGCGAATCGGCCAGTGCATTAGCTTTTTTTTCTTTTAAACTGATGAGTAAATTTTGCTTTACTTTTTGAACTTCTAAAACCAATCCTGATGCTGCCGTTAATCCAGCTGTTGCAGCAGCACAGATGTGTTCCTCTCCTTTAGGAAAACGAGATATGGTTGGTTAAAGGAATGTAATTGGTGTAATGGCTGGGGGGAGTGGTGCTAGGACCTGTATCAGGCATAGTTCGGCCAGGAGGCCAGGAGGCCAGGACTCAGAAGCCGCACGGGCCATCTGGGGCGGGGAGTTTCATCAGGAGTTCCATCAGTAGGTGGTAAGGGCAGGTGGTGAGGACGACCAGTGCCCAGGGAGGCAGCCGTGGCAGAAAGCAGCTCCTACCCCGTGGGCTGACCAGGAGGGCATGGAAGGAACTTGGCCTGATGCCCACCTCTGAGGGATGGTGTGCACCCCCTGTTCCCCAGCGGGTGCTTCCCCCACAGCAGAAGGAGGACGTAGGAAGAGGAAGGGTACCTTCCGGCAGTGGCCCTCTGGCTCCCTCTGTTGGCAAAGCCTGAGCACAGCAGCTGGCGGAGGAGGAATGCAGCTCCAGCGTCAGAAAAACAGGACAGAGCAGAGAGTGACAGTAAGTTAATAACTCCTCCATGTTGCTCCCGAGTGAGCTTTCCAAAATTTAAAACTGTTCCTAGCATTCCCCTACCCAAATACCTTAATGGCTCAACATTTTTTAAAAAATTCTTTCTAACATTCTATTATGGAATTACCTGATCCTTACAGAAGAGTTACAAAAATGGTCAAGAGTGCTCATATACCCTTCACCCAACTTCCTGAATTTTAACATCTTCCATAACCGCGTAACCACAGCACAGTTATCAAAACCAGCATTGGGACAGACTACAGACTGTATTCAGATTTTGCCAGCTTTCCTATGAATGTCCTGTTTCTGTTAGGATTCAGCATTGTATTTCGCTGTCAGGTCTCTTTAACCTGTGATAGTCTTTCCTTTCTTGACCGTGTCACCTTTGAAGAGTATTTGTAAGTTTTTTGTAGAGTGTCCCTAAATTCTAGTTTTCTATGTGTATTTTCACGATTAAATTCAGGTTAGTGCATGTTTTGGCAAGGATTCCGTACGAAGAATGTTGTGTCCTTCTGTATTGGTCTGCTAGAGCTACCATAACAAAATACTACTAGCCAGGTGGCTTCAACTACAAATGTTTTTCCTCGCAGCCCTGAAGGCTGAAGTCCAAGATCGGCAGGTTTGGTTTCTTCTGAGGCTTCTCTCCTTGGCTTACTGATGGCTTCCTTCTCTCTGTGTCCTCATATGGTCTTTCTTCTGCGCATGTGTGTTCCTGGCTTTTCTCTCTGGGTCCAAATTTCCTGCTCTTATAAGGACACCAGTCAGATTGCATTAGGGCCCATCCTAACAGCCTCATTTTAATTACCTCTTTAAAGGCCCTGTCTCTAAATAGAGTCACTTTCTGAAGTTATAGGGGTTAGGACTTCAACATACTAATTTGGAGGGGGGGACACAGTTCAGCCCATATCACCTTCTCAATGCATCCTCACATCAGGAGGAGGGTATGTGATGTTGTTACCTTATTATTGGTGATATTAAAATTGATCACTTGCTAAGGTGGTGGCTGCCAGGTGACTCTTTTGTACATTGTAATTAATACATATTTTGGGGGAGGTCACTTTGAGACTATGCAAATGGAACTGTTGCCCACTGACTTGAACACTCCATTGGTGATTCTTACCTGCATGGTTATTTCTGCGGTGTTTAATGGTGATTTTTATTTCCCTTGTTTCTTTCTTTTCCCATTTATTAGTTGGGGGTTTTTCTGTAAGGAAGAGCTGTTGCTTTCCCCCTGTATACATTCGGTTATCTGTGTCTTTATGGAATCACACATATTTTTAAAAATTCCATGGGCTATAATCTTACACACCCATTCTGTTGTTCCGTTGTTCTGGTTTTGGCCACTGGAAGTTCCTGTGTTTGGCTCCTGTGTTCTTTTGTCACGGTCCCTCCCTCCTTCCTTTTTTGAGCACTTCCTTACTTTTCAGCCACCACAAGATGCTCAGGGCTCATGTTGAATTTTCCTTGCCCCCGCACTGGAATCAGCCACTTCTCCAAAGAGCCCTGTTTTTAGTCTCATTGGAGAATGACATGTATAAACCCAGATCTGGGTACAAGGTGTGCTTGGTGGCTACTGAGGCATCATTGTGTCTAGACCCTCCTAGTGGACAGAGCTGTGTGTGTATATATATATATATACGTATAATATATATATGTATGAATATATGTTTGTACACTTGAGCAACAGACCCACACGTCTTTACATGGATCTGTCTATGTATGTATTGAAAAAATGAATTCATACTGATAACCTCCATTTCCAGTCCAGCATCATAGCATTCACTGTAACTATACTTTCCTTATTTGTAGCTTCTTGCTCCAAAAGTGAGAAACCTGGTCCTCATTTATAATAATACATTGACTCAACTTTAGTAGTTTGGAATTGCTAGCCCAAACAATGTGAGAAACAACTTTACTAACTAGACCAGACGTTGGTGGACTATGGTCCATGGGCCAAATCCAGCCCACTTCCTGTTTTTGTAAATAAAGTTTTATTGGAATACAGCTTGCCCATTTTGTTTGTATATCATCTCTGCTTTCTCCTCACTACAATGGCAAGAGAGACCATATTGGCTGCAAAGCTGAAAATATTTACTGTCTGGCTCTTTATAGAAAAAGCCCGCTGACTTCTAAACTCATGTATGGATTTTATATACAGTTCTTTTTGTCTTTGTCCTTACAGTGTCCTAGTAAAAATAACTTTTCCAGAGTGACTTTTCCCTTCCATCTCTTTCTGTGTAGTAAAGTTATAGGTTAATAATTAGTAATATAGTTAGGTTCATCTGTTCCTGCACGTATTCCATTTTAGGTTCCCCCATATCCTAGTTGATTGTAATTGTTTATTTTGGGGGTGTATGAAATTACTTTGGCTCTAGGACTGGGAGCTGTATGAAAGAGGATGCTGAGAAATGGCCCTCCCCCCTCATTCCTACTACCCCATTCCGCCATGCTGTCCACTCTTTTTCCACCCACCCTCTGTGGGTGACCAGTCTCTTTAGTTTCTGATTTTCCTTCATGTATGTCTTTTGTACAGATTAGCAGATACATGTGTATTTTCTTACATCATCATCTTTCTTAGAAGAAGAGTAGTGTGTTATAGATGCTCTTTGTGCTTTGCTTTTTTTCACTTCGCAGTCAGTATGTCTTGGAAATTATTCCAAATCAGTTCATAGAGATCATCTCCCCTTTTTAGAATACCTGTATAGGAGCTCCATTGTATGAATATTCTATAGTTAATTCAGCCACCCTTCTATGTGTGGCATTTAGAATGTTTCCAGTATTTTGCAGTTACATAGAGTGCTTCAGTGAATAACCTTTGCGTGTGTAGTTTTATATGGCTGAGGGCCCGCCTTCAGTATAGTTTCCTAGAAGAGGAATTGCTAGGTTGAAAGCTAAGCTAATTGCAGATATGATTTTGGTTTTTTGCTTTTTGTTTTTTTAAGATTTTATTTATTTATTTATTTATTTTTTAAAGATTTTATTTATTTGAGAGAGGGAGAATGAGAGCACGTGAGAGGGGGGAGGGTCAGAGGGAGAAGCAGACTCCCCGCCGAGCAGGGAGCCCGATGTGGGACTCGATCCAGGGACTCCAGGATCATGACCTGAGCCTAAGGCAGCCGCCTAACCGACTGAGCCACCCAGGCGCCCAAGATTTTACTTATTTATTTGACAGAGAGAGAGCACAAGTAGGGGGAGCAGCAGAGGGAGAGGGAGAAGCAGACTCCCCGCCGAGCAGGGAGCCCGATGTGGGACTCGATCCAGGGACTCCAGGATCATGACCTGAGCCTAAGGCAGCCGCCTAACCGACTGAGCCACCCAGGCGCCCAAGATTTTACTTATTTATTTGACAGAGAGAGAGCACAAGCAGGGGGAGCAGCAGAGGGAGAGGGAGAAGCAGACTCCCCGCCGAGCAGGGAGCCCGATGTGGGACTCGATCCAGGGACTCCAGGATCATGACCTGAGCCGAAGGCAGACGCCTAACCATCTGAGTCACCCAGTTGCTCCGCAGTTGTGATTTTGTTAGCTGTTGCCAAATTCTCTTCAAGGAGATTGCCCCACTGTGCATTCCCAGTGTCAGGGTCTGTGAGGGCCTGTTTCCCTGCAGCCTCACCAGCAGGATGTATTGTCATACTTTTTTCTAATTATTTTATTGGTGTTATCTCCATGTTTTTAACTTGAATTTCTCTAATAATGAGTTTCAGTGATTTTTCAAATTTGATATTTTGTATCTTTTAGTGACTTTTTAGTATGTACATTAATATTTTTAATATCTTTTTATATGAATTGCATGTTCCTGTCTTTTTCCCATTTTTCTATCAGATTTTGGTTCTATGTCCTTTAATTTTCAAGAGTTTTTCTGTATTACAGGGATGTCAGCCCTTTTGGTGATATTTTTTGTCAACGACCCTTCCCCCCAACACACACATTGTCTTTTGACTTTGATTATAGCATTTATTTTTACCCTAATGACTCCCTCTTTCCTGGGGGTTGAGGTCTTAATTAATACACCATTCTCTAAACACACAGTTGCTAAACCTTTGCTGTACCCTGTTTGCAGTGTACTTCCTGACAAAGTCTCAACTCCGGCATTGGCTCCCAAATGATATCTCAACTAGAATGAGTTAGGTTAAAGAAAGAAATTATCTTCTGCTTTCTCAGAGGATGCTGCTTTTAAAAGTTATTTGATCCTCACAGTATCCTTTGATGATTCTCTGTGATTATGTGACTAGTACTAGTTAACTAAGTTAGAGTTTCTTTCAAATTTCATCACTGCCATATCTGTATGGAATGATTTACTGTTAGACTTGAGACTTCGTTTTCCCAATTCATTATGATTTCATGAATGTATTTCCACCAAAATCTTTCTTTGCCTTAATAAAATTTATAATATATAATAAAATTTGTAAGTCCCAATGTTAACTTGAGTGGCCATTTCTGTACATTCAATTATTGCAGACAGCTCCTTCAATAAATAGCGAAATGGCTAGTCAGTGCATACCATCTCCTGTCAGGTCAGCCATAGAGAGGCCAATTTCCTGGGAGCTAATGAAGCTTCAGAGTCAGGTCCCCTCACTTGCAGCAAGGGCCAGGCCTGGAGACTTTTTCATAGTTGTCATTACAGAAGGGACATTTCTGCATGTTCATTAATTCTTTAACGGTTAAGAAGGATTTCCTCTGGGGGGATTAATTAGCAAGTATATGCGGTAGAGATGAAGTATAGTAGGCCATGTGAAAAACTCCTGAACTATGTTGCATGGATATTACTTCAGGTAGAAATGGCAATTGTTTATTTTTAATAAACTTATTAGACTTAAAAAGTTTAAGACTAGAACGCCTGATTTATTTTTTTATTTTTTTATTTTTTTAAAGATTTTTAATTTATTTATCTGAGAGAGAGAGAATGAGAGACAGAGAGCACGAGAGGGAAGAGGGCAGAGGGAGAAGCAGACTCCCCGCCAAGCAGGGAGCCCGACGCGGGACTCGATCCCAGGACTCCAGGATCATGACCTGAGCCGAAGGCAGTTGCTTAACCAACTGAGCCACCCAGGCGCCCCTAGAACGCCTGATTTAAAATGGTGTTTTTAAAAGTACCTCTGCAGTCGTGGTGGGCTGTCACCACCAGGTTACCGTTACCTTCCCTCAGCTGCTGCTCTCTTCCAACCAGTTACTGAGGAGTAGTTGAAGAGCGGAGGTGGCCAATGGTAATTGACCCTCTCTGTGTACTTGCCACCTTGCGATTCCTAGAATTCAGTTAACTGTATACTCAAAAATGGTCTCCTAGCTTTTAATACACATGACATAACCACATTATTCTTGTTAAACAATTGAAAACGCTGTAGGTAAGGCTGAAGCCCCCTTTTACTTCTGCTCATGATCGCTGCTCTCTGTCGTCTCCCTCCCACCACATCCCACTTCAGTCATCATCGGTCTCCAGCTCCTCTGGAGCCTTCCAGGTCATCTGTGCGCCTTCCTCTACTCAGTGTGGTCCACCGACCAGCCGCAGCAGCTCCTCGCTGGGCCCTGGTTAGAAATGCAGAATCTCAGGCACCTCCGCAAACCTGTTGAACCAGAAGCTGCTTTTTTTTTTTTCTTTTAACATAACAGCTTTATTTATAATAGCAAAAAAACTGGAGACAACAGAAATACGGCATATCCAACAACGGAATGCCGCTGCAGAGATGTATGAACTATATACGTTTGTCAACCAGAATCTGCCTTTTAACAGGATCCTTAGGTTTCTGGAAGTATGTGGTTTTGTATTACTTGTATTAATGAGCGTAGAAAATGCTGCCAGTGTGTGTTCAAAATTTACACAAATGGCCTGATGCTCTAACATTTTTCCATCAACAAGGTGCCCTAGAGACAGTTTCTCTGCTCTGGTGTTATGGTAGTCCTGTCTCATTCTTTCTTAGCTGCCGCCTGACTTCCCTTCTGTACTGTTGTTAAATGGCTAGTCATTTCCCCATTGAGGGACATTAAGGTTGTTTTCAGCTTTTTGTTTTTTTGAGACATCCAGTGTTGCAGTGAACTCTCCTGGGCATATCTGGTGTACATGTGTTAGTGAAATAACTAGATGGAAGGGTGTGAACATTTTTAATTTAAAGATCCTGCTAAATTTGCCTTCCAAAGTGGCTCTATCAATTTGACTTACTTTGTTCAGTGATGAATTTGCATATTCTTTATTCTTTATAGCATTGTTTTAATTACTGCAGCTTTATATGTTTTCATATCAAGTTGCCCAGTTCCCCTCTTGTTGTAATTTTAAATTATATTGGCTTTAAAAGAAATTTAAAATTTGTCTTCTATAGGAAATGTAAAATAGTTTGTCCAGTTCTGTGAAAAATTCTCTTAGGGTTTCCATGACAAGATATTGTATTGAATTTCTAGATTAATTTGGGTGGAGAAGTTAAGCCTTCTGATATCTATTCCTGAACATGGTATTTCTCTCAATTTATTGCAGCCTTAAGTCCTTTAATAAAGCTTATTAATGGTTGCATATATGTATGCTTTTATACATATGTGTGGGTTGCATTATAGTTTTGCTTTTTTTCTTTTAGGTTTATTCTTTGCTAATTTTCCTAGGTATTATGAGCGGGATTTTTGAAAATATTTTTTATTTGTTTATTTTTAATTTGTCTATTATATATATTTTTACTGAAGTATAGTTGATGTTGCATTAGTTTCAGATGTATAACATAGTGATTCAACAAGTCTGTTAGGCTGTGCTTCCCACAAGGGTAGCTTTACCTCTGTCACCATGGAATGCCATTAAAGTACTATCAACCATATCCCCGTGAAAAGATTGATTTTTAATTGATTCCCAGTATATAGAAAATTATCTGTGGGAGGTTTTTGTTGTTTTTTTTTAATGTCAGTCTTGTACCTGCTTCTTCTGCTGGACGCTAATAGTTTTAATTATCTGTTAGATCTCTAGGATTTTCTGAGTAGGCAATCATATGCCTTCTAATTAATTATGGTTTTATACTTTTCTCCTAGTATTTATACATCCATTTCATTTTCTCATCTAATGGAGGCTGAGAACTGCCAGGACAGTGTTGAATAAATAGTAGCATGATAAGATAACATTGCTGTCATCTTCTTCACTTACTGGGAGTACTTCTGATAATTCCCCATAAAATATGATAGTTTCCAAAAATACCTTGTAGTAGATATTCTTCTATCCAAATTTTCTAGCAAAGAGGCCTATATTACTTCTTAAAATTATGAGTGGGTTTTAATTTAATGGTATGCTTTTCTAGCATTCACTGATAATATACTTTCTCCTGCATCTTGATGGCAGTGATGGATTTTCTAATGCAGAATTATCCTGGTATTCCTGAGGCACACTCTACTTGGTCACCATTTATTCTTTTGCCAGTGATGGATTCTGTTTGCTAAATTATTTGTTTAGAAAGGTTAAATCTCTGCTATAAGTGGGATTGACCCACACATTTTTTTTTTTCTTTGTGCTATCCAGGTTTGGTTTGTTATGAGTTGTTCATAGAATGTAATTATTTGATTTTTGACCTTTTGGTGGAATTTGTCTTCACATTTCTGTCCCAGACTCAAACAGGATTGTTGGTGCTATGATTCGTTAAGTATTTTTATTTCTAATAACAGTGAGCATTAGCTTTTGGCAGGTTTGTGTGGCATTCAAATTATCTTTATTTCCACATTTAGTGGAAATAAATTTTTCTTAGCAAAGCTTTGGGAATAAAACAGCATTTCCTGAAAATGTTGGAGTAATACATTTTCTTAAAATTCGTGTAAACAACTGTTTTTATGCTTAGTGAATTATTTTAGAGTTGAAATAAATAGGTGGAGAAGAGAACCCTTAAGTAACTGACTTGAACCTGTTAGAAAATGAAATTGGGGATTTTACTGTGCTGTCGAGTAGAGACAGCGCTAACCAGAGAAAGCAAAGGAATTTATAATTCAAGGAAATTCTACTTCAGCTAACTGTGAGGATTTAATATTAGAAGAGTAGGGCAGACGGGCAGATTTAGGATTGGGAACAGATCCTGGGGATCTGCCATGTGGGATTCACGTTAGCTTGTTGTGGAGTTGAGGTGGAATCCATTTGAAGAAGTGGGAGAGAATGAAGAGAGCAAGCCAGGTCCGTGGTAACAGATCTCAGTCCCGTGCTTCACACACATTCCCAGTTTCCCCTTTGTGTCACTCTTCATCTGTCCAGTCTTCGATCTCAGAATCAACTTTTTAAGCCTGTCAGTAGGAACTCCAGTTTGGGTAGTACACGCTCATATATACTAGTCATGATAAATGATTGCAGATGGAAAAGGGGACATGTGTTTTCTCCTCCCTCTTAAACTTTCACAGCATACTGGCACATATATGTGTGTAGATAGGACTGCTGGGTCCAAAAGGTTACACATTTAAAAATTCTTTATCTCACTAGATTGCCTTCCAAATAGTCTAGCTGTAGCTGTGCACACTCAGATTGAATACCTATTTCCTTATAGGTAGATCAATGTTGATTATTACCAGCCTTTACATTTTGTTAATCTAATGGACAAAAATTGCTTTGTGATTGTCTTAATAATGAGATTTGGCATGTTTTTTTTCTTTTGGTCCTTAAAATTTTTTTCTTTTCCAAGGCATTGCTCATGTTAATGTTCTTACCAGTTGGTAGGCATTCTTCATGTTATAAATAGTAGTCCTGTGTTGACAGTGTTTTTTCCTAACCTGCTATCTGTCACAACTTTTAGATATATGTATCTTTTGCTGTACAGAATGTTTTTTTTTTTTTAAAGATTTTATTTATTTATTTGAGACAGAGAGAGACAGCACATGAGAGGGGGAAGGGTCAGAGGGAGAAGCAGGCTCCCCACCGAGCAGGGAGCCCGATGCGGGACTCGATCCAGGGAGTCCAGGATCATGACCTGAGCCGAAGGCAGTCGCCCAACCAACTGAGCCACCCAGGCGCCCCTACAGAATGTTTTGATAGTTAACTGTCTTGGTCAAGAAGTCCTTTTTCTATGGCAACATGATAAACACTCTCCTGTATTTTTTTTCTAATATCTTTATAGTTTTGTTTTTCTTTTAGCTAGTTTATTGTATTGGAGAATAATATTTACAGTTTGGGGACACAAGGATTGCACTTAAAATATTTTCCATATGAAATAGCCAGTTGTCCCACTATTTTGTTGAATTTCTGCTGTTTGAAAATGCTACCAATTAGCATATATTAAGTTTCCATAAATTTCTGAAGTTTCTATTCAACTCCATTAAATAATCTGTTCTGCAGCAACTTCACAGAGTTGCTTGCATAGTATGTTTTGATAACCTAGTATGCAAGTTTCCCTCAACTTTGTTCCTTTTGGTCAAAATTCTTTTGGGCATTTTTGTGGGTGTTTTTGTGTGTGTATGTAAGTTCATTTTAAGAGTTTTATTTTGGAATGGGGCACCTGGGTGGCTCAGTCGGTTAAGTGTTGTCTGCCTTTGGCTCAGGTCGTGATCTCAGGGTCCTGGGATCGAGCCCCGCATCTGGCTCCCTGTTCTGCTTCTCCTCTCCCTCTGCTGCTCCCCCTTCTCGTGCGCTTGCTCGCTCACACTCTCTCTCTCTCAAACAAATAAATAAAATCTTTAAAAGTTTTATTTTGTATTTTGTAGGTAGTAAAGGGGCTGCATTTTATCTTCTACAAAGACAAAAATATGAAACTCCCTGAAAAATTAATACTTAGCCAAGATTTATTTTTATTTTCCATGGGCTGGATATTGTTTTAAGTTCTTTGCAAATACTGTTACAGGAGAAGCAATTACAACCTTCATTTCTAAGTGAGCAGAAAGTTAGCCTGCTGGAATGACTGTAATGAGAAAACATTAACAAGCCAACAACTGTATATTTTAGTAGAGACAGTATAAGTGGTGAACAAGGATAGGTCTGAGATAGACCTGCCAAGGTTCCAGTCTTACTCCCTCCATGTGCCCACCCAG
Source organism: Neomonachus schauinslandi (assembly GCF_002201575.2). Lineage (NCBI taxonomy): Eukaryota > Metazoa > Chordata > Mammalia > Carnivora > Phocidae > Neomonachus > Neomonachus schauinslandi. The sequence continues at coordinate 123,987,040 of NC_058410.1, forward strand.
TTTGCGTACAGCCACATTTAACATGATTGTCCTTATGTATCTGTGTTCTGCTTTTTGCAGATTATGAGCATTTCCCCCTATCATTAATTTTATAAATTTAACCAATAAGTGTTTTATATCATACTTATTTCAAAATCTACTTAACCCTTGTCGGCAATTTATTTTTAATTACATTTTTCTTTTGTAACTGTGATACCTGCAAAAGAGTATGTCACATACGAATTATGGAGTGTAACAACCATGGGAACACCCGGGAATTACCTAATTTCAACGAGAGCCTTTCTAACAGTCATGTATGGAACTGTGTGCTCTTTCCCTAAAGGTCTTAATTAAAGTTACACAGTTTCTCTGTCCTACCCCTTTGAAGAGAGGTTTTTGTTTGTTTGAAAATTGTGTGAAATTACTGGATCAGAAGCCACGAATATTTTAAGCTTTTATTGGAGTCAAGTATTCATCCCTCCAGCAGTACCTGAAAGGGTATCCCAGCATTTCCTTACCAATGTTGGGTATTACACATCAAATCAAATAAAGAACTTAGCTTACCTGATAGAAAAGTTGTCTTTTAGTTTGTATTTCTCAGATCCTTGGAAGCTAAATGGTTTTGAAAATTTTGGCAGTCCTTTTGTAGTTAGATTTTAAAAAATCTTTTCTCTATTAACTCTTCACATTAAGGACATTCACCTTTTGTGGCAAATATATTTTCTCTGTTTTCTTTATACTTCTGTGCTTTTTATTTATCTGAGTTTTACTTTTTAAAATGTAGGCAGATCCATGGTCTTTTTCTTTATAATTTGAACTTGAACAGTTCATTCCCAAGTGTAAAATTTCTATTTTTATCATCTTAAAGCTTTATTTTTAAATAGTCTCTGTCCCCAGCATGGGGCTCAAACTCATGACCCCGAGATCAGGAGTCACAATGCTCCACTGACTGAGCCAGCCAGGTGCCCCAAGTTTTAAACCTTTAAGTTTATAATTTATCTGGAATTTATTTTGCCTTATGTTGTATCTTGATGGTCTAAATCTTGGTCAATTAGGCAGTATTTCCAGTGTTATTTATGCCTCATGCCCATTTACCGGAAGTTGAAGCTTCCGTGTGTGTTAGAATCTCTTTTGGACTGATCTGCTGTCAGATGTAGATGAATTTATCTGTCTCATTTCTTGGAACAAACCATTTCTCTAAAGGAACTTTGAAAAAATATTTTTGTAATATTTTGAAGTGTAGATTTAAACACTGGCAATTCTTGTTTAATGGCTACCACTAATGTTATATTTTCTCAGCCTTTATATCTTTGAGTACTGTAGTAACTATTAAAATTTAAAACAAGAAACGCCAAGAAAGGGAGTGGGTGGTATAGGTGATATTGATAAACCTTTCTAGGAAGAAACATTTGTCCCTAGGAAAGGGAGGGAATTTTGAAGCCTTTTAAAGGACTCTTTGAGACCTTCCTACCTGTGTATAATGTATAATTTATGGACGGTATGCAGGTGAATTAAGTTGCAGTCATTTACCCTAGTGGATTGTGTGTTCAGTGGCGGTGCTCCTTCTTTCTCTAGTGTAAATCTGAGGCTGGAGATGTGTTCATTAGACTTGTAGAGTTTACTGACCTTCAGCCATAAGTTATTTGTCTTCCATGAGCAAACGGATCTTTCTTTTATTGGTGCCCTGTTTTCCTAGTCATGTTCTGTTTATTGTACTTTATCTAGGGGCTTTTATCACCATATTAACTTTTCTTCTTCAAGAGCAAGAAAGCAGTTGTATTCTTTAGTAAAAACACTAAATTGGGAAGATAATAAAACCAAACTCTTACCACAGGTTTTTAGCATTAAAATCACAGATTTTAAAAATCTTATTGACTTGAGTGTCATTCTTTTACCAGGTGGCTGGAACGGGGCCCCAGGACTGTGTTTGTTGTTTGTTTTTTGTTTTCCAGGGATTGATCCCCACCTGCCTTTAAGTCCAAGTGTCTGAAGATTAACACAAGTGTATAACTGCCGTGTTCTCTGTATACGTCCCTGTGAGTTGGGAATGCAACTTCCCCACCCCCACAAAAATGTCCTTAAATCTAAGTCTATATATACTTTGGTAATCATAGTACTAACCTGGATTTTTCTTTTTTTAAGGTTTTCTGTTTTTAGTGTGTGAAGGTCTTCAGAGTTTTTTCTGAATAGGAGAGTTATTCATGTTGGATTTAGTGTTTTATAATAAATCTCGGTCATATTTTGAGATTTGGTGATGCTTTGTTTATGGTCAGTTAATAGAAATACGTAGAATTATTTATATTTTTTCATTTTTGGGTCTAGAGCTTCCTTTGCTTAGGTAATACCAGTTTTCAAGCTGGAAGATGACGTGATCTTCTCATAGTTCACTGTTGGACAGAGAGAAGAATTGGAGGCCCAGAGGTTGAGGGGTTTGCCCAGAGTCACGCTGGTCAGGCTGAGGCCTGAGCCCAGCTCCTGTGACATCCACCACATAGTGGTGGCTTCTGCCCCTTTTCTTGCTGCTTAATTGATAACCTCCATGTAGTGGAGCTCCTCCCTTTAAAGGTGTCGTCATGACAACATCATGAGGTTTGAGATGGACACAGTTTATAGATAAGTATCAGAGAGTTTAGTCATGATGCTATTTCTTCCTTCACCTCTGCTCCTTGTTTTTTCTCTTATATAATCTAGCATCAAGTTTTTATTGCAGTGGTTTTCAAGGAGGGAGGCAGCTCGTGTTTATTCTCTGGAGGACATCTGATAATGTCTGGAGACATCTTTGATGGTCCTCACTGGGTTGGGGTTGTGTGCTCCTGGCATCCAGCTGGTAGAAGCCAGGGACGCTGTTTAACATCTGACAGTACAGAGAACACTCCACACAGTAAAGAATTCCCCAGCCCAGTATGCCAGTCATGCTGAGGTTGATAAAACCCAGGTAATGGGAATGTACCAGAGATCAGTGGTGGAGTGGGAGGTCCGGTGTAAAGTGAGCAGGACAAGGGGTAATATTAAGGCTGTAGGCAGGGAGACTGAGGAGAAGGGGCTGTTATAGGTGAGTAGTGGTGGTACGGCGGGCTGACTGTTACTGCCTCCCTCTTACATTCTCTGTGGTGGCTGGTCCTGCAATCATACAGATACACGGGAACCTCCAAGAACCTCAGTAACCTGTGTACGATCTAGATATTTCCTGAGAGTGCATAAACACCACCGGAAGTGGATGAGAAGTTTTCAAGTCGTGGCACTTTCCCTGTTGCTTCAGAGCCCTGAATATACTCCTGTGACGTGAAAGTGATTACTAAAGATACCCAGTCTGCTCTTTGGGCGGGGTGGGGGTGGGGGGTGGGGTTCAAATAGAAGATGCTAAAGACAAACCTTCACCAGTGGTTGGCTCTAATGCCAGGATTTTCCCTTCTCACACACTGTGACCTTGTGCGTATTACATACCAGGCTGACTTAGCATTTACTTAGCAGTTCAGTATTCCAAACCCATTCCTCATCATGGAAATAAAGAGCATTTCCTCTGGTGGCTGTATTCTGCTGTTCCCTTTTCTCTTTCTGGTAGCATCAGACTTCTCAGGGTGCTGAGATCAGGCACTGGGCCTTAGGGGAGGCGTCCCCAGTGAGGGAGATGGAGCATTCAGCACTCAGCGCAGTCCTTTCTCGAGGGCTCTGCATTGTTTAAGAAGAGGCTGTGTAGACAGGGAGACTTTCAGGAGCTAGGTGAAGGAAGACAAGATCAAGTTAAACCACCAATTCCCTGGTGAGGGTATCGGCAGGTGATTAGAAACCGTGTCCGTGGGGTGGCTGAGCTGCCTTACTTGCATGGATGAAAGTCGTCCCCTCAAACACCTGTGAAGATAAAAGTGCAGTAGGTAGTAAGATACAGAGGCTGGCTTTAGAATATGCCAAATGACCGGAATAATGAAACATCCTAAAGTCTGCGTAAAAAAATGAAAGGAAGGAAGGAAAGAAAGTTAGTAAAAAAATCCAAAAGATCTTACCTCCCATCCAGAATGTAAAGTCCATAGTGAGAAGTACCTTACGTCTCATTTAGCTCTTGGCACAGAATAGATATTCAGAGTTAATAGCAGTCGAAGCAGTTTAAAAATTTTCTTACCTTGTTTTTGATTGTATTAATCTTATTAATAATGTAATGTAGATTCTCATTTTACCTTATCACTATTCATCTCTTTCTCACCTTGCATCTTCATGAATTGTAGTGTCTTTATGGGCCAAGTGAAGGGTCAGAAATACAAAATGTGAATGACAGAGGGGAGGGGATGATCACTATCATAGCGTAATGCTTTATACAAAAGAGCTCCTTGGGTTTTCATGTGTTCTTAAAAGGTGTGGTTTACAAAACTTGATAAAGCACACTCCTTTGGGATTATATAGATTAAAATACACATGTAGATCATCCATTAGGTGATCACAGCCATATCATAACGTCCCAAAGTTTTCTTGTTAGCTGGTTTTTGCAGTACATGTGTACCACCAACACGGTTAATTGTTTCTTTAAATCAGCTTACTTTCCCTTTTAAAGGTAAACTTTCTCACTGCCATACATGCCAGGGTCATTTAGCTTAAGTAGAAGTATAAAAAAACAAAAACTGTATAAAAAAAGCAACAATATTAGTTTGGGGAAAAAAATACAAAAACCACAGCAAATTAATTTACAAAAATGTATACCTGAAGATGTTTTTTATCACTGGGAATATAGTTGTTTCATAAACAGTCAATAATAAAGGGATAAGAATGCTTAATACTCCCTAGTGAAGGCAAAAGTGAGATGCTCTCTGTCATTAATACTACCAAATGATTAATAGTTTTGTAATTTTGTCAGCCAGACTGAGAGCTGGCTCACATGTACACAGTTGGAAGTACATAAGATATTTAACCATTTTCTTTGAGAGAGTTAGAATACCAAGAATTTCTAATACAGGTGATGAAAGTGACTTTGGTTTCAAGGAGCACAAGAAGCCATCCTCCACGAAAGAGTCTGAATGTGTCAAGTTTTCCAGGTAGCAGTCAGACAGTGGAAGGGGGTCCCATAGTCACTCGTTGTGGCCATTCTGGTATGGAAAATGAAACCTTTATTATGTCTTTCAAGTTCTCTTAATATGTAAAGTATTTTTACTAGGTCTTTCAATTTAGATCATAAAGATAACAAAAGACCACATATGCTTTTATCAGTGTCTAGGCCCAGAGCTCTACTTTTGTGCTCACGGGGGAATTCATATCATCTTACATGTAGAATACTACCTTATGTAAGGATAAATTCAGATGGCTTAAATGAGCCAATATCTTTGCAGGGTATGATGATTTGTGAAGTTTTGCTTATTTGTGCCTAGGCTGACGTGGACCTGTCTGTCCACTGGAGTGAGTCTCTCTCTTCTTGCAATGAGTATAGTAGTAGTAGACTTTCAAAGCTTTGAAGTTTCAGTATTAAACGGCAGTGGAAGTCACTACCCATCTCTGTAGAAAGTAGAGACAGGAGGATTCAGCATCTTTCTTTAATAAGTGTTAACATTTTGAATTTGCTTCTTTTTCTAAACATGGAGTAGATTTCATAAGTTCCCGCAGGTGTTCCTATTTTCATGATGACCTTTACCTTTAAGATTGTTTTTAATCACTTAATCTTATCCATAATAAGTTTAACAGAAAGAAGAGATATTCAAAGAACAGTGCCAACTCCATTTCCCAATTATGTATACTTGCATAATAAAGTAGACCAAAAGTTACTCCTAGGAGTCGGCAGTATCAGTGATGAGTGCATTCATACATGTTGTGAGATTGAGTGTTCAGAATCTTGGTTGGCCTTTGGGCATACAGAGTGTCCCATCTATGTGTACTTTTTCTTCCCCTTTCTTATGATGAATATAATACAAAAGTTGCCACTATAATCATTTTTTTTTAAAGTAGGCTCCACACCCAGCGTGGGGCTTGAACTCAGGACCCTGAGATTGAAACCCGAGCTGAGATCAAGAGTCAGACACTTAACTGACTGAGCCACCCAGGTGCCCCTGCCACTATCAACATTTTAAGTGTACAGCTCAGCGGCATTCACAGTGTTGTACAGCAATCACCACTATTTCCAGAACTTGTCATCACCCCAACAGAAACCATAACCACTAAGTAATAACTCCCTGTTCTCTTCCCCCCGCCCCGGAAACATGTATTCTACTTTTTGTCTCAATGAATTAGCCTATTCTGGATATTTTATATAAGTGGAAATCATATAATTGTCCTTTTGTGTCTGACTTCCTTCACTTAGCCTGCTGTTTTGGAAGTTCATGTTGTAGCATGTATAAGAATCACATTCCTTTTTATGGCTAAATAATAGTTCATTGTGTATATATATTCCACATTTTATTTATCCACTCATCTCTTAGTGGTCATGTGGGTTGTTTACACATTTTGGCTGTTGTCAGTAATGCTTCAATTAACATTAACGTACAGGTACGTGTTTGAGTCCATTTCCAGTTATTTTGGACGTATATCTAGGAGCGGATCATAAGGGTTGTCTGGTGGATCATTGTTGGGTCATATGCTAATTCTGTGTTTAACTTCTTGAGGAACCATCAAACTATTTTACACACTAACAACACCATTTTACATTTCCATCAACAATACTCACCAACACTTATTTTCCTTTTTTAAAATTATAGTCATCCTGATAAGTATGAAGTAGTACCTTATTGTGGTTTGGATTTACATTTTCCCAAAGATTAACGATGTTGAGCATCTTTTCATATGTTTATTATCCGTTTGTGTATCTTTGAAGAAATGTCTAGTCCTTTGCCCATTTTTTAATTGCCTTGTCTTTGTTGTAGTCTTTGTATATTCTGAATATTAAACCCTTAACACATATATGATTTGCAGATACTTCCTATTTGGTAGGATGTCTTTTCATTCTCTTGATAATGTCCTTTGAAACACCAAAGTTTTAAAGTTGATGAAGTCCAGTGTGTCTGTTTTCCCTACTGCCCATGTTTTGTTGTCATAGCTAAGAATCCATTGCCAAAAATCCAGTGTTGTGAAGATTTATCTCTATTTTCTTCTAAGAGTTTTATGGTTTTAGCTCTTATGTGTTAAGATTATTGATCCATTTTGAATTATCTTGTATATGGTGTGAGATATGGTTCCAACTTCTTTCTTTTACTTGTGCATATCCAGTTGTCCCAGAACCATTTGTTGAAAAGACTGTTCTTTCCCCCATTGAATGGACTTTGGCACCCATATCAAAAGTCAACTGGCCAACAGACACATGAAAAAGTGTTCAACATCGCTCGGCATCAGGGAAATCCAAATCAAAACCTCAATGAGATACCACCTCACACCAGTCAGAATGGCTAAAATTAACAAGTCAGGAAACGACAGATGTTGGCGAGGATGCGGAGTAAGGCGAACCCCTCCTACACTGTTGGTGGGAATGAAAGCTGGTGCAGCCACTCTGGAAAACAGTATGGAGGTTCCTCAAAAAGTTGAAAATAGAGCTACCATATGACCCAGCAATAGCAGTACTGGGTATTTACCCCAAAGATACAAATGTAGTGATCCGAAGGGGTACGTGCACCCCAATGTTTATAGCAGCAGTGTCCACAATAGCCAAACTATGGAAAGAGCCAAGATGTCCATCAACAGATGAATGGATAAAGAAGATGTGGTGTGTGTATACACACACACGCATGCGCACAATGGAATATTATGCAGCCATCAAAAAACTGAAATCTTGTCATTTGCAACGACGTGGATGGAACTACTAGAGGGTATTATGCTAAGCAAGATAGTCAATCAGAGAAAGACATGTATCATGTGATCTCACTGATACGAGGAATTCTCAATCTCAGGAAACAAACTGAGGGTTGCTGGAGTGGTGGGGGGTGGGAGGGATGGGGTGGCTGGGTGATAGACATTGAGGAGGGTATGTGCTATGGTGAGCCCTGTGAATTGTGTAAGACTGTTGAATCACAGGCCTGTACCTCTGAAACAAATAATACATTATATGTTTAAAAAAGAAGAAGATATTCGGAAGGGAAAAATGAAGGGGGTGGAAATCAGAGGGGGAGACAAATCATGAGAGACTATGGACTCTGAGAAACAAACTAAGGGTTCTGGGGGCGGGGATGGGTTAGCCTGGTGATGGGTATTAAAGAGGGCACATATTGAATGGAGCACTGGGTGTTACATGCAAGCAATGACTCATGGAACACTACATCAAAAACTAATAATGTAATGTATGGTGATTAATATAATAAAATACAATTAAAAAAAAAAAGTCAACTGGCCATAGATGTATAGATTTATTTCTGGAGCCTCAATTCTATTCCATTGGTCTGTATGCTTACCCTTATGTTAGGACCACACTGTTTTGATTACTATAGCATTGTAATAAGTTTTGAAATTGGGAGCTTGAGCCTTCTAACTTTGTTCTTCTTTTTCAACGTTCTTTTGGCTCTGTGGGGCCCTTTGCAATTCCATATGAATTTGAGTATCAGCTTTTCCATTTCTGGAAAAAAAAGGCTGTTGGAATTTTGATAGAGATTGAATCTGTAGATCACTTTGATTAGTATCTAATGCTGTTGTGTAAAAACACATTGATTTTTGTGTGTTCATCTTGTGTCCTGCAATTCTGCTGAATTTATTAGCTCAAGTAGCTTTCTTACGAATTCTTTATATCTATTTTCTTTATACAAGATCATGTCATCTGTGAATAGTGATAGCTTTATTAATTCCTTTACAGTCTGGATGCCTTTTTCTTTTTCTTGTCTAATTGCTTTGGCTAGATCTTCCAATACAATGTTAAATAGCAGTGGTGAAAGTGGGCATCCTTGTCTTGTTCCTGAAAGTTTGTCTTCAACATTGAGTATGAAGTTAGCAGTGGGTTTTTTCATAGATACCTTTTATCATGTTGAGGAAATTACCTTCTATTTCTAGTTTGTTGAATGCTTTTTATCATGAAAGGGGTATTGGATCTTGTCAGTGTCTTTTCTGCATTGATTGAGATGATCATATGTTTTTTCTTCTGTTAATGTGACATATTACATTGATTTTCGTATGTTGAACCACCCTTGCGTTTCTGGGATAATCACAGTTGGTCATGGTACATAATCCCTTTAATACGCTGTTAGATTCAGTTTGCTTGTGCCATCAATTCTTCTTTGTGGATTCTGCATTTGTGAATTCTCCTACATTCTGATAAGCTTTATTTGTAACCCCAAAATGAATATAGGGCATTTTCATGATTATTCATGGATATGCCTACATTTGCACCTTCCCATTTGAAATTGACCAAGGAGACAATGCCTTCTAATTTCAGCTCTCACAGAGATGACCAGAGGATGGAAACAGTAGGGGCAAGTGCAACATAATGCAAGAAGCTCTGACTCTGGGGCCATTTGATGGAGTTTGAATCCTAATTCCAGCACTTGGTTGTGTAGTCTCAGGCCAGTCACTTAACACTTCTCAACCTTGCTTTCTCTTTGGCAAAATAAAATCTGTTAAGAAAAGTCATTTTAGGATTTAAGATTATAATCTATGGGAAGGGTACGTGTGTGTGTTTATACTTCTGAAGGAACAGTGGTTCAGTATTCATTAATTCAGTATTTGTGACAACTTCATAAAACGTAACTACTGTGAATATTGATAATCTATTTTGTTGAGGATTTTTGCATCTATATTCATAGGAGATATTAAATTGACCTGTAGTCTTTTTTTTCTTCTCTTCTTTATCTGGATTTGGAATCAGATAATGCAGGCCTCATAGAATGAGTTAGAAAGTGCTTCCTCTTTATTTTTGGGAAGAATTTGAGAAGGTTTGTTGCTAATTCTTCTTTAATGTTTGGTAGTGAAGCCACCTGGTCTTGGACTTCTCTTTGTTGGGAGGTTTTGATTGCTGATTCAGTCTCTTGTTATAGGTCTGTTGATTGAGATATTCTATTTCTTTTTGAGCAGTTTAGGTAATTTGTGTATGTTTCTAGGAATTTTTTTTTTGTTTCATCTAGGTTATCCAATTTGTTGGTATTTAATTGCCCATAGTTTTCCCTTAAAATATTTTTGATTTCTGGAGGATTGGTGGTAATGTCCCTACTTTCATTTCTGATTTTAATACAGTGCATTCTATTTATTTGAATCTTTTTTTTTTTTTTGTCAGTCCAACTAAAGGCTTATTTTATTGACTCTTTTTAAAGAATCAACTCTTGGTTTTATTGGTCTTTCTCTGTTGTTTTTCTGTTCGTTTTATTTATCTCTGCTCTGATATCTTTTTATTTTCGTTCTTATGCTACCTTCAGGTTTAGTTCAATCTTCTTCAGTTTCTCAGAATTTTGTAAAGTTAGGTGTTACTGATTTGAGATTTTCCTTCTTTTTTAGTGTTGGCTTTTAGAGCTCTAAACTTCTAAGTACTGCATTCACTGCATCTGATACATTTTGTATGTTGTGATTTTGTTTTCATTTGTTCCTGAGTAAGTTCTAATTTGTGATTTTTTTGTTGTTTGTTTTAACTTTTTCCACATATTTGTGAATCGTCTAGTTTACCGTTTGCTTTTGATTTCTAGCTTCATTCCAGGAGATCGTTTGTATGACTTTGGTCTTTTAAAATTTGAGACTTGTGTTAAGGTCTAGTATCTGATCTGTGTTGGAGAATGTTCCATATGCACTTGAGAGGAAGGTGTGTTTTGCTGTTAGGTGGTGTTCTATAAATGTCTCTTAGGTTTGGTTGGTTTACAGTGTTGTTCAAGTCTGTTTCCTTATTGATCTTGTGTCTGGATGTTCTTTATGAAAAGTGGTGTATTGAAGTCTCCAGTTGTTGTAGAACTGTCTAGCTCTTTCTTCTGTTGATGTTTGCTTCATGTATTTTGGTGCCCTGTTGTTTGATGCATATATGTGTATAATTGTTGTATCATCTTGATGAATTATCCTTTTTGCCAATGTCCTTAGTCTCTTGTGAACAATTTTGACTTAAAGTCTATTTTATCTGATATTTTATAGCCACCTGGTTACTATTTATATATAATATCTTTTCCTATTTTTTTCATTTTCAGTCTTTGTGTCCTTGGATCTAAAGTGAGTCTCTTGTAGATAATATATGGTTGGATCATGTTTTAATATCCATTTTGCCAGTCTTTGCCTTTTGATAGGAAAGTTTCATTTACAGTAAAATATATACTAAGAAAGGACTTAATTCTTCCATGTTGCTGTGTTCTGTATGTCTTACACCTCTTTTGTCCCTCATTTCCTTGATTATTGCTTTGTGATTAGTTAATTGTTTTTGTAGTGAATGATTTTGATACTCTTCTCATTTCCTTTTGTGTATGTGCTTTTTAGGTATTTTCTTTGTGTTTATCACAAGGATTACATTTAACATTCTAAATTTATAACATTGTAGCTTGATTTGTTACCAACTTCCATAACATGCAAATGTCTGCCTCTGTGCACCTTCCTCAGCCCCCTTTATGTTGATGTTATGAATTATATTTTTATTCATTGTGTCTCTAGTAATAGATATATAGTTGGGGTTTTTTGCATGTATCTTTTAAATCATGTGTGAAATAAAAAGTAGACTTTACAGCCCCAAAATACAGTAATACTGGCTTATGTACGTACCTTTACCAGAGAGCTTTGTTTTTCAGACAAAGCACCACCGCTCCTACTCTTGGCGTATTGGCTCTGTGACAGGGCACTCCTTCAGCACTTAAATAGGTTTGCACTGAAGTGAAAGTTAAAGGTCTTCTTAGGTCTTTCTGAGCGTGCATCTTGCCTTGGGCCTGTGCATGGCTTTCTGTCTCCCCATTTACAGTACTTTTGACTTTCCTGATTTCTCTCCTCCAGCTTTTTTTGGTCTACGCTTAAGGGGGGAGTTTGTTGTGTGTCACAACCATAAACTTTTGTCCTGGGTTTCTGTGGGGTTGTTGGTTTACCTTGCAGTGTTTATGAGCAGTGACCACCACTTTTCTGGCCTAAGTTCAAGCTTCTTGTGTCACTCCTTTAGGCAGCCCACCCTCTCAGATTAGACCATACCTACATGATAATTTGTGAGGAAAGTCTGCTTTGCTCTGTCTAGTATCAGGAACCGGGGACCCACACCAGGAATGCAAGCTGCCTTTGTTAAAACTGCTGCCATGCTGGGGAGAGGGTGGGGCAAGACCAGGTGAAAACACCACAAAGCTTTCTGTTTTGAAGTTACCTTTTTCATTATTCGGTGTGTGTTCACTTAATTGCTGTAAGCCTTTGCCTTCTTTCCAGAGTTCTGACAAAGTTGGTTTTAACAGTTTCTGCTTGTTTTTTATTTCTATGGGGGGATGAAAAGTCAGAGCTGCCTACTCTGCCATTTTCTCGAGCCTGTCTATACTTCTGAATGGTTATGGTGGAAAGTCACTCGAGATTTTAAATGTTCAAGGTGTGTGCGAGCAGCATCTCTACAGTGCAAGGGTCCATATAAGGTGGGACCACATTACCCCTTTAAATTTATGTTGGCGCTAGGTAGGGCTTTTCTGATACACATTGAAATATAATGTTAATAAATTGAAATGGTCATCCTTATGCCACCTAGAAATTATCTCGGGTAGCCTCCACAGGACATATATTATGCTCTGGGATGTACTTCCCTACATACATATGGAACTTGGATGGCACTGACTGTTTTGTTTCATCAGCCCCTGCTGCGTTCTAGATCAGGCTGCACTATTAATATATGTGCGACAGCCACCTTTACTCACACTTAACGACTCATGCATGCTTTGTGGTCTGAAACTTTTTTTAAATTGGTGCTTTTGAATCTGGGAACTTTTTTTAAAGAGGGAGGCAGGAGCGGTGAAGGAGGTGGGGGAAAGAGAATCATAAGCAGGCTCCACACCCAGTGTAGAGCCCAGCACGGGGCTCGATCTCACGACCCTGAGATCATGACCTGAGCCGAAATCAAGAGTCGGATGCTTAACTGACTGAGCCACCCAAGCGCCCCTGGATCTGCGAACTTATAAATCGATGTTATTCATAGGCTTAGGTTTCCAAGTCTGCTACAAAGGCTGCCCATAACTATGTAAAGTAGAAAAGAATACTATGGAACCGGGTGCCTGGGTGGCTCAGTTGGTTAAGCGACTGCCTTCGGCTCAGGTCATGACCCTGGAGTCCCGGGATCGAGTCCCGCATCGGGCTCCCTGCTCGGCAGGGAGTCTGCTTCGTCCTCTGACCCTATCCCCTCTCAGGCGTTCTCTCTCTCTCATTCTCTCTCTCTCAAATAAATAAGTAAAATCTTAAAAAAAAAAAAAAAAAGAATACTGTGGAACCAAAAGGAGGTTTTAGTTAATTTATTTTATACATGTACGCCCCCCCGCCCCGAGGGGTTGGTGTGATAAACCGGTGTCATAAATTCCCAGTTTGATTTAGTTTCCTTTTTTTTTTTCTCTCATTTGTATATCTCCCTCAAGAATCCTAGGAATTGGGCCTTCTACTTCCCTTTTCCTGTGATATCACTTGTTGCACATTCACTACGGAGCATGGCTCTCACTGTCTCCTCTCCTGTTTCTGCAGTACAGTTTGTTCTTTACAAGCCTTTTAAAGGGCTTCCCATTGAGAAAATTTTTTAAATCTATTAATGATAAGGGGCTTTTTTCTCTCCACACCACCTTGCAGCAGGGAAAAAATAAGTTGTACATATGTTATGCAAAAGATGGAAGGCAGCAAGAACTACCCTTAGTGACTTCAGGGCGGGTTTGGTCGTTGGCGTGCCTGAGAGAGAGAAGCTTGGGATGCCACCTGAGAAGGTGCTAGCGCTGGATGTGGGGAGCAAGGTGAAGAACAGAAGGGGAGCACCTTCTCTGCTCCTGGCTCCTTGCTAAAGACGGCCCTGGGAGGTTGTAGACCTTGTCCTGGGTGTATGACTAGAGCTGGAAACCAGGAAGCCTGCTGGAACAAATGGGGTTTGTGTTACGGTGCCCCTGGCATGGAGTGGGGGGCGTGGGTGTGCGTGTGTGCTTGCTCACACATCTGCCCACATCTGGCTTGTTCACCTCTCTATCCCCAGTGTCTTGACGTTCCCTTGTTGAGTGGATCAGGATCCAGATCAGGTAGCTGAGCCATTCTGGGAGGCGTGCACTGAGCAGGCACCGCCACATGTTCTGGAATATAAATTGGCGGTTAATTTTATTTTACCAATTTGACTCCTCACAGACTTTTATAATTAGAGCAACTGTATAATTTATCGTTCAGCTGGAGGTGCGTGAGAGGAAAAGGGGGACTAGAAATCGTTATATAATCATCTAAATATTTTTGACCAAATTTATTGTATTGGTAGACCTGTGAGATAGTTCTATTTAAAAAACTATTTTCAAAAATAAAATTATCTGAAGTAAACTTTCATTAGTTTAATAACTAAATTGATCATTCGAATATTATAAGAGTTAGTAATTATTCTTGGTATAGTCTCACATACTTTTATCATGTACTGTGTTACTGATGTTATTCTGAAGGGTATTTTTCACCAGCATGATTTTATTTCCAAAATTCTCATAATACGGCCTGCAAACTTCTTCAGTTTTGTTTTTTGTTTTGTTTTTTTGGTAATAAGTTTGAGATTGCCAACATTTTGAGTTTATTTTCCATGTGCCATACTTTTTTTTTTTAATTGAATAATACTCTTTGGGTACTAAGGTAGCTAGTAAGTTCAGAGCAACTTATGCTGAAGGAAGGATACTTTCAGTCTTTTTTTAAAAACTGAAATGAGAAATATTTCAGCTCAAATACTATCACAAGAACAGTTATTTTTACCTCCATTCAGAATACCTCTGTTCACATGAGAGACGGTGGACTCTGAAAAACAAACTGAGGGTTCTAGAGGGGAGTGGGGTGTGAGGATGGGTTAGCCTGGTGATGGGTATTAAAGAGGGCACGTTCTGCATGGAGCACTGGGTGTTATATGCAAATCATGGAACACTACATCAAAAACTAATGATGTAATGTATGGTGATTAACATAACAATAAAAAATTAAAAAAAAGAATACCTCTGTTCAGCAAATAATTTTATGAGATAAAAATTGTCAAATAAATGGCCTCTGATTATTTTGATTGTATTTGTGAAATTTAGATATAAAATTTTTACTCTGTTCCATTTCTTTTTATAGAATATAAATTTAATTAAAAATGAGAGCTCTATAAAATGATTCTTTGTATAAATTGATATATTCCAAAGCACTCTATGAATTTCAAAATTATTATACACCTTCTTAAGCTCTGAATGTCTGATATTTTTAATCCCTTGCTTTTTTTAATTAGGGATTAATTTCATTGTCTTATTTGCAAGTTTTGCTCAATAATTGCAGTTTGCCAAAATCTTCAGAAGCTGACTTAAAAAAAAATTCTGTTTGGTAAAGTTTTTGACCAAAGATATCCAGCTATTTTGAGCATAATGCAACCAAAATTTTGTATTCTCACCAAAAAAAAGTCTTAAGTCATTTTTGTAATACCAGATTGATTTTCAAGGTAGTTTCTTTTTTTTTTTTTTTTAAAGATTTTATTTATTTATTTGAGAGAATGAGAGAGACAGAGAGCACATGAGAGGGGGGAGGGTCAGAGGGAGAAGCAGGCTCCCTGCCGAGCAGGGAGCCCGATGCGGGACTCGATCCTGGGACTCCAGGATCATGACCTGAGCCGAAGGCAGTCGCTTAACCAACTGAGCCACCCAGGCGCCCTCAAGGTAGTTTCTTAAAGGCTTAAGCAAGTGGGCAGCAAAAAGAGAATGCACAGTGCCGTGGTGAAGTATTTTTGAATTCAACTTCAGCCTTTTAGAAATTTGTTTTCACTGTGTATATATAAAAATCTGTATTCATATTAAAATCAAAGTGTTCTACGTTGAGCTTTTACAGTATTGTTAACAATAATATCAGTTGTTTAGGTAAAATTCAGCAAACTTTTTCTTCTGTATAGGGCCAGATAGTAAACCTTTCATATTTGTAGGGCTGAGGTCTGCTGTAGCTACTCAGTTCCGCAGCTGTAATCTGAAAGTAGCTAGAGACGATATGTAAACAAATGAGCACAACCGTGTCTCAATAAGACTTTATTTATGTACCTCGGAATGTGAATTTCCTATAATTTTCACATACCACAAATTATTACTCCTCTTTTGACCTTTTTCCAACCACTGAGAACTGAAAAAAAAACATCTTTATCTTGCAGGCTATGACAAAAGAAGTGGCAGGCTGGATTTGGCCTGCAGGCCACACACTGCTAAACTTTGTTCCATGAATTGGATTTAAAAAAAAAAAAATAGAACCACTAAGGAAATTGGTTTTCTGTGTGAAAACTGGTACTAACTACTTGTAAAGTCCTCCCATGGCTTTTAAATGAGCCAGTGTTCTGTCGATTTTTTTATGTCCAGGAGAAAATTTATGGAAAAAATGAGGACAGTTAATTAGAATACTTATTTGATCTAAATGAAAAGTCATGCTTCAGAAAGAAGCACGCTTTCTGTAATTGCATAAATGGAAGTTCTTCTGTAGCTGTACTCCTGAATTAACTAACTCTCTTTGGGCACTCTGTTTTAAATTAAAAAACCAGGTAGCTTCTCACGTGGATGCTATTGCTTGTTGAGCATATGTCTGCACATGTTTGTTGAGCACCCAGTTTGGTTCCGTGGAGCATGACAGATATGAGCACACATTTGCAAATCACACGTTTATCATGAACTTTCTTAAGTGACAATGAAATACTTAGATCTTTTTATTAAATCTATATTTAAATTTTTAGTTCGTTGCTAATAAAATGGCTTATGGCAAAATACAAGTCATCAAAGCAATAAAATAAAAAATTATTTACACCATTTAGTGAATGCCAGAATCATTGCCATCAATCAAATTTACTGTTTGTATGTAACTCCTTCCCACAAACTTCATGTACAGGAGTCATGACAGTAGCATACCTTGTTCCATCCGTGAGTGCTCATATGCTTTAAAGGAAGCAGTAACTGTAGACCCAGAAAAGAGTCTGGAAAATAGGTGGTTTACTGCTGGTTGACTTTCACGTGCAGCCATATGGTAAAATGGGAAGTCTGTTCACTGCCCGTGTGTCTTGCACTCTACTAGACGAGATTGTAGCAGAAGCAAGATACAGAAAATAGAGGTATATTGAACTGGAACTGGATTGTTTTAATGTGATGGTGAGCTGTAATACTTAATGAAAGATGAAAAATGGACACATGCGAAACCAGATTGGACATTGAGACAGGCGTAAGTAAGCCAAGACTGTCTTAGGCAAACCAGAACATATGGCTCTCCTATTTCAGTACATAAATTGTGCTTTTCTATAACTTGGATGGCTCTTCTCTTTCCTTTTCCCAGTTTGGTCAGCAGAGTAGCTTCCTAAAAAGGTCCACTTATTCCGCACGTTACTTTTATACAACCCAGCCGTGCAAGCTAACAAGACCCAAGCCCAGTCACGTCTATTCCATGCTTAGAAACCTAGCATTGACTACCCACGGATGTCACTCATGGTCTTGCAGTGATTGTGTGCACCAGAATCTTGAGTGTGTGAGGGTAATTGCAGATGTCTGGTTCCTGTCCCAGAGACTTAGATTCAGGACGACTTGGGGAAACACTGGCATGTGGGAACTTGGGGCCCTTATCAGCCTGTCTTCAGTCTCACCTCCCATCCCCCTCCAGTGTCACAGTCTGAAACCACCCAGATGTTGTAGTTACCTGTGCCCTGTTCCATGGACCTGGACATCCTCTTCATACTCTTCCATCAGCCAGGAGGGCTGTTATCGTACACCTTTGAGTTGAAATTATGTCTGTTGCTTTTTGATTCCATTTTTCTCTAGACTAAGCAATCTTGTGATAGCAAGTTCTACGTCTCAAATCCCTCCCGTATTCTTAACCTGACACCTGAAACTCCCGGCAGCTGTTTAGTGATGATGATTATAGGTATAAAGTTCAAAGTAAGGATCTTTCCATTGTTCGCTTGTCATGAGCTGAAAGTTAAGAGTGAATCAAAGTAGGATTTGTGTAGTCACTTCACGTAGCTCATTGTACCTATCAAGTTCTGCCTTTAAAACTTCAGCTTTCCCCAAGATTAATCAGTGTGCTGATTATTAATTTCAGACTTTAAAAATTGTGCTTTAGAGCAGATGAGCACCCTTAAATGTTAACTGCTGCTTTATCTTAAAATGTAATAGTAGCTGTGTCTTTCCACGTGCAGGATAGGGCTCAACAATGAGCTGGAAAATGCTGCAAGCCTCCAGCCCTGTGGGGATAGCACAGGGCTGTCAGCAGGAGTTCTTGAGTTTTTTCCGCAAGTCAGGATTGCTGTCAAGATGGTTAGGGAATATCTGTTCAAGCTTTCCTGAGAGTCTGTGCCAGTGGGACATGTCTCACACTTTGAATTAAGTTCTGGTAAGAGTCTGGTTAACAAGCAGTGTTGGAACTGCAAATTTCCGTTACTTGTTTATGTTGTTGCTTACCAGTATTAAAGTTTCATAAAATTCAACCATGATTACCTAATATCCTTCTAAATTCAGTAGGCTTTCTCCAGGAAGAAAGCAATCTGTATAAGATAGGATTTTTTTGTCTGGGAGTAGGAGGTGTATGATACTCCACAGTCTCGAACAGCATCTGACAAATAGTAGGCACTCAATATTTGTTTAATGAATAAAACGAACTTTATGGTAAAGTGTGAGTATAGCAAATTGATTCATTGATGCTTTAATTTTTTTCCTACTGGCAAATTCTTACAGAAATTGGAGAGTTTTGTGAAAATGTTTAAATAGCCAGAATTATCTATGGTATCCTTTCTTAAACCATCAGTTTGAAATCAGTTGCTAGTACTTAGAGCTAGATTAATGCCTCCTGTTAGATTTTGAGAATATTCTCTCTTTGGACAAATGCCTAAATGAGCAGGCATGTAAGAACAATGTGCAGCTTCTTGTTTAGGATGATAACAATGAAGGTCTTCCCGGCAGGAAAGCATTTGCATCATGAGTGGCTGGCCTGAATTTTTCATTCAAGTCAATGAAAAGGCAAATATTTTGATCAGGAGGAGAATTCTTCTTGGAGCGTATATAAATAGCCCAGGACAGCTTTGGTTGTGGCTATTTATATCTTCCCAATGGTTTGTGTTTTCACTTTTATTTGATTTTTAGGATGCACTACGTGTTGAGGGTCTTAAGCCTCAATTGTGTGGGTGACAGTTTGAGACAGTTACTTTGAGGCTTCTCTCTGAAACCCCTTAGGGCAAGGGGCAGAAGATTATTGCATATAGGATATCTGAAGCTTATTGTTTACTTTGTTAGGATTTGACTGGTTTTCCCCAACATTTCTTTGTAACCTCAGATATTAAAAAGATAGTACTTAAATGTGTTAGGCCCTAGTTGTCATTAACGTATTGTGTCCATATTTTTATTGATCAAATTTTAAATTTAACCATGTTTACCTTAGAAAAGTGGTCTTTTTTTTTTTTTTTTTTAAGATTTTATGTATTTGTCAGAGAGAGCAGAAGCAGGGGGAGAAGCAGGCTCCCCACTGAACAAGGAGCCTGATGTAGGACTCGATCCTGGGACCCCGGGATCATGACCTAAGCTGAAGGCAGATTCTTTTTTTTTTTTTTTTTTAAAGATTTATTTATTTATTTATTTGAGAGAGAGAGAATGAGAGAGAGTACATGAGAGGGAGGAGGGTCAGAGGGAGAAGCAGACTCCCTGCGGAGCAGGGAGCCCGATGCGGGACTCGATCCCGGGACTCCAGGATCATGACCTGAGCCGAAGGCAGTCGCTTAACCAACTGAGCCACCCAGGCGCCCTGAAGGCAGATTCTTAACCAAGTAAGCCACCCAGGTGTCCGGAAAAGTGGTCTTATTTCAGAATGTCCTGATTATTTGGGGTCATCTAGATAAAACTCTGTTTGACTTACTCTTAATCTTTTCTTTGAATTCCCCTAGCCAAGTATTGGTATTTCTTAAAATCAACAATTGGATAAAGCACAACTTTATGGGTGAGGGGGCTTTGTAATAGTGTTGAAGCTTTTTTTAAAATGTGAAGTGGGGGCGCCTGGGTGGCTCAGTCGTTAAGCGTCTGCCTTCGGCTCAGGTCATGATCCCAGGGTCCTGGGATCGAGCCCCGCATCGGGCTCCCTGTTCGGCGGGAAGCCTGCTTCTCCTTCTCCCTCTCCCACTCCCCCTGCTTGTGTTCCCTCTCTTGCTGTGTCTCTCTCTGGCAAATAAATCAATAAAATCTTTAAAAAAAATAAATAAAATAAAATGTGAAGTGATAGGTCAATTACTAAAACAGATAACACTGATTTTTGACAAAATGAGTCTTCATTGGAAGCGTATATTAGTGATTATATGTCAAGTACAAGTGCTTTTTGAGGGTAACAAAATTATAAACAGGAAGCTACAGAAAGGTCAGTACTGAGCAGCATGATACTTATCCAGTATGTTTTTTTCAAAGGTTCTCAACAATCTTAAGTGCTCTCTGCATGGTATGTTACTCATTTATTTGGAGCAGTCATTTAAATAAGTGTTCTTATTTTCTTTCTCACATCAGTGCTTTTGGACATAAACTTCGCTGTTCAGAGAACTTCGTCCATTTAATTTATTTGTTATTTTTAATATAAAATTTCCCCCAAATGGTAAAATCGATCATGCCGGAACAAAGTCCCTCCCACTGAGTTTAATCAGTTAGGTAATTCGTATGATTTTGTACCTGCTAAATCCCCGACACTTAAAAGTTAAAGGGATACGGCAAGATACAAAAGAGGTGGACTCCCTGCCCTCATAAAGCTCACATGTAGACCCCACAGGATCAGGAAGAAAAACATGCCATGATGGAGAGATAGGGTGCTACAAAAGCAAGGAAAGTGGGGGTGGGGGGGCACCCAGCTAGCTCAGTCGGTAGAGCTTGCAGCCCTTGATCTCCAGGTTGTGAGTTCAAGCCCTACGGTGGGCAGAGATTACTTAAAAATAAAATTCTTAAAAAAAAAAAAAGGCAAGGAAAAAGGATACATAGGACTGGGGATGCAGGCACGAAACATGCTAGTCCAACTGGGTGACGACAGGTCTGTCATTTAACTCTGGAACCCGTGTTCTCATGAATAAATTGGTAAAACTAGTACATGTTCAACCTACTTCCATAAGACTGTGTGGGTAGAAGGAATATTAATAGTGAAAAGGCCTTATCAGTAGTTCATATAATGATAACTGGTAACCTTTTTTTAGTATTAGCTTATTGAGTCCTTACAATAATGCATAAGTCTAGTGCCATTATTGTGATTAATTCCCTTGATTAATTCAGCAGATTATTACTGAGTGTCTTTGTTCTAGACGCTAGTGATATAAGCTAGGTTTTAAATAGAGAAATCTCTGCCCTTATTCTAGTTGAGGTGTAGTTGAAGAGATGTAGCATTTAGTACTTCTCACAATTGCTATTGTATATTTTATTTAAAAGTTCAGTTTGTTGGGGCGCCTGGGTGGCTCAGTCGGTTAAGCGACTGCCTTCGGCTCTGGTCATGATCCTGGAGTCCCGGGATCGAGTCCCGCATCGGGCTCCCTGCTCGGCAGGGAGTCTGCTTCTCCCTCTGATCCTCCTCCCTCTCATGCTCTCTGTCTCTCATTCTCTCTGTCTCAAATAAATAAATAAAATCTTAAAAAAAAAAAAAAAGTTCAGTTTGTCAATCTTTTGCCAGTTAACAGAAAAGTTTATATTTTAGTGAAAGCTATGATAGGAAACTCAATGTGGTTTCATTTTCCCATTAATTGGTCTTGGGACCACTTAAAACAGTAATTGCTTTTGCTCGGCAAATATCAATTTTAAAAGTATTCATGGAGTTCCTTATTCCTTTCCTTATAAAAATTCTGCTGTAGCTCTCAGTTTATAATGGTGTTCAGTAAGAACAATGAATATAATTTCGTGACGACAGCATAGATCAGGAAGTAAAAATATGTCATTTGATAATTGAAAGTCAGGTTGTGAAAATCACACACTGGAATTTAGCTACGTTGATGAAATGCTGACTGGTAAATGAGGTAAATAGTTCTCTATCTGGGAAAAAGGAGTGGAAGAGATACAAGTAATTTGGATACTTAGTAAAAGATTATCAAGAGTTAAAATGTTTGAAAAAGGAGTAATTTGCATTAACAGGCAATACAGAGTTCTTAATTGAATGACTAGAAAATCCTGCTGATTGGTGGGGAAAAAAACTTGATTACTGGGGGAAAAGTAATAGGAATCAGGCAGTGTCACAGTGACTTGTTAAGATCAGCTGTGTACTAGGATCTTTGGCTAGTGAAGACTTGACTGACTAGGTTTTGTGATTTAATCTTGGGGCCCTTACAGATTTCATGCAGCCGGCACTGTCCGCTCATGGACTCAAAATGCTGACATTCCTTTGGGGGACATAACTCCATGAGTGACAGTGATGGGTGTCACATCATTTGGATGGGTGGGCATAGTTCTTACAGAGGACTTGTGGTTCACTTTCAAAGCCTGAGGACATCATGTTTGGTAGAAGGTAATCTGGGCGGAGCACCTGTGAGCTCAGTTGCGGATTCTGTAATGTTAGGCAAGTCACCCAGCTTCTTGGTGCTATTACTTTCCTAAGAAATGGATATTAACAGGATTGTAGGACTCCTTGGAGGTGATTCAAGACCTAACCCAGTGTTTGCACACAGATACATGAAGTGCACGATGATTATTAGCTGTCAGTGTTGGTGTCGCTGAAGGTTTTTCTCCGAAGTGTGAGCACTTCACCATATTGTAGGGGCTCTGCTCTTGGAAGGGTTTAGGCTGTTCCTGTGGTTAGAGTGAGCCTTTGCATTGCCTTCATCGTGGCAGGCAAGATTCACGGCACTTCCTCCTGTCTTGTGGGTGCAGGAAGGAGAAAGGCAAGAGGCAGAGAGTCAATGCTATAATCTAGAAGGACTCGAAGCAAGAAAGTAATCAGGCTGATCTCCTCTGGGGATTGTCTCTTGCTAAGGGGTCTTTGAGAAGGTAGAAACACAGGTATCATTTGCTTGCACTCCCCACCCCCAGGACCAAGCAGGAAACTATAATCCCTGTTTAACTCTTCACTGCCTTTACTGATGCTTTGCATCCACCTGCCTCTGGACAGTCACTGATACCGACAGGCCTGGGAATGTGGCTCTGCATATAGTCGGGCTTTCTCAGCCTTGTTTCAGTAGAACCCCGCAGCCATCATTCTTCATATTTAACCGTCAGAGACTTAACAGTCAAATGTAGATAATGGTTTGATAGCGGGGTTGATGGTGCTGAAACCACCCGCCAGCAACTGAAATGTTAGACTTAAGCTGTGGTGATAGGGATACTAACGAACACAGGGTGCTATTTTATACCCTTTTCTAGAACAGTCCCCCTAATTTTTGTTTGCTTTTATGTTGACTTTTTGAGGTGCTCAGGCCAGTTTCTTGTTGAATGTCTTGCCTCTTGGATTTATCTGATTGTTTCCTATTGGTATTTTGTAACTCATTTCTCTACCTCTTGTGTTTTCTGTAAATTGGAAGTTTGGGTTACAGGCTAGCTACTGTGTGCTGTCACATCCCGTTACCAGGCCCCCAGTGACAGCTGGTGGGTGCTGACCTTGATAGCTAGTGGTGTCGCCATGGAGAAAGGGATGCATTCCCCTCTGTTCTTAGTACATAACCTGGCAGGAACATACTTGGCACCAGGCAGAAATCCCATTTCCATTAATGTTTCAGCCTGTGAATTTGGCATCCATTGATGGTCCTTGCTGAATCTTCCGTGGGTATTGCAATATAATGACTTTCTAATCCTGTCATTTCTTCTATATTTAGTAGGTAGAATTATTTTGTAAAGAAGAGCTTTCAACAGGGGTGAACTACAGTTCCTCCTGGAAAAGGCAAGGCTTAATTCTCTTTGACCAACTTTCCAAGTTAAGATTTGGTGTAAAAGTTAGCTTCATTGATAATAAGTGCAGGCTTAAAATTTCTTGTGGGTCTCATTGTGGGCTCTGAATTTTTACTCAATGATTCTGATACAGTCATTCTTTTTTGTTTGGATTGCCCCAATTTTCAGCTAGCAGGAACTGTTTCTAGTGGGTTCCTTTGTTCTTTTGACATCTGCCCACACCCCCTCATTAGTCTTTGAGTTTTCCTTGCATTTTGGCACAGTAAGGCTCCCCCTGCATTTCCTCCATGTAACTGATGACAATAATTGTAGATAACCATTGCTGAGCACTTACTGTATGTCAGGTACTGCTTCATATTTTAAAAGCATTACCTCATTCAAACTTCATAGCAGCCCTGAGGATGGGTACTTTTATTGTCCTCTGTAAAGAGAGGTTAAGAAAGGGTGATATGATTTATCCAGAGCCAGTTGTTAAATGGCAGAGCCTGCATCTGAATCCAGGCTTCCAGCATCAAAGCCTCCAAAGCAACCAAATCGCATGTTACTGACCCAGGTCCGTCCATATCCAATCCCCCTGCCCCTGTGTAGTACCAGAGGATCGCTTGAATCATTTGTCTAATCAGCCTGATTACTTTCTTGCTTCGAGTCCTTCTAGATTATAGCATTGACTCTCTGCCTCTTGCCTTTCTCCTTCCAATATCTATATTCCTTCCAGAAGCATTTTTTTTTTTTAAAGGCAACTATCACTTCTGCTTATAAAGTCCAGCCTCTTCTGCCTGGCACACTTGCCCTTCAAGGTTTGTCTCCTGAGCCAGCCACACAGGCCTGTCCCCCACCACCACCACCCCACAGCATGCACAGGTGCAGAACAGAGCAGCGTGCGGTTCTCAGAACCCTTGCTCACTCCTGTGCCTTTCTTTGCACATCTGGTTTCTTCTCCTTGGAATCCTTCTCCCACCTTTTTTTTTTTTTTTTTTTTTTTAAACTCAGCACAGATGGGCACCTGCTGGGAATGCGTTTTCCTGATTCTCAGTGCAAGGTGTCTCTGTTCCCAGTATGCCCCCTGGAGTGTCTCCCTTGGTTGCAGCCCACTCTGTGCACATGGCCTCCTCCAGCAGGGCCACTGGAGAGCAGAGCTCTGCCTGACCTGTAGCCCAGTTCTTCCAGCCAGCAAGTACGGTGTTTTACCCTCGCTACAGAAGACCCTTGATACACATTTGAGCAGATTTATTTCTGGTTCTCCTCACTGGGATTGCCACTTGGCCTCTGTTTATTCCAAGTGACTACCATCTTGCAGGGTGTAGCTCACAGCTCATCTTCTGCAAGACATTTTTCCTCATTATGCCAGTTTTCTTTAAAAACTCAGCATCCCCAGTTCCCACCATCCTATTTATGTGATTTTATCCAATTTGAAATTTCACCAGATCTCACAGTTTTAATGTGAAAGTTCTTCCCATTGCAAAGAACTCTGTGTACCCCATAGGCCCCCAGTGAATCATTTCCATTGAAGAGGTGACATGGGCCCATACTCAGCTGGGAGCTCTGTGTGTGTGCTCTCGTTTTAGAAGTGTTTTAGAGAGAGAATAAATACACCAAGTCTTCCAGCATGGTAAGTATTCTCAAGTGGTGAGAAGCTGAGTCACCTGGGATAAAATGCCAAGCACTCTCATGGCCCTTTGTGAGTAGAAAAGTAGTTCCAAGATTGGCAGGTGAAAGCTTGTTCCATTCAGCATGTATTTGCTGAAAAGGTAAGTTTGGCCTCTCAGTGGCAGAACAGGGAAGACTCGGTTCCAAGAGGGCATCACCCCCCAGATCTGTTTACGCGCAGGGTGTATGTAGCAGGTGGGTATGTCTGAGGCACCCACACTGATTTTGTCCCCCTTTGGGGTAGAGTCAGAGAAGTCACAAACCCCTCTGAAAGTT
Organism: Neomonachus schauinslandi; assembly: GCF_002201575.2. NCBI lineage: Eukaryota > Metazoa > Chordata > Mammalia > Carnivora > Phocidae > Neomonachus > Neomonachus schauinslandi. The sequence goes on from NC_058410.1 coordinate 124,012,803, forward strand.
ATTTCTGGACCCTTCTTCTCAAAAGTTTTCTTGACCACAAACCACAGTTAGAACTATATGTCACAGGGGCACCTGGGTGGCTCAGTCATTAAGCGTCCGCCTTAGGCTCAGGTCATGAGCCCAGGGTCCTGGGATGGAGTCCCATATCAGGCTCCCTGCTCCAAGGGATGCCTGCTTCTCCCTCTCCCACTCCTCCTGCTTGTGTTCCTGCTCTCGCAGTGTCTCTCTCTGTCAAATAAATAAAATCTTAAAAAAAAAAAAAGAACTATATGTCACAATCCACTATACACATATGTAAGTATATAAAATGTAAAGTTTCAAAGAACATTAACCTCTCTGTGTATAACATGCTCTGTTCTATTCTGGTTCATTTTATAAAAGGTCATCAATGGAATTGATTTAATGAGTCCCCCCTGCAGTTAGAAAAATATAACTCTCAGTGTGCAAAGTTGCCAAGTTATAGAACCCTTGTTTCATCATAGTCAAGTTCAGTATTGGAGTGTCTCCTGTTGAGACATAGCTTTTATGCCCATTGTCCATTTGTTGCTAAGAAGGACAGGTTGGGCCTGGGCCACATGCTTATCTTAAGCAGGTAGAAGAAGAGAGTTACAGTTTAATGTCTGACTGATTAAAAGTACTGAGATCTGAACCACATTATTCATATAGGGCATAGGAATCTCACATGCTCCGTGAGCACACATCCCGTGTGCTCACAAACATATACAGAGAGCATCAGGGTATAGCAATGAACCAAATAAAAATTCTTGCCTTCTGTAGAGGAGATAAGCAACCAACAAGGTTATAAACTAAAATATGTGGTATGTCAGGTCATGATAAATGCTAAGGAGAAAAAATAAAGCAAATGGGGGGTATGAAGGGTTGAGATAGAGCTTGAAATTTTAGGTAGCATAGCTGGGGTATTAAACTCACTGAGAAGGTAACTTTTGAGTAAAGATCTGAAGGAAGTGAGGCAGTTAACCATCAGATATTCAAGGACGGGACTCTACAGAGAGACAACAGCAAGTGCAAAATCCCTGAGAGAGAAAATGCCTGATGTGTGGGAGGAGCCGAGAGCCGCCTGGTGTCAGGAGAAGAGTGAGGGGCGCCATTGGAGGACTTAAGCTCTGTAACCTGAAGAGTCTCAAGGGCAGAAGCAGGAAGACAGGTGGTAACATGGACCAGGATGATGGCCATGAACAATGGCTTGGATCATGGAAAGACTGGAAGTGTTGTGAAAGAAAAGAGCCGAGGATGGCACCAACCAGAAGAGGAATTGGTGACCAAGTTGGGAGCTTGGAGATTGCAGCTGGGGTCGATGGAGGTCCGGGGAGCATCAGGAGCTCAGTTTGGGGGAAGGGGAAAATTTGACATGCCTTTCACACCAGTTGGAAAAGTCAAGAAGTTGTTTTTCAGGTATTTCCTCATTATAGATTGAAAGAGAAACTCTAAACCTTTTCTGACAAGTATAGTCATGATATTTTTTGTCCATAGCGTTCCTCCATGCTTTCATGTGGTGCTAAATTCTTGGCAGTTCCTTTCTCAGCCACCCTGGAGAAGTCTACTGAGTTGGAAAAAAATTAACAGATGTTGGTGAGGACGTGGAGAGAAAGGACCCCTCATGCTCTGTTGGTGGGAATGCAAACTTTTGGTGCAGCCACTGTGGAAAAACAGTATGGATGTTCCTCAAAAGTAGAATTACGCTGCAATCCAGTATCCAGTAATCGCACTACTGGGTATTTATCTGAAAAATTCAAAAATACTAATTCAGAGGGATACATGTACCCCGATGTTTATAGCAGCATTATCTATAATAGCCAAATTATGGAAACAGCCCAAGTGTCCATCGACTGAGGAGTGGATTAAGAAGATGTGGAGATGTGGTATATATATATATATATATATATATATATATATATATATATATACATACACACAATGGAATATTACTTGGCCATAAAAAAGAATGAGATCTTGCCATTTGCAACAACATAGACGGAGCTAGAGAGTATTATGCTAAAGCAAAATAAATCAGAGAAAGCCAAATACTGTATGATTTTACTCATATGTAGATTTTAAGAAACAAGACAAACCAACAAAGGGGAAAAAAAAGACAAACCAAGAAACAGACCCTTAACTATAGAGAACAAACTGATGGTGAAAGAGGTGATGGGGATTAAGAAGGGCACTTGTGATGAGCACTGGGTGATGTATGGAAGTGTTGAATCACTGAAAGTAATTCACCTGAAAGTAAGATTACACTGTATGTTAACTATACTGGAATTTAAAATAAAATTTTTAAAAAAGACCACCTCTCTGGTGAAATTGCATGATTTAAAAATACAGGTTTCTATCTGTTCATCTAAATACTTGTCTGTTTCACAAATCAGCTGGTCCCATTTCCTTATTTTGTATTGTACTAGCTCACTGTTCTTGTACCCTTCACTGTTTTCCATATCCTTCAAAATTACACTTATTTTTTAATGCAAAAATTTCATCTAGAAGCCTTATTCAGTTTCTTTCCTGACTCCTCTTATCTCAAAATATGCTCCTTATCCAAAGTGAGACTTCTATTCCTCCCTCAGATATAAATAGCTTTGATTTTTTTTTTTTATTAAAAAAAAAAGGCCATACTTACATAGAAAATTCAAGCAGTAAAGTAAGTTACAGCAGGGATGGGGAAACTCTGTAAACTCTGAATCAGACCCAAACCACTCTTTGTTTCCTTGATCGTTCTTCCTGATGATCTCCTTATTCATATGTAACAGTGACTGACCTAAGTTCAGTCTCAGCAGGTGCCAGGCACCAGAATGCTTTACACCCGCACACATCAATTACTCCCCACAGCAGCCCTTGGAAGGTAGCTACCCACTGCTACCCACCTGCCCCGCCGAGCAGCCAGGCCCCACCAGTCGAGTTTCCCCCTACAGAGTGGCTGTACATATCATACATGTTTCTGTGTAACCTGCCTTTTTTTTTTTTTAATTTGGGGATATGGTAGAATTCTTTCACTGTTTTATACATTGACTTAAAATTTAAGGCCATCAGCCTGAAGGTGGGAAGCGTAGACTTTGGAATTAGGTTGCCTTGGTTTACGCTAGGACTGCCTCAGTTCCTTCTGTGTAAAAAGGGGATGGTAGATAGGATTTACTTCCCAGGGTTTTGCAAGAATTACATAAGTAAATACATGTAAAACGCTTAAAATAGCAATTGCCAAATAAGCAGTAGGTAAATGCTAATTACCTGCGATGGTAATAGTATGTTAATGTGCTCACATCATTCGGGGCTTACTCACTAGCGAATCATTTGTTAGAGTGCTCTCAGACTAGTGCCAGAGTTCAAGTACATTTGTACATATTTTTACTGATGATGCGATTTCTTGAAGTCTTGTTTATGGTAAGGTGTTTGATTTGGTGACTGGGCAGTGTCTTGTTACACTTTCCTTAATAATTTCTCTTTTGTGATGTTTTCAGTGAGTCACAAAAGTCACACAATAGAAGGCATGTTCTGTGGAACAGACCTATCCTTGGATTACAACAACAGGATAATTTTATTGCAGTTGTGAGCTCAGTTCTGTGAGCTGTATGCTTCCACACGTAGTCTTCCGATTCCTGTCACCTCGGATGACTTGCTCTCATGTGTTGGGGGTCCTGTGCTCTGGGTGCACTGCTTAATGTAGGATACGCTTCATTTAACCTTCTCAGCACCTCGGGTAGGTTGTCCTTGTGTTATTGATGAGGACATGGGCAGGGTTATGCACCTGCCACGCTTTCCTGGCGGAACCGATGTTGCTGTCCAGAGCTTTCTCCCTCCCCTTTACCACATTTCTTTTCACTGTAAAGGAGGCTTAATTTCATGGTGGCTGTCTTTTCTGTGCCTGTTACATGAAAGGACCTTTTTATTATGGATTTTATTAGATGATTAGATTATTTTGATTAGTGCTAGTTCTGAAAACTTGCATTTTCAGGGACTCTCTGCCTTATTTTTAGGAGATCGTTTTGGTTTTTTTTAGGTGTCCCCATTTACAGAGCGCTTTTCAAAATTTAAGTTCGGTGTTCGCTGAACAAAAGGGTATCTGTCCACTAGCATCACCTCTCCTGACGCTTTGCTTGTCCTCTTAGCACCTTACACTCTGACTGCAGGGAGCAAAGTAAGGTCCTAAATGGCTGTGTCGGGGCTAGACTGATACTATGACTTTTGTAGACACAAAATAAATAAGAATCTTAATAACAAGTTTATACTTCCTGTTTTGAACTATAGTTTTCAAATTTTATGACACATATCTAATGCATATGGTTGTTATTGCCACTCTTACAACCACATTCTCCCTCCCTCCCTCCCTCTCTGTCCCCCCACCTACTAGGTAGGAGCTTATGTTAAGGGCTCATGATACTGTAACCTACAGGTGTTAGCATATGGGTGGTTAGGAGCTTGTTGCCAATAATTAGAATGGTATAGAGAGTGGGATTAATTCATTAACAGCAGTTACTTATTTTTCTGACACAGAGGACCTAAAAATACAAAACAGTTAAGACCTATAAATGTCAATGAAAAATGTAGTGCTATGAGCAAAATGTTATGGAAGAATATATGTGTTCTTTCTAGTTATGTGTATCAGTGGCTTCTACAGTGCTTTGATTAGCATCCTCCAGGACGTTCACCCAGGCCTGAAAGGCACTAAGGTGCAAACGGGGTTGTAGTTGTCTCAGGGCCAGGCGGGTGCTAGAGAGGAGGTGACCTCAGAACTCCTTCCTGGAGCTTGGTGTGTCACCCATCCCCAGTGGTGTTTGCGGTCACGCGTGTAACAGAGCTGGGGCTGCTGTCCGGGCCCTGGCCACATTTGAGCTCCACTTTCCTGCATCTGATTCCTTTGAGGACCAAGAGGGCCAGTACATCATGACTCCCCTCTTTCTCCAGTAATAAGAGGAAGCTTGTAGGATAAGAAATGGAAACCTACATCTTCAGACATAGTTCACACTCTGTGTAATGTGTCTAAGGATATATTTCCATTAATAAAGCTATTACTACATTATGTTGAAGGTATTTTGATTTTATGAAACTGCTCTCTAAAAAGAGTAGAAAGGAAAGGTATGCTTCTGGGTGCCCTTGAAAACTGTTCTTTTGAGTTGGGTTTGTTGCCATGTGCTGTTGGAGATCTGTGCTCAGTGCGGAGTGGCTCCCTGGTGTGTTTCTGTCCCGGAGCAATTTTATCCCTCCACTCAACAAACCTTTAAGCACCTGGATTACAGGTGCATGAATCTGGTTAAGTTAACTTGACCATCTCTTAAAATCCAGCAACGAACACTTTAGTATATATTCCCTATTAAATCACAACAAGCTTTCCATAGCCCTGGTATTAAACAGAAAGTAAGGGAACTCTTAAGAACCAGAGACAAAAGAACTGTCAGAGTGCTGGGTAGCCCTCCTTGGGTTGGTTACCAAGCAGGTCTGAGTCTGTGCCTGGTCTGTGTTGTTTTAATATCTCAGGTTAAACAAAACACAGTAAGGTGATATAACACTGTATGTTAATTATCCTTCAATTAAAAAAAAAAACCTATATGGTGGAAAGTAAAAAGCCCCCCTTCCCCGCAATTACATCTGATTTCCTGGTATAGTCTGTGCATACTAGCTTTGAAAGAAATGTTAAGTGTTTGTGTTCTTGTTTGGGATGCGTGTGTGAAGGGGTGAGCTTATTCTGATTTGGGTTGAAGCTTATAAAGTTGGCTGTAAGACCATGAATAAGACATGAACAAGATCCATCTGGTGACAACTTACCCTAATTATTTTTACTCTGTCCATATAAACTTAAAATGCACAGTATAATAATAAGTATTCTATCAAAGCATTGTTTCATGTAACTAAGTCAGCTTATAGCTGTAAATGTGATCTAATAAAGATCTCAAAGTTTTCTGCTTTGGGGGGCAGTCCAGTTAATACATGTGCATATGTACTATCAGGCATTTGTGCTCAGTAGACTAAGTTTTTGGATCAGGACTGTTAACCTAATTCGCTCATCCTTAGTTTATAATTCCTAGATCATTTATCATTCTTGGCTTCAAAGAGAAATTCCTTAATGGTAATTCTTTAGATTATCTATGGCAATTCTGGTTTAACTTGGTGCTGTAGACCCAGCAGTTCTTCTCAGCTAGTCAGTGTGTGTTGGTCTGAGTGAGACATCTTTTCAGATAGGCTGCTTTTAATAAAAACATTTTCCCTACTTCATGGCAAAAATAGAAAAAAGAGGTGATTCCTTATGCTTTTTGGATTAGAAAAAGTCAATTTTATGCTCATAAAGGATGATTCTCCCAAAGGAATGAGCAGCTACTAGGTATTGCTTGATATTTACATTTAGTGGCGTTCTTCTACAAATGATCTAGCTTCAGTGCAACCCTTTCCTGGTGCAAAATGATACTTATAAGCATAAGGTTATGTTGTTCCCAGAAAGCCATTTTGTGTCACAAACATCTAAATTAGGAAGACAATACACTTTGCAAGTATTTATAGGTCTGTGAAACAAATATTTAACACAGAAGCCAATCTCAAACTGAATTGGTTTTTAATGTTTCAGTGTTGGGATAAACTCAGATCTTACTTCCTTGCCTCATGCAGGCCCCCCAAGGCCCTGTCTCACGCCAGAGAAGGTCCAACTTAAGTCAAATACGTTTTTCAGAAAAGTGAACTGACGGACTGGAGAAATAATACTGGAAAAGTTGGAAAAGATAATGTCCAAGAAGATATCATTACTGATTTTTTTAAAGATTTATTTATTTATTTTAGAGAGAGAGCATGAGCAGAGGGAGAGAGAGAATCCTCAAGCAGACTCTGTGCCAAGTGGGGAGCCCAGTGCAGGGCTCGATCCCAGGACCCTGAGATCATGACCTGAGCTGAAATCAAGAGTCAGACACTTAAGGGACTGAGCCACCCAGGTGTCCCTTATTATTATATATTTTTTAAAGTCCTCAGATTGAAGCACTAAAGCCCAATCGAAATTGAGCCCAGACTCTGACAGAGTAAACTGCAGAACATGAAAGGCAGAGGAGGAGATCTTGAAAAAACACAGAGAACGCACGGGGAAAGATGGCCTCAGAAGGACCAGCCGGGGCACTGAGCACAGACACTGACAGCAAGCAATCAGTGAAGCCAGAGGCTGGAGCTGAGAACGGAGCTGCCAACCTGCCCTGCTTTACTACTGCAAACTATCATCCAAGAAGCCAAATGGAATGGACGCTTTCAAACGAACAAGTCCTGGAAGTTTTACCACTGGTAGATTTTCACTAAGAGGATCATCAAAAGTTATTCTTCAAAAAGAAGTTATTGCACCCAGAAAAGCATGAAATATAAATGATCAGTGAGGAAAGAAATTGGGAATAACAGGCAAACACACCTTAGTTGTTTAAAACAGTAAGTTATGTTGATAAATTAGGTCGTAATAAGTTAGATACAACTAAAATTTATAGCAGTAAGAAAGAAGATAGGTGATCAGCACTAATGCTGTCTTCTGCCCTTTTATTACTTAGGAGGGAGGAAGTAACTTTAAATTTTAATAAAACAGATAAGCGTGTTCAAGCTTTAAGGGTAACTACTAAAAAATATACAGAATGTAGGAAAGAAGGGGGAAAGAATGATAGGAAAAGCAAGGGCAAATAGAATGACCTGGTCAAAATAACTATAAATACAAATATATGTGTAATCACAATAAATAAAAAAGGATCGTCTCTGTTAAAAGTCAGAGCTTGTCAGATTGGAAAATATAACTTTAAGGCAATAAAGGGACAAACATAGAAGGGTCATTGTATAACAGTGATAAAAAGAGCAATTCTCCGTGAAGTTATAGTAATTTTAAACTTGCTTGCCTTTGGTAATAGAGCTTCAAAATATGGAAGACATGTAATTTTAGATCTACAGTCAGTGGGAATTAAGTGACTCTTCCGTAAATTACTAGTAGATTGAGCAGAGAGAAATTAGGAAGGTTAGAAGATTTGCATAGTAGAGTTTCGGTTGAGCTCTGCCTTTAGTAAGTAGATACATTGTTTTAAAATACAAGAGACATATTCAAAAGCTGCCTACATAATAAGCCACAAAGCTGCAAATAGGAACCAGTGCCAAATTACATACCATGTGGTCTCATAATTTATTAAGTAGTTTATTATAATTTAAATTAGAAACTTTGATTAAATTAGAAACTACATTTCTAATTTTGTGCTTTTCGAAAATTTAAAAATTGTCTAAATAACCTACAGGCAGTGAAGAAATCACAGTGGAATTAAGAGAACACCTAGAAATAAATGGTGATCAAAAATTTTGGAATTGAGAGGCACCTGGGTGGCTCAGTCAGTTAAGCATCTGCCTTTGGCTCATGTCATGATCCTAGGGTCCTGGGATCGAGCCCTGCATCGGGCTCCCTGCTCCGCAGGAAGCCAGCTTCTCCTTCTCCCACTCCCCCTGCTTGTGTTCCTTCTCTCACTGTGTCTCTCTCTGTCAAATAAATAAATAAAATCTTAAAAAAAAAAAAATGGAATTGAGTGAAGTGCCCAACTTCTGAGTTAAAGAACAGCAGAATAAAAGTCAAAGAAAAAGGGATGATAAAAATAAGAATAGAAACTAACCCCAAACCAGGATACCAGTCCAAAAGTTAGTTCTTTGAAGACATGACATGTGACAGAATTTATAAAGGATGAGAAAAATGAACAAACAGGAGTAGGAATGAGCAGGCAGTTACGTCTACAGGTGTTTTTAATATGGAAAACTACAGACAAGTTGTGTGCCAACAAGTGTGAGAAGCTAATGCTTTGTAATTTCGTAGAAAATCTGTAACTTGAACTGGACTCAGGAAGAGTAGGAAACCATTAAAGAAATTCAGTCACAACCATCTGTACACCTCCCACCTTATCCTGATACCAGGCCCAGGGAGCTCACTGATGTGTTCAACCAAAAATTCAAAGGAATGGAGTCTCTACATTTTGTTTAGATATTTCCAGAGAAAAGAGACTGGATTGATCTTCTGGTCTTGTTTTTTCTTTCCATTTTAAACTGTTCATTACGAGAAGTTTCAAATTGTATCGCAGTATAAGAAGCTCTCGTGAACCCATCATCCATCATTCGTCATAAAAGAATAGTCATATTTTAAAAGAACATATCTACTTACTAAAGGCAGGGTTCACTAGCTCAAACAAAACTCCAGTATGCAAATCTTGTAACCTTTCCAATTTCTCTCTGCTTGATCGACTAGTTACTTACGGGGGCGGCGGGGAGGGTCACTTAACCATTTCCCCTGACCGCAGATCTGAGATTACGTCAGATTTGTCTTCCTCTGCATATTTTAAAGCTGTGTTACCTACCAAAGGCAAACAAACCTGCAGTCAACAATTAGAATATTTTGCCATTCATGTTTTGTCTATAATTCCTCACGTATATACCTTTTTGGTTAGCTTCGTTTGTCATTTCTGGGATCTTTTAAAGGAAATCCAGGATTTGTCATTTCTTTCATAAATACTTCAGTTAATATCTCTTAATCTATAGGATTTAAGAACATAATTATAATACTGTTACTGTACCAACAATATTGACTAAAGATTGACTTTAAAATGCCATTTTTATAGTTGGTTAGAATTAGAATTAGAATTCAGGTTATGACTCTACTTTGCATTTGGTTGACATGGCTCTTAAATATTTTTCAATTTTCCCTGTCTTTTTTCCCTCATCCTACTCATTTATTGAAGGGACCAGGTCATTTATCTTGTAGAATTTCCCAAGTTTGGTCTTGTAGATTGTATCCTTGTTGGATCATTTAACTTCTTTTCCACCTCCCTATATTTACTACAAACTGATAATTACTAGATTTAGAGGCTTGTTAGATTTGAGTAAATCACTTTGGCAAGAATACTTAAGAGATGGTACTGTGTCCTTCCTATTGTGTTATATCAGGAGGCATATGATGTCCAATCGTCCCACTCGTAGTAATGTTAAGATTGATTAGGAGATTCAGGTGTTATCATAGCTATGAACACAGACACAATTTTCTAAAGTATGAATTTAAAAATTTTGCAGTATATTAAGGAAAGATCGGGACCAAATTGAATGTATTTCAGGAATGCAAAGATGGTTCAACACTTGAAAATTTAATGTAATCTCAATTAACATAACAGCATCTCAATGGGTTAAACACTTTTTAAAAAATCTACCACCCTTTCTTGATAAAAGCTCTTAGGAAATTAGTGATAAAGATTAGCTACCCAACCTTACTGTAAACATAGTAATTATAGAATGTTGGAAGTATCTTAATTTTTAAGATTGGGAACAAATGAAGGTAGAAGCCCTGGAAAGCAAGAAACAAAGCTAAACTTATGCACAAATATGATTGCATGGAAACAACAGATTTTTAGAACTTAAGAGTTCAGTAAGGGTAGACATAAACAGATAATGAACTGTGTACCTATATCAGAGTACCAATTTGAATATATAATTTTGAAAGATTTACAATAACATCAACACTATAACCACAAACTTAAAATATGCAAGATCTTTATGGAGAGAATTATAAAGCTTTATTGGAGGAAATTAAAGAGAACCAAATAAATGGAGAAGTTCCATGCTTGTGGATGGGAAGTCTTGTTACTGTAATGTCCAGTTCTCCCAAATAAATCTGTGAATTTTGAATCATTTTTATGAAAATCCCAAAGTCAGGTGTTTAATTCTTGTTTTTTGCTGCCTTATCCCCCCAACCCCCTTTTTTGGGTTATCATTGTGTGATACTAGTTGATCTTGTAATTTATATGGGAGAACATTGTGCCAGGAATAGCCAAGATAGTTTTCAAATAGAACAAGGTAGAATGACTTAATGAACAAAATGCTTATTATAATAGGCCATTTTAGACAATATGATATTGGTGTTGGAAGCAAATAGAACATAAAAGTGAGTCATGTAGAAACTTGTGAGAAAGAAACAAAGTTAGATTTCCTTTCTCACACTGTACAGAAGCCATTTCTATGTGTATTAAAGACTACCTTTATGACCTTAGGGAAGGGAATGAATTTTTTAAGCAAGACATCAGAACCAACCAAAAACTATAAAGAAACAACTGAATTTAGTCAAAGTAAAACAATAACAAAAATCTCATAAAGGCCACCATAAACAAATTGAAAAAGATAATCCACAGAATGGGCAAAATATGTGAACAGGGCTTCACAGAAAAGGAAACCAGAATAGAAAATAAAGTTTTATAAGAATTCTGTCCTGGGGCACCTGGGTGGCTCAGTTGGTTAAGCGACTGCCTTCGGCTCAGGTCATGATCCTGGAGTCCCGGGATCGAGTCCCGCATCAGGCTCCCTGTTGGCAAGGAGTCTGCTTCTCCCTCTCCCACTCCCCGTTTGTGTTCCCTCTCTCGTTTGTGTTCCCTCTCTCGCTGTGTCTTTCTCTGTCAAATAAATAAATAAAATCTTTAAAAAAAAAAAAATAAGAATTCTGTCCTCACCAGTTATTGGGGAAGTGCAAATTAAAACAAGTTAGCATTCTATACCAGTCAGATTTTAAAATAGTGGTTTGCTGGTGAGGGTGAGGAAACTGTGTTGATTTGGAGTATTAATGGATGACCAACCACTTTAGGCAACAATTTGATAATACCTAGTTGACTTGAAAGTGCTTCTACCATCTGATTTAATAATTTTTCTTCTAGATAATATACTTTAGGAGAATAGTCATGTGCATAAACAATTATTAACAAGGGTACTCGTTACATTGTTTATAGAGAGAAAAATTGAAAGCAACTCAAATGCACATGAGAATGGGTATGTAGCCAAGTTAATTATTCATACTGTGGAATACTATGCAGCCTTGAAAATGAATGAGTTAGATCTACATGTATGAATATGGATTAATTTCAAAAACTGATGAAGATTATAAAGTGTGTAGAGTTTGAAACTATGCAAAATAATGCACACAAGTAATACACTTCTTCAAAAATGTATGAGAATGATAAACATCAGATTTGAAATAGTGGTTACTTACCTCTGAGGGGAGTAGATGGGAGATGAAGTCACAGAGGGATGCTCAGTGGGTTTCAACTGTATCATACTACTTTAAAAAAAAAAAATCCTGTATCAGATATGGCAGAATGTTAGGGTTGATCAGCTAGATTAGGGCAGTCAGAATAATAGATAATACATACCCTCCCCCCCCCCATTTTTCTGTATGATTGAAATATTACTTTTTGGGAGGCCAGAGAAAACATTGCCGTGAAATGAAACAAGGGTAGTCTAGCTGGTAAGAAGTACCTCTAATGATGTACAGACTTTTAAAACATTATTGAAGGGCAAGCACTGGGAGTATAAATCTGTTTGCAGCTGGAATGTCACACTACATCACCGGTACCAGGGCTAAGGGGTCGCTAATGGTAAAGTAGGATTCCACAGCCAGGAACTGCTCCTGGACATAAGCAAAAATGAAAATACACAAACTTTCTTTTGGTCCCATTCAGACTGTATTGTCTGTGCTTCTTACTCGAGCAAGGGCCAGTCTTAGCATGTGGTTGGCTTTGGTCCTGCAGGTGAGCAAAATAATAAGGCAAAATCAGATCAATTCACCTGGAAGAGAAAACTTAAGGCTGATGCATGGACAAGTCCTGAGCCTGTGTTGACCTACGGGTTTTCTAAAATCAAATGGTGCTATTCTCCACTTTTACTACCAAACTTGTACTTGTATGGTTAATGCTAATCTTCGCTTCTTCACTATCTTCACAATCTAATCTTCACTAACCAACTCTTAGTGCTGCTTGAGGGTGGTGGTCTTCTCCGGCGTTTTAGCTGTGTACCTGGTCCACAAGAAGGCAGCAGAAATCGGAGTCTGAAGCAGTGTTTCAAAGACACAAAGCACGGTGGCCTGCTTCCCCAGAATGAGCAGCTTTGCAGTTAGTGACTAGTCAGATTTCAGCAACATCATGACCCCATACCACATTGTATTTGCATAAGAAGTATTTTAAATTTTTCCATATCACCGCAATCCTCAACCTTAAACCCTTCCCTCTCCCAGCTTCCACTCTTTGAAGATGCACTCAGAGTACTGGTTGTCTCTTTTCCCCTGGGCACGGTAGGACCTATCAGTTTACAGATCTGTCCAGTTCCCATAGGCCCCATTTTTTATTTCTCTCAGTAATGTTTTAAAGGTTTCAGTGTAAAATTCGTGAACTTCTTTCATAAGTTGATTTCTAAGTATTTTATTCTTTTTGATATTTTGAATGGGAATGCTTATTTTCATTTTTGGATTGTCCATTGCTAGCATATAGAAATACAATTGATTTTTATATATTGGTCTTATATCCTTCAGCCTTGCTAAACTCATTAGTTCTCATAGTTATTTTGTAGATTTCTTAGTTTTTTCCTGCACAATCATATCATCTGCAAAAATTAGAGATGCTTTTATTTACTTCTTTCCAGTCTGTATGTGTTTGCTTCTTTTGTGCTATGTAGAGCCTACGGTGTGGTGGATGATAGGAGTGCTGAGAATGAAAATCTTGCTTTTAGTTCCTGGGATATTTAGGGGAATGTCTTCAGCCTTCCACATTAAGTGTGATATTAGCTGGGTTTTTGTAGGCTTCCTTACCAAGTTAAAAAATTTCCCTTCTACTTCTGCTTTGTGGAGAGTTTAGTCATAAGTCTTTTTTTGTCAAATGCTTTATCTGTGGCCATTAAGATGATCATGTGGCTTTTGTTCTATATTCCATTAGTATGGTGTATTGCATTAGTTGATTTTCAGATTGGAACTGACCTACCTTGCATTTGGCAGATAAATTTTGCATGGACATGATGTACAATCCTATTTATATGTTGGTGAATTTGGTTTGGGATTTTTGTGTTTATGCTTATAAGAAATACTGTTGTCTAGGGGGTGCTTTTTGTTTTGTTTTTATGATGTCTTTGTTTGGCTTTACTATTGAGTAACACTGGCCTCATAGAATGAGTTGGGAAGTGGTCTTTCCTATTTTTGGACAGTATTTTTATAGGATTTTTTTTCTTTTTTTAAACATTTTGTGCAGTTCATAAGTGAAGCCATCTGAGCCTGTACTTTTCTTTGTGGGAAGACTTTAAATTACTAAATCTACTTATTTACTTATAAATCTATACAGATTTTCTCTTTCTTCTGGAGTCAGTTGTGATCATTTATATTTTCCTGGAATTTCTCTATTTCATCTAAGTTTCCTACTTTGTTGGCAGCGTTGTTCATAATACCCAGTATTTCCTTTGTAGTCCTTTATTTAATTTCTGCCAGGTAGATAGTGATGCCCCCTCTTTCATTTCTGATACTACTTATTTGTGTTCTCTTTCTTCTTTTTTTGGTTAGTCTAGTTAAAGGTTTATCAGTTTTGTTGATCTGTTTGAAGAACCAACTTTTGGTTTCATTGATTTTTCTGGCTTGTTCTTGTTTTTGCTGTTGCATTGATTTCTGCTCAGATCTTTATTATTTACTACCTTGTGCTTGCCTTGGGCTTAATTTTCTCTTCTGTTCTTGTTTCCCAAGGTAGAAATCTTAGATTATTGATTTTTTTTTTTTACTTTATTAACTTCTTTTCTGAATAGGTGTTCAAAGCTATAAAATTTCCTATAAGCACTACATCAGCTGTATCCCATAAGTTTTTATATGTTTCCCATTTTCTTTCAATCCCAAATACTTTGATTTCCCTGTACTTTTTTCTTTGACCTATTTTTAGAAGTGTGTTGTTTGATGTCCAGGTCTGGAGAATTTCCAAAATTGCTGATTTCTAGTTTAATCCCTTGTGGCCTGTGAACAAGATTTTTCTGTCTTTAGCTTTCAATAGTTTGACTATTATGTGTCTTCAGTAAGGATCTCTTTGTATGTCTTGAATCCTTTCCAATTTATTAAAACTTGTTATGTGGCCTCAAGCATGGTCTGTTGTGGTAAATGTTTTGTGTGCACTTGGAAAGAATGTGTATCCTTTTGTTCCTGGATGGAGTTTTCTGTAAATGTCATACAGCATTGGTTGATAGCATTCAAGTTTTCTAGATCATTGCTGATTTCATTCTATCAGTTATTGGTAGTTGGATATTAAAATCTCTATCAATGTAGAATTGTCTATTTTTCCTTTCATTTATATCCATTTTTGCTTCATCTGTTTCAAGACTTTCAGATATACACATACATTCATTGTTACATCTTTCTGAAATATTGACCCTTTTATCATTATAAAATGTTCCTTTTAGTCTCTAGTAATATTTCTCAGCTAAAAGTCTGTTTTGTCCAATATGAATACAGTCACTCTCATATGGTTACTGTAGGCATGGTATATCTTTTTCTACCCTTTTACTTGTAAGCTGTTTTTTCTTTGAATCTAAAATGAATCTCTTATAGATAGTATATAGTTGCTTTTTTAAAAAAAAATCTGGTCTCTGACAACCTCTGCTCTTTGTTGGGAGTGTCTAATTCTTTCACATTTCATGTAATTATTGATTTGGCTGGATTTAATTTATCAATCTGCTAGCTGTTTTCTGTTCATCTCATTGTTTTGTTTTTGTTTCTCCTTTCCTGTCTTCTGTTAAACTCTCTTTTTGCCTGTACCATATTAATTTCTACGATTTTTAAAACTGTGTCTTTGGATTATTTTCTTGATGATTGTTCTAAGGATTATAATACGTATTTTAATTTACCACAATCTACTTCAGTTTAATACAGCCTGAATTCCAATCAACATATCACGTGTACTCCAGTATATCTCCATTCCCCCCCCCCGCCGTGCTGTTACAGTCATATATAATTGTATCTAATTTGTTAGGTGGGTATAGTGCTATAATTTTTGCTTTATACAGTCTTCTTTCATGTAAAGAAACAATTTTTAACCAATCTTTTATATTTACCCACATATTTACTATTTCCAGTGCTCTTCCTTTCTTTTCCTGGTTTTGCATTTCTGTCTAGAGTCTTCTTCCTTTTAACCTGTAAGACTTTCTGAGTATTTTTTTCAGGCAGTTCTGACAGCAGTAGATTTTCTCAGTATCATTTATTGGGGAATCTCTTTATTTTGCCTTCATTTTTGGAAGATAATTTAGCTGGATATAGAATTCTTGGTTTCCTTATGGTGCTTTGAATATGTCATTCCCCTGTTTTCTGCTTTCCATTGTTTCTGATGAAAAGCCAACCATTAATTGTATTATTATTCCCCTATACATGTTAACTTGTCATTTTCCTTGTTATTTTTCCAACTGGTTTCAAGATTTTTTTTCTGTCTTTAGCATCTGCTGATAATCAATTAAGGAGCTCTTTGGAGATATAATATATTAATTGGGCTTTGTTGAGTTTGACTCTGTAAATAATTGCTTTCCATCGTATTCATAATGTTTTCAGCCATTATTTTAAAAATGTTTTTGTGCACCATCTCTCTCTGTGTCTCTTTTTCTTTCATCCTTTTTTCTCTCTCTTCTTCAGTTTGGTTAAAGTCTGTTTGATCTTTCATTCTTCTCCCATCTCAAATCTGCTAATGAATTTTTCATTTCAGTTGTGTTTTTCAACTGTACAATTTTTGTTTTATTTGATTGTCTATTTCTTTATTTCCTATTTGAGTCATTTTCATCGTGTTTTCTTTAAACATGGTTTTTTCCCAACTTTTTAAATGTATTTTAATCAACTTGAAGTATTTTTCTGCTAAATCCAAATTATGGGTAAACTGAGAGACGGTTTCCTTTGGCAGTTTTTACCTGAGTGTGACTTATACTTTCCTGGTGTTTTACATTTGTTTCAGGGTTTTAATTTTTTTCTGGGAATTTTTTGTCATTTTGGTTTTGTGTATGTGTGTGTTTTAAGCCACTTGCTAGGATGTAATCTGAACAATCTTATCAACCCTACATTGTGTGGCCACTGATTTCTCTGCTCAGCTGTCTCCTTCCCAGTTCTTATCTTTATTTTTTGGCCAGACTTTCTAGGGGTCAGTCCTCTGTCTGCATAGTTTATCTGTGAGCCAAGTTTTGGTCTGGATACCTCAAGCCCATAAGGCTTCCACCCTCTGCATTAAGTTTATGTTTGGTTTGGGCGTACATTCACAGTTCAGACAGCTTTCAGGGCTGCCCCAGGTTTGACTCTGTGCTAGTTCTCTCGAGTGTCCACTGTATGCGGGGCATGTGGAGTGATTTCTTTCTTTAGTGTGCATTCCAAATATCTGAATCAAGTGGCCTATTCCACATCTCCTCTGAATGTCTTTAAAATGAACTCTTCTGTCTTCTCACTCCCAGTAAATGTCAGCTCCCCATTTTCGTTTACTCAGGCCAGATATCTTGGTTGGCCTTCACTCTTCGTGTTGTTTCATATCTTGCATTCAGTCCATCAGGAAATCTCAAATAGACTCCAAATCCAGCTGTACCGTATCACCTCGTCCACGTCACACCGTCCCTCACTGGGGCTATCACAGTACCTACCAGCTGTTCTTCCTAATTCCACAGAGTTGCTGGAGTCATGATTCTGAAATGTAAAATAGATACCATTCTTCTGCCCAAAACCTTTCCATGGCTTCCATCTTACTGAGAGCAAACCCCAAATATATAATGGCTACAAGGCACTAAGTAACCCCCTCCGCACCCTCCACTCCCAACTCTAGCCTTCTTGACCTAGTCTTCTTCATTCGTCCCTTGTTACCTCCACTTGAGCCTCCCTGGCCTTCTTGCTGTTCGTCACTCACACTGCAGTGGCTCACCTCCTCCTGAGCAACCTGTCTGCCATTACCCTGTCCTCTTGCTGTGGTTTTCTCTTCTTAGCACTTATATATATATGTAATATATTCCATATCTATTTATTTAGTCTGACTTTTTCACTTGAATGTAAGATAATAGAGAGAAAACTGTTTTTATTTCCTCCTGTATCCTCAGTAAAAGAAACAGCCTGATGTAGGGTCTCCATATGTATTGGTGGCATTGATGGGATTGACTGTGATCAGTGGAACTGGATTTTAGAATCCATCTGGTTCAGGGGCCTCCAGCCAGATTGTCATGGTCTCGAGATCTGAATCTCTTATTTGGCAAATCTCAAAGCTAGTTTGTCAGACTTAGAATCTGCAAATATTGACTACCACTTCCATGATAGTTTGTAGCTTGTGTAAAAATTACATTTCCCCATGTTGCTTCTCCCCTTAAATAGTATCACCTAGATGGGCTTTGGAGGGAATATAAAGGGGTACTTTCTCACAAAAAGTACTCGATACCCCAGTCTGGTTCATGCTGTCTCTAACATTCATGCTGTCTCTAACGTTCATGCTAATGGAAGAAACCAAGGTTCCCATTACCTTCCCGCACTGATCCTGAATTCCTCGTTGGCATTATGACAGATGCTGCTAGGAGCCTACATTTTGGAGTTGGAATATGACTTCCATAACAGCACCTGGGATCTCTGTGCAGGAGTTGAGATTTGGGGTTTTGGCCAGAGCAATTATATTCTGGTTCCTAAATGCTTTATTTGTTTTTCATTGGTCTGAGTATGTGTGTGCAAGAGTATTCTTGTGTAGTTTTAATAGTCTTTCGTGGGCTATAGAACAGTTTTGCTGCATTTCATCCCAGAATGGGTTTTATTCCTGTTAGCAGAGGACTTAGGAGGTTTTCAACACAAAGGTACCCTCTTGATGCGTCAGCTTGTAATTTATGAGAAAGATTTTCATCAAACTGCATCAGTGAAATCTGTCACAGATGTTATTTTACTGTGTGCCTGGTATATTCCAAACGTATTTAATTTTGGCATGTCTTGGCATTTAAGTTTGGCTTTTTTGATAGAGCATTTAAGGTTTAAAAGTGCACACTTTGGCAAGGTTTTTATAATTTAAAATATGTGGAGGCTTGCCTATAGCATTGTAGTTTCTAACTTTGCTGTTTTGCTATGGAAATAGGACCAGACTCCCAACCTCAGAAATCTTGGTTTATCTATTTTCAGTTCCTGAACAGTTTCATCTTTGTCTCTATTCATTTAATAAAGCCAGACAGTAAAGCATAGCAGCAAACATTCTGATTCAGAACAGAAATTTCTTTATTATTTCTTCAAGCTCCCTCTTTAGCATTTTTGGTTTGTGTTGTCAGTGAAAACAACAAATGCTTTATACTATTTTGAGGTGTCTGAAGAATAATACAGTTGTTACGAATATGTTTTCATAGTTTTTCAGTTGTAGCAGCTGTGCAGGAAAAGTTCTGATTCACCCTTGTTTATACGATACACACATATAGATTTGATTCAGTTTGTGATTTGTTTGTCAAGTATGCAAGAAGCAAGTGGTTTTATTTGTACCAGATACCATTCTACTCTTATTCAGAACAAAACATCAGAAATGTGACTTATTGGTAAGATTTCTAAACGGCTTAACCTTTAAAAAAATTTTTAATCCATTTTTACTTGCGTAAGTCACATAAGAAGTCACCATAAGATAATGGTGAGTGTTGCCACTTCTAGTAAAAGGAATCCCTTTACTCTGTATGCAGATAGAATTCTGAATCTCTCGTTGAGGAAGAAGAGGGTATATATGGTATCCGCACATACATATGTGTGTGTGTGTATACCGAGAGCCATTACGTTGCTCAAGTATCTGGTGTTCTTATGGGAGGGGGAAGATGTGGACAGTGATGATACTCTTCTGTGCATTTTTCATGGGGCAGGTGGAAATCCACATTTGCTAATAACCTAAATCATGCATTTCTCCTTTGTTTTTCGTTAGAAAATTAACTTACCATTTAACCCTTTGGAAAACATGGCCACTGAAAATTCCTATACCTTAATTCTATCACCTACCTGAAGAATAAATTGATGAAGGCCTCATAACAGGATTCTACCAGTCATTATTGAAAGAATTCAGAGCTGAGATTCAGTGTGCCTGCAGGGCTCTGAGAACCTGGTTGAAGCCATTGAGAAGGTACCTTCTCCAGGGGGTGTGGTCACAGACTCCACAGCCTGCAGATTGCATCTCATCTGCTCCCCTGTGTGTGCCCGTGAGCATTTCTTCAAGTTACTTCCTTGAGTTTATTCCTTAGCTAAATTCTCACGTAGAGAATAAGGTTGTTTTAAACCCTTCTTGATGTTCATTGTTCAGTTGCCCTCCATAGAATAATGCATGCACCCCCTCAGCAGTTAAGCAGGTAGCTTCTTCACACCCTTGTGAGCCTGACAAAGTGACCTCTTACTTTGGTGAGGTTAAACGTCGTCCTAGGCTTATTGCCGTTTGTATTTTCTTACGCGAATTGCTTACTCACAGTTCCGCACCTGCTCTATCACAGTGCTGACCTTACTGATTTGAAGGGGCTTTTTCTGCAATGAGATTAATAGCCTCTTAATTCGTACTTCTGATAGCTTGTCAGTTTTATTTGGTGGTGGTTCTTTATATATATATATATATATCTAGTCACATGTTTTTAGTGCTTCTGATCAGACCCGACACTGCCAGCCTTGGGATTAGGCTGCTGTAGGAACTCGTGGGCTCTGTGCAGGGCGGGGAGCTCTGCCTGTGAGGAGGACGTGGGTCTTTGAGAGCCCAGCAGCAGTTTCAGATGTTACCTGCCAGAAGCATCTCTTCATTCCTGACTCATCCCAGGCTGAGAGCCGCCTGAGTTTTTTCCTGTTAAGTTTGTCCAGTGAGGCATGACTCTCATACAGTAAAGGCATAAATGTACAGCTCAATGGATTTTAACAGACGTGTACATCTGTACCGCTACTGTCTGGCTCGAGATAGAGCATTTTCACTTCAGTTTCCTAGTGCCCCCATCCCCGCCTCCCCCCTCGCTGCACCACCCCACCGTGGCCCCCGCCCCAGCCACAGGCGGCCACTGACCCACAGGTTGGTTTTGCTTCTTCTGGGGCTTCCTACAAGTAGAATCAGAGAGGACAGATCCCATGGCATCTCATGTCCTTTGCGGCATGATGGTTTTTGGATTCGTCCACGTTGTTGCGTCAGTCAGTAGCAGTGCTTTTTTATTGGGAGCAGCAGTCCGTGGTGTGAATATACCGGATTTTGTTAATCCACTTTCCTGTTGATGGGTAGCGGGGCTGATGCATTTTTCTGGCGATGGTGATAAAGCTGCTATGGACATTCTTGTATAAAGCTTTCTGTGGACCTGTGTTCTGGTTTCTCTTGGGTAAATCCCCAGGAAGAGGATTGCTGAGGTAGGAACTGCCAGTTTTCCAGAGTGATTGTGACATTTTCCACACTCAACCCGCAGAGCATGAGCTTGAGCGTCCCAGGTGTTGTGCATCTTCATCAGCATTTACTCTTGTTTTCATTTTAGCCATTAGAGTCGGGCTTGAATTTAGATTAACATAAGCCATCCAACTTTGGGCTTCTCTTTTGAGATTGTTCTGGCTATTTTAGGTATAAAATTTCAGAGTCAGCTTTTCAATTTCTATTTAAAAAAAAAAAGCTTTGGGGATGTTTTTATTGGGATTACATTGTATCTATATCAATTTTGGAAAAATTGACAACTAAATAATATTGAGTCTGCCAAATTACGAACATGGTATGTCTCTCAATTTATAGGTATTTAATTTCTCTCAGCTGTGCTTTGTCATTTTCAGGGTAGATGTTTTAGGTATTTTTATTTACTATATTTCTAATATTTTGCTTTTTGATTATATTATAAATGGAGATTTAAAATTTTTTCATTTTCTAACCGTTTAGGACCATTACATAAAAATTGATTGGATTTTTTAAAAATTTTTTGATATTCACTTGATTTTTAAAAAATTTAATCCTGTGACTTTTATTAAATTCACTTATTTTTCCTAGTAGTTGTCTGTAGATTCCTTTATTTCTGAGTTTTTAAAATCAAGAATAAACATTGACTTTTCCTCACCATTTTTTAATTATGAAAAATTTTAAACATCTAAATTGAAAGAATTTTACAGTGAACATTCATATGCCCAGTACATGTTCTTCCACGAACATTCTATTTTTCAGCCCAGTTTCCATCCATCATCTCATTTGTTATCATATTTTAAAGTAAACGCTGACTTCAGGGCACTTCCCCATAAAAAACTTCATTAGCATGCATGTCATTAACTAGAATTCCATATTATTTATAGCTTTTTTCTTTTGATATGAAATTTGCCAACAAGGCGATGCACAGGTCTTAAATACGATACCAGTTGCTGAGCTTAACAAAGGCACATACATACCTGTGAAGTGATTATTAAGCTAGAAAGCTGTCAGCCCAGGAAGTTCACTGATGTCCCCTCCCAGTCAATTCCCTACCAACCTTTGTTTTTGTTTCCATTTTTTTTGTTTAAAGGGATGTAGGGTTTTTTTGGCTTGTTCAAGAATTTCCATTTAAATGGAATTATGCAATGAGTATTCCTTTGAGTAAGATTTTCTCATTCAGCATGTTTTTGAGGCTCAGCCATGTTCTTGCATGTATCACTAGTTAATTGCTTTATGTTATTAGGTGATACTGTCTGTACTTACCACACTGTGTGCAGTCCCTTGTTGGAACTTTGGGCTGTCTCTGGTTTGGGGCCATTATGAACAGAGCTGCTATAAATAGCTTTGTACAAATCTTTTTGTAGACATATGTTTTCATTCCTTTTGAGCAAGTAATTAGGATTGGAATTACTGGATCATAGGGTAGGTATTTGTTTAGTTTTATAAAATGCTGTCAAACCTTTTACCAAAATGGCTGTACCTTTTTAAAATCCTCCCAACAATGGGTGAGTATCTCAGTTGCTCATCATTGGTGTGTTTTCTTGTTAGCCATTTTAATGGATGTGTGTTAGTATCTCATTGTATTTTTTAATTCGTATTTTCCTCAAGAACGATGATATTCATCACTTTTCAATGTGTTTATTGGCCATTCACGTGTCTTCTTTTGGGAATGCGTGCCCATATCTTTAGCCCACTTCTTAATTCTATATTGCCATTATTGAATGCTAGGAATTCTTTATTAGACATAGGGACCAGTTCTTGAAGATATCTGTAATGGATAGTATATCCCAATATATGGCTTGTTTTATACGTTTTGTCAATATTGTGTTTTGATGAAGTCTGGTTTATCAGTTTTCTTTCTTTCATATTAGTTGTTTTTTGTCACCTAAGGAAGCATTGCCTTCCCCCAAGTTGCAAAGTTGACATCCTGTAGCTTTTATAATTAAGCCTATAATACATCTTGAATCAATTTCTGTATATAAAGGTCATGATAATGATTGTGATTCACTTTTTTTTTTTTTTTTTTTTAACCCATGGATAGCCAGTATCCCAGCACCGAATACTGAAAGGACTCAACCAAATGGATTGCTTTGGAAGCCTTTCTCACCAAAAGTAAATAAACGAGTCCTTTGGCCGTGATGTATCAGTGAGTCTCCTTCAGGCTCCCTTGCTGTCCCGTTTCATTGATCTCTCTGTAGACCCTGGATCCAGGACTGTACTGTTGCTTTATGGTAGTAAGTCTTGACGTGATGACATACGGCTACTTTTTCGAGATTTCCTAGGGTTTCTTTCCAGGTTTGTTGCCTTTCCGTGTGAGTGTTAAAATCTTTTTGGCAGTTTACACACAAAAGTTTGCTGGGATTATTATTGGGATTGTCTGAATCTGAGAAAATGTATTGTTTAACAATATTTATTTATTTTAATTCATGAACATTTTTTTCTTTTAGTTTTATTGAGATAGAATTGACATACAGCAGTGTATAAGTTTAAAGTGCACAGCATAATGACCTGACTTACATATTTTGCAAAATGATTGCCACAGTAAGTTTAGTTAACAACCATCATCTTATGTAGATGCAAAAAAGGAGAAAAAAAATTCTTTTCCTCGTGATGAGAACTTCTAGGATCTACTCTCTTAGCAACTGTCAGATAGACCATACAGCAGTGTTAACTACAACTCATGTTGTACATTAATTCACCAGTACTTCTTTATCTTAAAACTGGAAGTTTATACCTTTTGACGACCTTCATCCAGTTCCTGCACCTCCCTCACCCCCCACCTTGAACATCATTTAAGGATGTCTGTGTAGAGGACAGCAGTAGTTTCTCCTGCCAGGCGTTGGGGCAGGCACACTCACTGACTGTCCTAAAAAATTGAGCTTCCTAAGCTCAGTGTCCTCTCCTGTACCATAATCCATTGTATGGCCCTCGTGTGTCCTCCTGAGGGAACTGGGGCTCGGGGAACTGTAAAATAAGATGCTGGTACTCTGACTATTCCAGTTGCTGTGAGTAGTCAGAGTCCTGTTATCTAGGACTCCAAGTCTCTTGCCTTCTACCACATTTATGAAACTTGGCAGGCTCATTTGTTAGCTTGCAAATAGTGTGAAATCACAGGTCACAGTTCTTAACAGTTTCGGTTATGATGACAGGACACAGACAAGGCTATGGTTTTCTCAAAGGGGAGGATGAAAGCCTCCTGGGTCAACTGAGGAGATTTGAGGAAAACCCAGGAAGATCAGTAGCTTGACATGTTGACCAAATCCTCAACCTGGCAATAAATGGTCGTCTCCTTTAATTGTGTGATAATGAGGAAGAAGTGGGAGATGCTTGCAGACTGACCCCTGACTACATGGTCATGTTTGAACATGGCTGCCAAACACTGCTCTGGTTATGGTACCTCCTCCCTGGGCAGGAGGACATCCTCATTGGTTTGGTGGGCAGATGGTTCTGGCCCTTCTCAAACAGCTAAAGGAGGGAAAGTCACAACCACAATGGGCAGAAAGCAGGCAGAGGGACGCCTGGGTGGCTCAGTCGGTTAAGCGTCTGCCTTCAGCTCAGGTCATGATCCCAGGGTCCTGGGATCCACTCCCGCATCGGGGTCCCTGCTCCGCGGGGAGCCTGCTTCTCCCTCTGCCTCTGTCTCTCTCTCTGTCTCTCATGAATAAATAAATAAAATCTTTAAAAAAAAAAAAAGCAGGCAGATTGTTAGGACTTTGGCTGGTTCCCTTGGGAGATGAGAGGTTGGGACTTGTTAAAGCAGAAACAGCTGGGCAGCCTTGCTACTCCGTTTCTCCAACACTGTGTCATGCCAACCTCCGGTCCATCAGGACATGACAATAAAAGGCTCAGTTTTTTTTGCAGAGGGTCCTGGCTGCCAGGAGGGAGGTTTGGCCCTCTCAGAGAGATTTCCCAGAGACAGACAAATACCAGTGGGAAAACACTGATGATGCATTGACTAGTACTCGTTGGGCTTTTGCTGCCCCACATTGGATTTCCAATGCTGATGAAGGTGACGCACTAGAGAAAGAGAAACCATCAAAGTTTGAGATAAATTGTTGCTGGTAGCCCCACTGTCTGGAAAATTCTCCCCTGGCCTTTCTGCTAAAACCACGTGAGGTGTCAGGACAGTGGAGCATCGAATACCCATAGTTTAGTCACACGCCGTGAAGTTGCTGCTGAGCAAGTCAGGCCTGAACCAACCAAAATGTGCAGACTCTATTGCCCCAGCCAGATGAGACTGCTGAAACAGTAATGGCCTTGCCACCTGACACAGGGCTTCATTACAGTGGCCTGAAAACACTGGAAGTGCGGTTGAGCCAGGAGCAGCCACCGTGCCACTTGAATGAAAGGTGAATGTGCTTATTAACTGGTGCAGCACCTGACCCTCTGTCCACCTCTGCTTTGACCCCAGCTGCTTTAGGGAGGTCTGGCTGAGCCTTCCCTGTCCCCAAAGGGGACTGCAGGCCATACACACCCATCCTGGTAGTCTAGGGAACTTTGGAAAGGGGAGGAGCTCAAACATTTGTGACTCTTTTGGGTAAGGCCACCCAAGTCACCCTCCTTCCCAGTCTTGCAGGAGTAGGTGGTATCTGAATCAACTGATGGGCTTTCGCCAAGCTTTGTGCAGTGGGGAAAGAAGTTAACGTGATCTCCTGGGTAGAGCCCATTGGGTCAATTCAGTGTACTGTTGCTATATATCCGAATGTATAGTAGGAATTGATGTGTTATTATATACTTCAGACTTCCCTGTCCTGTAAGTTTCAAGGAGGATTCTCCCAGTCAGAAAGAACTGTGTGTAGATTGTAGTCCGTCTTTGGGGGTATGTAAGTTCGTCCACAGTTTGCCAGTAGTGGGTGGGTTAGGATTTAGACTGAGTGATCCTGCCCTCTGAAATCACAGCTTTCACCCTCTAGGTGGTGTCCTGCTGGCAGGCATGTCAGAAGCCTCGGTCTCCAAAGCACTGTCTGGGTTCTCATCACCAGCAAGAGTGGCTCATTCACCCCCAACAAAATTGAGAGGTTTACTTGCTATGTAAAGGCTTTTAGGACTCTATGGGCAGACTTATGGTCTGGGACCCCGTATGCACTCGACAGTAATTTTTCTCTCCTTAGCCCCCACATGAAATAGGAAGTCCAGCACTTTATTGGGCTTTGGCTGTTGGAGACAGTGTGTGCCTCACTTGGGCATTATTCTCCTTGGCCCTTTATATAGGCCAGCGTGCAAATCAGCATCCTTTAAGGCCAAATCTAGCAGGTTGTGTTGGAAGCTGTCCAGAGGTCTGCAGCTGTCTTGGCTGCAGGCACCTCCCCTTTTTGAAAAGCAGCTAGCTATTATTAGCTTGTTCTTACCTTGCTGCCAGGCTCTTGTCGAAATTGAATGCCTGTCCCCTGGAGGTCTTGTGACTCTCAGGCCCGGTACTCTCATTTTGAGGTGGTGAATTTGGAATCAGTGACTAACCCGACGGGAAGGGCCCAACAGGCCTCGATTGTTAAGTGGAAATGCCATGTTGAAGAACTAAATGTCTGGTCCCAGTGGCATGTTAACTTTATGCGAAAAGTGGGAGGAGTCTGTATCCCCCACTCCTTCACCCTAAGCTTGAGCCACTGGCTCAGTGGGACCCTTGCTTCACAGAGTTCCCTGAGATGCCAGGCCTGGTTCAGTAATGGTTCAGTTGAGCTGAAAACCGGTGGTACGCATCAGGTCCCGCTGCTGCACCTGCTCTTGAGATGGGACGTGGCCTCTCTGCTCATTAGGCATACCTCAGGGCAGTGCTCATGCTCTGCTCGGTACTCCCCTTGGTGAGCCGTGAGGTCTGGACGGACTCTGGGGCGTGGCCTAGCCTTCCGTCTGCTGCTTGGAAAACGATGGACTGTTTTGAGCTCCTCATGTCCACACCCCTGGTAAGTGCCTGCCCTCGATGAGACCAGCTGGCGTCCGGCTGCTGGGTGAGCCTGCACCGTCCAGGTACCAGACATGACCGCACATCCGCCGTCACCGACCGGACTCCTTGTAAAGACGTCCGTGTTTCTGGCACACACCTGACCGCTGCATGTCCAGCATATAATTCCTGCCAAATGTTTACCCAGTTTACCTGACAGAGGGGAGCCACATCACGTGGGCCTTTGTCCCACCTGCCCCCTGGCAGGCTGATTACAGGAGACCTTTGCGCCTTCCTCACAGCTAACGGGTGCCTTGCCACTAATGACACTTTCAAGTTACGGTGTTGCTGTTCTAGACTGGCCAGCCAGCTCTGGCCATACCATAGTGACCCCTGAAACTAATCTGTGCCGTGTTTCCAAGCTGTCCAGACCATGTGCAGCCTGGCAGAGTCGCACCTTTATCTCAAATGCCACTTAGTAGTAGACTTTCAGTTAAGGTATTCGGTGGGCCTTCCATGGTCTCATCCACAGATGGCGTGTGGCATCACGGAGCCCTGGAGTAGCCTCCTCAGAAACCCGTGCAGAAAGGTTTCTGACTCTGCCTCCTTCATCTCATCCCCTCCTCCTCTACACATAGCAAAGCAGTTGGGTCACTGAATACAGCTTTCCCCAGGAAGGGATCATTTCTTCTTAGCTGCTTCCTGGGTTATGACTAGGACAGAAGTTGTGAGACATTTTATATACACCCATTTTGAAAATTCTGGATTCCATCCTGATCATTCCTGGGTATATTTTTTCCCATAACAGCAAACGCAGACTGCTCTGGGTGACAGCCCAGCCAGTGGGGACTTAGGGAATTTGAATTTAATTTTGCTGAGGTCACCTGAATTGTCTTGTCGGACTGATAGGGGGAGCCTAGATTATTAGGATAACGATCACTTAGTTTAGTCCTCTGGCCACTGAGTTCCCAGCAGGGCACACGTTGGCCAACGTAGAAAGACAGTGGATCTGTGTAAGCTGCATAAAAATGCCCTCACTTCTCCAGCACCTGGCCCTACCTTGCAGAGGATTGGGTGTGGGTAAAGTGTGATTGGCAAGCAGGTGCTGTAATGGGAACATGTGGTATTGGAACTAGTCCTGACACCTGGGGAGAGAGCACTTTATATCTCCGGAGGTATCGGAAAGGAAAGGACATTAAAGATCCTTGTCCTTCAGAACCACCCCTAGAGTCGTCCTCAGTAATGGAAAAGCCTTGGTGTGGTTCTCCCAAATTTTTGCAAGGGACTTAAGTGTAACTTTTGGATCTGCCTTCCCTGGCCAGAACATATTCTGATGATGAATTGGTGCGTTCCTCGTAACCGCACTGAGAAGATACCGGAAGCCGCGTACAACAGTTCCTCCTCCACAAAACACCTGTTAACACCTTCAGATGTCAGCCCGCCTCCATTCTTAGGGCCATCACTGTCATTCCATGAGCGCAGATGACTGCCACCTGGCTGGTTGACTAGACAAACTGGACAAGTTGAACTGACCGTTCTCAGGCTGCCCCTCCAAAAACAAGGACAAGACAGTTATTTGAACTTAACCAGCTGGAAAGCTATGTTGAAGGCACTTTCAACCTATGCCCCCGTGATAGAAGGGCCACTGGGGGCACCCCAGTCACTGTAAACAACACTTTCCAGGACCAACATGTGCACCATTGGGACTGTGCTTGTATGAAATCCGGAAGCTAGCATGTTTCTCTCCCACAAACATGGTGACTTACACCCTGAGGGTGATCACTGAAGACCTTGAGGTGTTTAAGGAAAACAGCCAGTAGTAGGTCATGGAGCCCTCATAAGACCGTGGAGATCTCCAAAATGAGGCTACTCTTGATTACTCAGAGCAGGTTGCTGGAGGGATAATTGACTTACTGTGTATACAGCCTGCAGACAGTTAGCCCTAGTGTGAGAACCATAGAAAGGGCAGTAGGAAATTTGTCGCTGCCTTTCTCTGAAGTGAGCAGTAAAAATGCCTTGGCTGGAAGATAGTCCGCCTCAGCTCGCTAGTCAGGGTTGTATAGATGCTAGAACTGCTCTGGATTGCCTCCTTGTGGGCCAAGACAGAGCTTGTGCAATTACTAATGCATCCTGTTGTACCTGTATTAATGCCCGAGAGCAAGAGGAAAAATCAATTCAGAAACTTAAGGAGAAAGCCATCTGGCTTTCTGAGATAGATCCTGAGAGTTTATGGGATTTGTTCAGCCAGCTGGGTCCAGGACACTGGAGGCATGGCTAAAGACAGGACTGCAGGGTAGCTCATTCTGATGCCTGGAGTCCTGCAGATAGTAGCTTTAATTAAATGTTGTATGAGACAAATTGAAAGGATTTGGTCCCAGCCTCTAATGGTCAGATTGATCACAGCAGCTGATGGAGTGGTATACTCAGGAAAATTTGCCAGAAGCCAAGACAGTGTGAATACAAGGGATGGATACTGTTGGGGGGACAGTTCTCGAGGGATCTCCGTATGCATTTTCCTCTGCATTTCTGTATGTCTTGGGAACAGAGACTGTGCATTTGTCCTTGACTCTCTTCGGTAATGTTGGTATAGCAAACAGTCTTGGAGATAAAAATAGTGTCTCCCTTCAGACCTTAGGGTAGATTTGCTTACAGCTTTGGATGATCACGATAGGCCAGGTAGAATTCACCAGAAAAGCAATCTGCTCCTGTGCTTTTTCTTTGTGGGGAGTTTTTGTTTTGTTTTGGTTTTTTTGTTTTCTTTTTGTTTTTTCACAAATTCAGTCTTTTTATTTGTTATAAATCTATTCAGATTCAGTTTCAGGAGTTTCTGTCTTTCCTGGAATTGCTTATTTCATCTAAGTTATCCAAATCGTTGGCATACAGTTGTTCATGGTATTATAATTCTTTTTATTTCTGTACTATTGGTAGTTCCCTCTTTCATTCCTGATTTTAGTAATTTTAGTGTTCTCTTTTCTTGATTAATATAACTAAAGTTTGGTCAATTTTGTTGATCTTTTCAGGGAAACTTGGTTTTGTTGTGTGTGTGTTTTTTTTTTTAATATTGCTTTTCTGTTCTTTGTTCCATGAACTTCTACTCTAATTCTTATTATTTTCTTCCTTTTGCATGCTTTGGGTTTAGTTTGCTTTTTTCCAGTGTCTTTTTTTTTTTTTTTTAAGATTTTATTTATTTGAGCGGGGGAGGAAGGACAGAGGAAGAGGGACAAACAGACACCATGCTGAGCACAGAGTTGGCACCGGGCTCAATTCCAGAACCCCAAGACCATGACCTGAGCCGAAATCAAGAGTCCATCACTTAACTGACTGAGCCACCCAGGCCCCTCTTCCAGTGTCTTAAGGTGAATGGTTAGGCTATTGATTTGAAATTTTTCTTCTTTTTCAGTGTAGGCAATTTACAACTATAAATTTCCCTTTCATCACTGTATTTTGTATTTTTGTATTTATCTTTTGGGATTTCCTAATTTCCCTTGTGATTTCTTCTTTGTCCCACAGTGGTGAATTTCTCAGATTTTTCTGTTAATTTTCATTTTCACTCCATTTTATTGGCAATAAGACTTTGTATGACTTCAATCCCTTCCAATTTATTGAGGCTCATGTTATGGGCTGGCATATGGTCTATGCTGGGGAATGTTTCATGTGTGCTTAAGAAGAATTATATTCTGCTGTTGTTGGATAGAGAATTCCCTGGATGTCTGCTGGGTCTCGCTTGTATATGGTGGTGTGCTGGACTTCTGTTACCTTGTTGATCTTCTGTTTGCTCTATCCATTACTGAATGTGGAAATGAAGTCTCCAACTCTTACTGTTGAATTGTCATTTCTCTGCTTATTCTTTTGTCAGTTTTAGCGTCATGTATTTTGTTGGCTCTTATTAGATATGCTTGAAACAGTTATATATTTCTATATGTTACAGATCCAGCAGCACAACTGTATATGTGTTGTTTTATACAGTTGCTTTTTAAGTAAGAAGAATGCAGAAAAATATGCATTTTAAACTTTTAGAATTATATAATTACCTTTACTAGTCCTCTTTGGGTTTTTGTGTGTGAATTCTGGTTTATCTGTTTACAGCCTGAAGAACTTCCTTAGGTATGTTTTGTAAAGCAGCTCTGCAAGCAACAAATTTTGCTTTTA
The DNA here is from genome assembly GCF_002201575.2 of Neomonachus schauinslandi. NCBI lineage: Eukaryota > Metazoa > Chordata > Mammalia > Carnivora > Phocidae > Neomonachus > Neomonachus schauinslandi. The sequence continues at coordinate 124,043,979 of NC_058410.1, forward strand.
TTTATCTGAGAGTATCTTTATTTTGTTTTCATTTTGGGAGAGGGGGTGGTTTGTAGACTTCTTTTTCATAGCAGTTTTAAGATTCACAGCAAAATGGAGCAGAAGGAACAGAGTGTTCCCATGTACTTCCTGCCCCTATATGCAGGAACAGCCTGCCCCACTATCATGGACATCCCCGACCAGAGTGGTGCATTTGTTACAATTGATGAACCTGCACTGATGAGTCCTATCACACAAGTCCATAGTTTACATTAGGGTTTACTCTTTGTGTTTTACATTCTGTGGGTTTTGACAAGTCTTTAATGACATTTATCCACCATTATACTATCATAGAAAATAGTTTCACTGCCCTATAACTTTTCTGTGCTCTACCTGTTCATCCCTTTTTCCACACTAACCCAAACACTGATCTTTTTACAGTCTCTGTAGTGCTGCCTTTTTCAGAATTGTCAGACATTTAGAATCACACAGTATGTACCCTTTTCTGTTTTCATTTTTGAAAAAGAGCATTGCTGTATATAAGATTCTTCGCTGACATGGTTTTCTTTTAGTACCTTGAATGTTGTCCCACTGCCTTTTTCTTCCATTATGTCTGATAAGAAGTTAGCTGTTAATCTTACAAGAATTCCCTTCTACTGTGGAGTTATTTTCCTCTTGCTGCTTCCAGGTTTTCTCTCTGCCCTGATTATTGGTATTTGGACTATTACCTGTGTTTCTGGGTCTCTGCATTTATCCTAAACTTGGGGGAAGTTTTCAGCCATTTTTACAAACATTTCTGCTTCTTCATCTCCTTGTGTTCCCCATTGCACAAATACTGGTGTGCAGTTGGATGTCTCACATTTCTGTGGTTCCATCCATCTTTTCTTCAAGTTGATTGATTTTTCTGCCAGTTCAAATCTGTTGAGCACCCAGAATTAAAAAGTTTTTCCGTTTGGTTCTTTTTGCATTTCTAACTTGTTAATGATACTCGTTAAGGTGATACTGTCTTCATACTTTACTTCTCTAAGTATGGTGTCCTTATATGAAGTCTTTGTTTGCTATACCTGGTAGCTCTCTTTTCCCAAGCAGTTCCTGTTGCCTGTTTTCCCCCAGTGTTGTATAGGCCACTTGATCATCCTGTGTGTTTTCATGTCTTGTAATTTCTTGAAAACTGGACATTTTAGGTTATATATTGCAGCAGTTCTAGATATTGGTTCGTCTCTCCCCTCTCTGGGACTTACTTTTGTTGTTATTTGCTTGATGGTTTGTTTTGTGACTTGACTAGACTATTTTAGTGAAATCCATTACCCCTACTCTGTGAAGACTTCCATGGACTCCTCGGTGGGCACAGTCTTGAGCAAGTCCTGGGATAACAGTGCTTTCATAGGCTCTCTTTGGCTGTCTCCTTCCCTGGTTCTCTAAGCTGCTAGCTTTATTTGGTATTACACCTAGCCTGTTAGAATCGACTGATTACTGGTTAGCTCTCTTGTTTTGTTTTTTTGGGTTTTTTTTTGTTTTACAGTGTCTGGTGCATTAATTGCTTAGCAGTCTGACCCAATTAAATTTGGGTAGGAGTAGTTTCTGAGACCAGTCTGAGAGTTACTCGTATCCTAGGGGGACTCTTATTAGCTGGCCTTCCCTGGTGACTAGGTGAGTTATGGTTTAGCTTGTTGCCCTTCATTATCATTTTTAAGAACATCCTTAGGTTTAAACTTACCCATACTCTGTCTCAAACAAAGTCATTTATTTTGGGAAATAGTTCTCTTTTCTTATGGATTACCTCTCCCCCAGGGCAAAATCTCTGAACCACTAGTCTGGGTGCTGAGTAGAGTGGTAGCCTCTGATTTCTCAGCTTGCCTCTGCCAACATAAAACCTCTCCCAGAGTGAGTCGGGGCAGAATTGGTCACAGTCCCCAATATTTTTGCCCTGTTACCCCTGGGATAAAGCCTCCTTATGAATAGGGGCCAGCTAGAGGAAATGAGTCCCTGACCTCTCAGTCATACTCATAAGAGGTTTTTACCTCTTCTCCTTTGAGTGGGAGAGGAGAAATGCTGGTAGCCTGTCTGTCCTAGTGATATTTGAGAAGACTTGATTGGTAGCCGAGAGAGGGGAGAGAAAGCCTATATTCTTAGCTACACTCAGTGAGCTCCTGTCACACTAACTGGAGGGTAGGTGGGGAAAGAAGTGGGTCTTGGCTCAGATGCCATGAACTCTCTGTTCTTACCGAGTGTTAGTTGACTTTCTTGAATAAACGTTCCTTCATTTGCTCTATGGCCTTAGGACAATTTCCAGAGACTTCAGGGTTTTGTGATTTTTTTCTTTTTTTTTTTTTTTTAATGTTTTTTGGGGGGGTTTTTTGGTAATAGTTTACCAGCTTTGCTTATTTGGTTGAAGAATGTGTTTACAGAGCTCCTTATTTGATACTGCCATCCCAGAATTGGAACTCTACCTTTGCTTTTGAAGTATATTTTTTTTAGATAAAGAATTCTGAGTTGACAGGTTTTTCCTTCAGTGCTTTAAATATGTTTCCTTTGTCTCCTGGCCCCCACTGTTGTGGTGCTGTCTGTGATGTCTTCTCCTGTCCTCTGCTCACTGGCTAGTTGGTGTTACCCTTTATCTTGGTTTGTTTAGATTTGATTGTGATGTCCATTGGTATGGTTTATGCTGAACACTTGCTTCCTTCCAAGAATCTGGAATTTTGACCCATGCTAGGCAGAGGATGCCTCTGTGGCCAGCCCTAACAAAAAAATCTTGGGCAGGAAGTCCTTAATGAGCTTCTTTGGTAGACAGCATTTTGCATGTGTTGTGACAACTTGTTGCTGGAGGAATGAAGTGCATCCTGTGTGACTCCCCTGGGAGAGGACCCTTGCAAGCCTGCACTCGATTTCCCTTGGACTTTCCCCTACATGCTTTTCCCTTTGTTCATTTTGCTTAGTGTCCTTTCACTGTGTCAAATCATAGCCATGAGTGAGACTGCATGCTGAGGCCTCGGAGTTCTAGTGAATCCTCAAACCTGGAGGTGGACTTGGGTGCCCCCAACACACCCATTGTTGTTTTCCACTAGCCTGTTGTAGTTCAGGAGTCCACCTGGGATTTGAGAGGGTTTATAATATTGTTTCAGGGGACTCCCCCTTCTGTGGGGGCCCTCCTGTCTGTGATCTCCACTAGATTTCTAGCACTCTGTCAACTCCTGACTCGGCCTTCTGACCCCCGAAGCCTGGAAGACTGCACTTTCTATGTGAGTCCTACCAGCAGCCAACCAGGGAGTGCAGAAGCCCTTGGGTTCCTTTGTTTAAAGGGTCTAGTCCCTCCAGTGTCTACCAGCTTTTGGTTTCTTTACAGTGTTGTCAAATATTTATGTTTATATTACACCTTTACTTCTTGCAGTGGAACTATCTGCCTGTGTTTTTTTTTTTTTTTTTTTAAAGATTTTATTTATTTATTTGAGCCAGAGAGAATGAGAGAGAGAGAGAGAGAGCGTAGGGTCAGAGGGAGAAGCAGGCTCCCTGCCGAGCAGGGAGCCCGATGCGGGACTCGATCCAGGGACTCCAGGATCATGACCTGAGCCGAAGGCAGTCGCTTAACCAACTGAGCCACCCAGGCGCCCCTCTGCCTGTGTTTTTAATAGTTACATGTTCTTAGTATTTCAGGCAACTTTTCCTTTTAATAGTAAACACAACTCTCAAACGGCTGGTGAAACACTTCTCTTCCTCATATAAAGAGCTGTTGCTTTTCAAAGGTCCTGTAGAATTCTTTGATAAAAGCAGGGTTTTTGTTTATTCATTTTTTCCATAGTGATGCTCTGTTGTTCCAGATTTTCCAGCCATTGGTGTAAGACCCAAACCTGAGAAAAGATTTCAGCATTTCTTGTGGTTTCAAAGTTATCCTGGCAGCCTGCTCCCACTGTTCTGGCTGGGAGGAATCAGCAAGTATCGCTGACAAGGTTATCGATAACACAATGTGCCAGACTTTTCCTACTATATTTTGCAACTTTGGTCTTTTCTTGTAAGTTGATATATTTGGATGCCTTGCCCTGATAAAATTTCTAGGCTGTTTGGTATTTAATGTAGCAATAGCAGAGTTACTCTTTCTTCCTACTCTTCCTGAGCTCTTTAACCAGTTTGGGCTTCTCTGTGGGTTTTTGTTTCTGTGTTAGGGAACCTTTGTCCATCCTTGTCTGGCTTCTGTGACTCTGTAGCACATTTCAGCACATTCCTGGGGCCACAGATACTAGGATGTGCTCTGAGGTAGGTGAAGTGAATTAGGTGTTTGGAATGATCTTTTGATTAATTTCACAGCTGTGCAAACCATCAGAGGACATTGTAGTGTTAAGGAAAGCCTTGTCTGACTTGTGTCAGATCTTGGCTTTTTAGACTGAGTTTTAGAAGGAAATCCTAACGAACAGAACTTTGGTCAGTTTACTGTGCCGCAGGTAGTCAGGGCTATTGTGATTTGGATTCACCAGAATTTTACTGCACATGTTAGTGTGGGTAACACAGCAGAACAATCCAGGTAATTTGGATAAGATTTTCATGCCTTTCTTCATTTTGTCTTGGGCTTTTAAGAATCTTAGTAGAACTAGTCTGCGGTTCTATACTTCTGTGTTAATAAGTTTGTTTTATATAAAATTATTTGCATTGAAATCCTGTAACTAGAGGTGGATACCTGTGCGTATACTTTGAAAAGACTGTTAACTGAGACTAGTTTTCAGAAACGGCTATGTTAGCAAGGAGAGGAAGAACACAAGGGGAAGGGACCGAAAACCTGAAGGAAAGTTTATTTATGTGTTTCTCTTGGAATCAAGGTTTTCCTCCCTCACCACCATAAAAGCACTCTGGAAGTAATTTTAGGCTTAATAGTACGGTCAAATATTTTTGAATCTGGGTGATGATGCCTTTTTGTGGGAGACTAATTTCTTTTAGCCACTCAGACTAAGAATCAGTAGGACTTTTCCTTTAAGCTTTCAAAGGGGGAAGAAGGACGTCTGTCCTTGAATGGTGGGGAGAGGGTGTCATGTACCAGTGGAGTCCGAGTTGGTATTAAGAGGGCTATGGTCATTGGCCTAAACGTCCCTACCCTGCGTCTAGGGCCTGGAGTGATTCTGGTAGACCTGCCACTTGAAAGGCATGCTTGCTGTCTCCTTATCAGCTATATGTGTCTTGTCAATTTGCAAGCCATGTTTCCCATGAGAATCAGTAGGACGGCAAGTCTGCAACCTGAATGTCCTGTGTCCTGTTGCTTTCTCAGCATCTAATGCAGGGGTCAGCAAACTGTGGCCTCAGGTTAACTCGAAGAATGGTTTTTACCTTTTTAAATAGTTGAAAAAAATCAAAAGCTTAATATTTCATGACACAAGTAAATTAGAAAATCTAATTTTAGTGTCCATAAATCGAATTGTTTTTGCTTTTAAAAAGTCTCCTCCTTTATATGTTGTTCTTGCTACAACACGAACAACATTTATACAGTGACAAGAGTTTGGTGGTTGGGAGCCCATATGGCCTGTGTGCCCCTTTACCTAAAGTTTGTCAACCCCCAGTCTCATGGGTCCCCTATTACTGCCTGCCTTCAGTGTCTAAACAAAGTCTGACCACTGAGTATACATAAAACATAGCATATACACCACCACAGCTGCTGAGAGAGGGGCAAGCCTGCTGGGGGCTGGCAAAGGAAGGTGCCTGTGGGTTACAACCCTAGAGAAGAAACACCAGTGAAAGGACAAGAGGGGCAAGAATCTCATCCTTCTTTACTAGCTCCCTCTTCAGCTTTAAGAAAATGGAAGAAAGGAAAATTGGGTGCTCCGGTTTAGTACGGTTTAGTTGACCCTTGAACAACATGGGTTTGAACTACGTGAGTCCTTCTATACACCGACTTTCTCTGATAAGTACCGCACAGTACCATGAATGTATTTTTTTGTACTTACGACTTTCTTAGTAACATTTTAATATTTTCTTTCCTCTAGCTTCCTTTACTGTAAGAATACAGTATATAATACATATACAAAATATGTGTTAATTGTGTGTGTTATCAGTAAGTCTTCCAGCCAACAAGATATCAGTAGTTGTTTTGGGGGAAAGTCAGAAGTTATATGCAGATTTTTTTACTGCCTTGGAGGTGGGGGTTGGTGCCCGACTCCCATGTTGCTCAAGGGTCAACTGTACTTCATGCTTCTGGACTGGAAATTGAGTTAGAAAGAAAATAAGTATTAAAATGTAGTTTCCTCTTAGAGAATCTATTTACCCCATGTCTTTAAAACTTTTAAACTATTTCTGCTATGAAATTGATTCATGTGGAATTTTCCAGAAATACGTCTTTTACTTATATTGAAATACTTAAGCCCTTGTATAAAACGTTTCACAAGCAAAGGAGCAGGAAAAAAAAATCACTTTCGAAGCTTTCCATGCTATATTATGGACTGTGTGGACTTACATATGCAGATCCGACATTAGTTATTAGGTAATAATCTACAGAGATTATTAGTTATCTCTGTAGAGATCTGTTAGGCATGAAATCTGCCACCTGCTGAAACAAGTCCTTTCTTTACCCTTAATCCTTTTTTCACGGAAGCAATAATGTGTGTTTAATTTTAGGCTTTTCTGTAGGTAAGGGCTTTAATTCCCTATATCCCAGGTAGACATATTGGAGAGTTTTTTTGATGGGGGTGGATTTTGAGAGTGGGGGAAATGATGAGGTAGGTTAAGGTATTCTCCCATTCTCCAAAAGTGTCTGTTGTTGTACTCGAAGTTAGCCTCTGTTATTTTGGAATGTTGGAGAACTAGGTATACCATTATGTCATCTGACCTGACCTGTAGGTTTGCCAGAAATTTATTTATGTTCCTGGTAATTGATGGGCTGAGACGTTGAGTCCTTAATTAAAGAGCCGCTCTGTGTCTGTAGGCCTCTCCCTGCAAGGTACAGAGATGCACGCTGCCGCCGGGGAAGCAGGCTGATGGTTTTTGTGTTAACTATAGAGAGGCTCCAACAGATTCTAAATATTTCCCCAATAACACGGGGAAGTTATGTCAAATAGATTTTGTTAGCGTGAGTCATCAAAGATCTCCCGTTTACACTTAATGTGAAGGTAATAGCTATGTCACAGTAATAACTATCTTTCATGGCAAATTCATAAATTAGTGTGAATTCATAAATTAGGTATGGGATATATTGATCATCATATTCAAAGATTAGCAGCATCTTCCTTTGAAGATGTTAGTGTAAAATTAGTTCAGGGATGCCTGGGTGGCTCAGTCGTTAAGCATCTGCCTTCGGCTCAGGTCACGATCCCAGGGTCCTGGGATCGAGTCCCGCATCAGGCTCCCTGCTCAGCGGGAAGCCTACCTCTCCCTCTTCCTCTCCCCGCTTGTGTTCCGTCTCTTGCTGTGTCTCTCTCTGTCAAATAAATAAAATCTTTAAAAAAAAATAATAAAATTAGTTCAAACCAATATTTGGAGGTAAATAACTGACCATTCCAGACCATTTTGTTACTGATACAGCATCACACTGTCTATGGACCTTTCTCCGTTTTAACCCAGTGCTTCTCACTGATACTTGCAATACTGACCGTTTCTTCTGTGAGCCAGTTCCACACGTCAGGAGGCTCCGAGCCCTTCGTAGCTAGTGTTTACCACGGCCGTGCTAGTGCCTGAGGAGGGCCTGCCGTGGGTGCCCTGAGGATGACCAGGCAGAAGGCTGCAGATGACTAGTCCTGTTCCAGCTGTAACAGAACCAACTCAGGTGGTCAGGGTCTGAGGTAAAAATAAAAACAGAGCCCCCTTTGAATCACAGAAAAATAGGCTACTTAATGTACGTCCATGTATTCTGGGCATAAAATTTTAGCATCTTGTCTGACTTAATTTCAAGGAAATTGCTAAAATCCCCAATGTTCTGTTCCTGTGCTTTTTTCAGCTTAGGAAAGAGATGGTCATTTTCTTTATCTGTTGTGGTTTTTATTATTTCTGTTGCTTCCTTACGAAACTTGCCCCTTTTTTCCCAGATAATACGTTGACACCTCTTTCTTTTCTGTTTATAAACAGGTTGAAAGGATCGTTGACAAAAGGAAAAACAAAAAAGGGAAGATAGAATATCTGGTTCGGTGGAAAGGCTATGACAGTGAGGACGACACTTGGGAACCAGAGCAGCACCTTGTGAACTGTGAGGAGTACATTCATGATTTTAACAGACGCCACACCGAAAAGCAGAAAGAAAGCACACTAACCAGAACAAATAGGACCTCTCCAAACAATGCCAGGAAACAGATCTCCAGATCCACCAACAGCAACTTTTCAAAGACCTCTCCTAAGTCACTAGTGATTGGCAAAGACCACGAGTCCAAAAACAGTCAGTTATTTGCTGCCAGCCAGAAGTTCAGGAAGAACACAGCTCCATCTCTCTCAAACCGGAAGAACATGGACCTAGCGAAATCAGGTATAAAGATACTTGTGCCTAAGAGCCCCATTAAGAGCAGGACCGCAGTGGACGGCTTTCAGAACGAGAGCCCTGAGAAGCTGGACCCCATCGAACAGGGTCAGGAGGACACGGTAGCACCAGAAGCAGCAGCCGAAAAGCCAGTCGGAGCCTTATTGGGCCCTGGTGCAGAGCGAGCTAGGATGGGGAGCAGGCCCCGAATACATCCATTAGTGCCTCAGGTGTCTGGCCCTGTGACTGCAGCCATGGCCACGGGATTAGCTGTTAACGGAAAAGGTGAGTGTCCAGGTGAGCTGCTCAGTAGGCAGCGTCCCTGTCGATGGCCACAGGCTGTTTCTCAGCATGCTGGCAATTTTCTCAAGGTGTGTAGGCACCCATTTCTTCCGTGTTGGTCTTACTCTAGAGGGCAGGCTGATGGAAGTCTGGGGAGGCTGTGGACTGGAACCTCTGAGAGCCTGTGCAGCCTCTTTCTTTACCTGAAGCCTTTGGCATTTCTCTTTTCAATCAGGACTAGCTGTCTCTGTTTAATTTGTACCCACAAACCGTCCCACCACATCGACTTGCTTTGAACAGCGTCTCCTCACTCTAAATCCGTTACGCGTGGTATTTTCCTTTATAGCAGGTTTCTTTGTGAGCCTTCATACATCTTAGTATGTAGAAAGTCTCATGTTAAGGGTCCATCTGAATTTTCTAAACGTGACCAGTATTGATTAGAAGTCACGAGCCTTATTTTGCTGACGCATTTAAATAACCGGAAATGCCTTTCAGGTGAAGGTACCAATCACCTAATAGAACCTACGGGACTTTGATTTGTTCGTCTGTAATCATCAACTGTTCAGATCTCATTGTGCCTTTTTCAGAGTAGGAGTCCACTCAGCAGGGGTGGTATTTTCTGTTGTGTTTCGGCTCCTGGATTCTGCAGCTTACCTGGTTGTGCCGTGGACTCCCCAGCTCCTAAGACTGCGCAGCTGGGATTAACACAGCTCCCTTCCCCTGACTGTCCCCATGCCTCGGCTAGCCACCGATTTTTATAGAGTTCTGTTACAGGTTTCTCTGATGTGAGCCCCACTAGTTTGTCCTCACTTTGGGCCCTGGTCATTTCTTACCTGCCACAGTTTTCTCATTGGTCTCCCTGCTTTCTGCCTGTTGAGGGTTTCTGTCCATTTTCTGTAGTTCTTGGATGGAGGTGGGGGAGGGGCATCCCCGTCAGCAGTCCAATCCAGCCACCGTTGTTTTAGTTAGCAGGCGTGCTCCTGAGTCTCTCCTTGGCTCTCACCCCCTCTCAGCTCCCTCTCTGCCAGGAGCATCATGCCTCCTCTGGAGCTCCCACTCTGCCTTCTGGTTCAGGACCCACGTGCTCTTGCATCCTCTGGTCTCATATGCCATCCGTGTCCTCTGTGCTGCCGCCAACTCACCGTTAGTGAAATAAAACAAAATGGTGTTGGTTTGGAAGGAGGGGAGCTATTTCCCTTGAGGAGAACTGTTCACCTGAGACACTGCCCTATCCGTCTTGTTGTGGTGCATCAGTGAGTTTTGGTTTAGACCTTTGTGGAGCAATGAAGAGGGAGGGATCTAAACGGAAATCTGGGGTTTCCCTTTGGACAGTAAATTGCTATTTGGCTAGTATTTTTCCAATAACACGCTTTACCCAAATGCTGCTTTTCTTCCTTACTCCAAAAGTTTCACCCTCACCTGGAACTTGTATGAGCTTGTTTATTACCAAGTTGACTTCCCAAATTGTTGGCCTGCTTCTTTTACTTCGCTATAAATGAAGGATCATAGAGGCTCAGGGGCAGAAGAGATGATTAGCCATCGAATTGCGTGCTCTGTTTCACAGAGAGGGGCAGTCGAGTCCGTGGAGACTGTGGTGTTCAGAGAGAGCTGAAGGCAGAGATGGAATCAGAACACGTTCCTTACTTCCTACTCCCGTGTTCTCAGCTTTGCTTGCTGCCTCCACTAGACAAGGAGCATCTACTTCTCTGTTGATGACTCAGGGCCAGGCACCGCGCTGGGCTGTGTGCAGCAGATGAGGGCTGGGCGTCTGCTGACTCTGGGGCCGCGGTTGGCGAGCCAGCCCGTGGGCCAAGCCCAGCGCCCCGCCTGTTTCTGTACAGCGTGCAAGATAAGAATGGTTTTGACACTTTCTAATGTTTGAAAAAAAATCAAGAGGAATAATATGTAATGACATGTTGAAAATATAAGAAATCCAAATTTCTGTATCCATGAAGTTTTTTGGGGGTTTTGTTTTGTTTTGCTTTTTAGAGAGGGGAGAGAGACTGTTTTTTTGTTTTGGGAGAGACAGAGATGGGGGAGGGGCAGAGGGAGAGAGACTCTTACCCAGTGCAGGGCTCCATCTCACAACCCTGAGATCATGACCTGAGCCGAAATCAAGAGTCAGACGTTCATCCAGCTGAGCCCCCCAGGAGCCCCTCCATAAATAAAGTTTCATTGGAACGCAGCCATATTCGTTCATTGACTTAGGGCCTGTGGCTGCTTTCTAGGTACAAGGACAGAGTTGAATCATTATGACAGAGACTGTATAGCCTGCAAAGCTGAAAAAACTGGCAGTCTGGCTCTTTGCAGAAGAAGTTTGCTAATCCTTGCTCTATGAAGTCGCAGTCCTAGGGCCGTATTTTTGGAAAGTAAGGGAACACAAAAGGCTTCAGAAGATCTGTGGTTCCACTTTGTCCACAAAAGTTGTGTGTACATACACTTTTAGGGGTGGTGTGGGGGCATGATTTTCAAAACTTTTTTGACCCTAAAGTTTCCACATTTTGTCTTTACCACAGTCGTGCAGGCCTGGCTGCCCTCAGCAAAGCCTCCAGTTTCGTAGAAAAGGAGGGTAGTGGCTTCTGTTTAAATAAGGAGTTGGTGATTTCCTTTTTTATTCTTCTTCCCATTTTGAAAACATTTTTTAATGTCCATAAAGGTGGCTTTGGTTAAAACCACCAGGGATGCGTAAGCATAAATTCTTGAATTACTTTATCTTGTTCTGTGGAGTTAGATTCACTGATTAGGATGGGAGTACCACCGTACGTGCAAGGCCCTCGTGACCACCTCTCTCTCCTGGCCCTGAGTCCTATGTACTGTTGAGAATACTCTCTCCACTTAGAAGAACAGAAGCCACTCAGGAAGATTTTTTAGGACAGTGGTAAGGGACATGGCCATGATCTTGCAGATTGAAAGGGAAAAGAACCATCTCCTCTTCCCTCTGGAGCCTCCCATTGGAGTGTCCTTTCTGAATGAAATATGATGGCAAAAGCAAATGGTGTGTTAGACAATATGGCCACCTGTGGGCAGATGCTTAAGTGGGTCAGTGCCTTTGCTTCTCCTCACCCTTTCCCTTTGTAGAAAGGTGCTTTTGTTCCCTCCTCTGGAAAGTAAGCTCCAAGAAGGGATTTTGTTTTGCCAGGGCAAAATCCTACTATGTCCAGAGCAGTACCTGTGCATAGTAGGTGCTCTGCCAGTGTTTGTGGAGGGAACAATTCCAGGAGAATGGGCGCTCCCTGAAGACAAGGACTGTAGTAAGTTCTTTGTAGCCCTGTGGCTGGGTCACACTCAATGTGAGGGAAGAAATGCTATTGAAATGACCAAGTATGGAGGCCAGAAGTACAGGAACATTCTCCAAAACCTATTACTAGCCCTCGGGGTGTTTCTTTCCTGAGAGAGCAGTACTGAAGCTGTGTCAGGCTGTTGGTCCACACTCATAATTTCTTGAAGTAGTTGTTTGTTTTTACTTTCCACATCAATTTTAGGGCTACATAAGAAAACTGATTTGTTTTTTTATTTTTTATTTATTTATTTATTTTTAGATTTTTTTGATTTATTAATTTGACAGAGAGAGAGAGCGAGCGAGAGCAGGAACACAAGCAGGGGGAGTGGGAGAGGGAGAAGCAGGCTTCCCGCCGAGCAGGGAGCCCGATGCGGGGCTCGATCCCAGGACCCTGGGACCATGACCCGAGCGGAAGGCAGACGCTTAACGACTGAGCCACCCAGGCGCCTCTGATTTGTTTTTTTAAAACTAATTGAAGCAGATACTTGTGGAGTCACTGGGAAATGAATCATCTTATTCAAAACATTAATCATGGGTGTATGAGGGATATATTTTTGCCACGAAACACAACAGATATTTAAATATCTGTTAACCAAGAGAGTAAATGTTTCTGGAGAACTTTTAACACACACAATTGCTTTTACAGAATAACCATATGTATATTTGGTTTGTAAACTGTTTTAAGTATGAAACAAAGGTTTAAAAGATGACTATATTGCTTCATTCAGAAATATGAAAAATTTTAAAGTTTAGGTGATATGATTCTCTTCTTTATATTAATAAGTTAATGAGAGTATTTTCTTGCTCTTTTAATTGCCTAACAAATTAATCCTACAAAAGAAGCAACTGCTTTTAAAAACTGGATTATTGTTACTTTGTTCTTTTATGAACTCAAATATATAATTGTTCATCGTTTGACAAGTATGACACTTGAGAAAACACTGCTAACACACTTTTTAAAAAAATGACTTCTAAACCCCATCAATGTTACTGCCTAGGGTTGCTGCCAGAGATTAAGCCAAAGCCAGCAGATTCAGGAAGAAAGTGAAGAGGTACCTTAACATACCACAAATGCTCATCCTGTGAGCATTTCCATCCAAGGAGGCTCCCGGGAGAAATTGTTCAGGAAAATTTGGTTTCTTCTGAGGAGCTGGAGTGTAAATTCCCCTTAGTAGGAATATGAAGCTGATCATCTGCCTCCCTTCTCTGTTATTATCAGGGAAGCTGTTGTTCCAAATCAGTAGCTCCACCCACGTAAGAGGCCCATGGTCCCCTAGGGCCATTTATGATTGATGTGCTGAGATTAGAATTTAGCTCCAGGGAAAGTTAAGAAATCAGGAGACCAGTGGCAGGAGCTGTTCAGCAGGCCCCAACAGGAGAAGTCTACCCGGTAAAAGAGGACAGTTGAAGCTGTCCCTAGCAAGCAGTCCATTGACCGTGCCAGTGAGGGTTTGATCACAAAGGACTTGCATTGGAAACCAACAAACATTTTCTGGAGCCTCTTGTAAAATGGGTTCCATGGTAGATACTTCCGCTGTCTTATCTCACTGGGAACAAACCTACTTATACGTAGAACGATTACAGAAGCTAAAATTGAACCAAAGTGGAGTCAAGTTTCGAGGCAAGCAGACAGCAGCTCCACGCCCCACAAAGCGGTGACTGGGATGCCCCAGGCAGAATGGTGTGGTGGCCCAGACAAGATTGTTCCTTCTTTGTGAGGGGGAGCTCAGTGGGCTGCAGAACTCTTCTCTGCTTGAGGATTGAGTGGCATTTTAGGCACAAAGCTCTTCGAGAAGATTCGTTCATCCAGCAGCAGTCTGTTAGCGTAAAAAGTTGGTCACCTCCAGGAATCTTTGAGGACATACCACCCATAATCATTTCATTTTAAAAAGTTAAAAATGGGCACCTCTTTGCCACTGATGTAGAGCCAAGGACTTTAAAGGCCTTTGCTTTGCCATTTGTTTGGTGAGTCAAGCCCTTTTCTTTGGGTGTGGATCCGTGGACTAGAGTTCGGTTGTGTGGGAAGTGCATCCATAATACAGCATCTGCTGTTGCCATTGCAGATTTCATTGAAGTGGAACAGAAACTTCAGTGCTTACAAATCTGAGTACACAGTCCTGGGATATTTTTTTCATTTTTCCAATATCCTCACTTATACCTGATTCGACAATTATTTTCACTTAGAGCCTTTCCAGAGCATTAGACATCATTTCCCTTGAGGCCGCAGCTCACCTCTTGTAATCATATCTCTGATCTTACGTAAAAATGAATTAAATATGATAACCCATTCAGCTGGCCTAAGAAGTTTAGGTTATGGATAAAGCCAGCCTGCTCCTGACCAGCACACATCCCAGCAGGAGCAACACTGGCTTGCTGCCAGAGGACCCCCCCACCCCACATTTCCAGGGTTTGATGGCATTGTTCAGGGGTGATTAGGGCTTGGGGAAGGGGTGACCCAGCGAACCTGCTTCAGAGCCCTTGTGACTGTTTAGTTTTCTCTTTTCGTCTCCACTCTCTTGAGTATTTCTTCCTATACTGGTGGTTCTCAAAGTGAGGTGCCCCGAGCAGCCGCGACGGGGGGACTCTGGGGGCCTGTTAGAAATGCAGGTCCCGGGGCGCCTGGGTGGCTCAGTCGTTAGGCGTCTGCCTTCGGCTCAGGTCATGATCCCGGGGTCCTGGGATCGAGTCCCGCGTCGGGCTCCCTGCTCAGCGGGAAACCTGCTTCTCCCTCTCCCACTCCCCCTGCTTGTGTTCCCTCTCTCCTGTCCCTCTCTCTCTATTAAATAAATAAAATCTTTAAAAAAAAAAAAAAAGAAAAAGAAATGCAGGTCCCCAGCCAAGCCCGCCTCATGCCTCCTGAACTGGAGTGTCCCCTGGGCCCAGAAGCCTGTTTCCCACAAGCCCTCCGGGTGGCTCTGGTACTCGCCAAAGGGTCGCAACAACCCCACTGTACCATGCTGCTTTTTAAATTTGGTTTTCTAGAGCAAGATGGGAAATAAATAAAAACACTACTAAATTCTTCTGTTTACAGTATATTTTAGGTTTCTTATGGTTAGATCCTGTTCTCTGGTGAGGTTGCTTGTTAGCCTTAGTATATCTTGATTTAAAATTGTCTTCGGGCTTTTGTGATTTGGTTTAATAAGTATTTATAATTAGAAATTTTAAATGACAGGAAAGCATTGTAAAATAAAGCATCTGAAAGAAAAAAAGAAAAATAGAAGCACCCCCCCAAGCCCCGCCTACTCCTCTCCAGAGAGAGAGAACTGCTGTTAACAGTTTTTTCCTTCCAGAAATTTTATAAACATGCATATCTTTTAAATACATCAGTGGGTTCATACTTGTCATACAGCTCTCCAACTTAGGCTTTTGTTTTTAAGTTTGATATATCTTGGATATATTTGCATATCCACACAAGTAGCCCTACCTCATTCCTCTAAAATGTTTGTGGCTATTTATTGTGCGAGTACATATCCTACGTACCTGCCCACCCCCCCAATTCAGTATCCGTATTTCTCAGCAGGGGGCACTTTGGCATTTGGGCCTGGACGCTTACTGGTTTAGCATCCTGGGCCCTGCCCTTAAGATGCTGGTAATGGCCTCAGGCATCGTGACAGATCTCTGTGTCTGTTCTTCCCATCTACCTGCACAGGGCTTGTGTCTGGGTGCATCCACTATGTGAGAACCTCAGCGTGGACATTAAGAGTTTTTTTTCCACACAGATGAATACATTTTATCAATGTTGCAACAGCAGAAATGTTAACGCACCTCCTGTCTTAAACCTGAGTAATCCATAAATACTATGAATTTTTATGCAAGTAGTTTTAGAAGTACAATGAGCCTAGTAGGAAAGTTTACCATTACCCCCTCCCCAAAGGGAACATTAATAGTTTGACAGCTTTCCTTTCAGACCTTGTACATATTTATACTCTTTGATATGGAATCATACTGTATACATCGTTCTGGTATCTGCCTCTTTCGTTTAACATCATGTTGTGGAGAGCTTTCTATTTTAAGACACAGATCTCTACCTCTTTTGAAGTTTTAAACTTGATTTTTGTCTTTTTGGATGCAATTTCATATTTATGGAGGTTTTGAAACCAGTCCAGGAAGAACCCATAGGCTTCATCCACGCTCCCCAGTTGTCTACGTTCAACCTCACTCACTGACTTCCTCCCTCCCGTAGGTGTGCGTCTGTCCATGTGCTCACATACGTGCGTGTGCGTGTGGTGTGCGTGCCCCCTGCGCCCCCCTCCCACCTGTGTGAGCCTTAGCTGGACACTTGCTGCTGTCAACAAGAGTCCAGGGCTCTAATGAAGATTGTGCTAGATGCTGCCAAATTGCTCTCTAAGCAAGCTGTAAAGATTGTGAGTGCCCATTTTCCTATTATTCTTAATCAACTTTTAAATACCTGTCAGATATTTAAAGTAGAAGATGGTATCTCCTTGTTTTAATTTTAAAATGTGGAAGTTCTGGTTTCACAGGTTAGAATTGTTTGCATTTATTTTTCTGTTAATTCCCTTTATATATCTTGCCTCTTGAGGGGGGGACAGAGTCGTTCAACCTTTTCAAACTGTGAAGACTTTGTGAACATGCGTGTCCTCCTCGCCCAAGGACCACGCTGATCTCGCGTGTCGGGGCCGGAAAGTACATCCTTTCAACAGGAGCATTTCAGAAGACTTCACTGACTTTGGCTCTCCCAGCACCCACTCCAGGACGATAACTTCCATGCCAAGGGTTAGAACGAATATGCCATCGAGTCTCCACCCTCGAGGATTTACAACAGTTTAATGACAAAACCTCACATTAATTTGCATTAATCTTACGGTTCCTGCTCAGGTTCGAATATACCAAAGTGTATTTTATTAACTTGGAGTTTTATAATTTAAAAGAAATTTGGGTTATTTAGGTCATATGTCAGAAAAGAATCTGACTACAGTTCCTGCTCCTCTTGAACTTTATAACTGACTGGCACAGGGGCAGAATAAAAACAAGTCACCGACTCAAGTGAAATTCCTTTTTTGAAAATATTTGCTCTTGTTGGCACCTGCTGGTGGGGGCCGAATATTTGTTACAAATCTCACTTGTCTCGGGGCACCTGGGTGGTTCATTCGGTTAAGGGTCTGCCTTCAGCTCAGGTCATGATCCCGGGGTCCTGGGATGGAGCCCGATGCTGGGCTTCCTGCTCAGCAGGGAGTCTGCTTCTCCCTCTGCCCCTCCCCCTGCTTGTGCTCACTTGGTCACACTGGGGAAAGGGATTTTTTATAAGCCTCATTCATAGTGTTGCCAGTACTCTATTAGTTGAGACTTTCTCTCCCTCAGAGAGACTTTCTCTCTCTCTCTCTCCTGAAACTGACGCAAATTGGCTTCAACAAACAAACGGACAAAAATGCCATCTATTGGCTCAGGTGAGCAAGATCCAGGCTTAGGTGGATCCATTGCCTAAGAAGTAACCAAGCCCCAGCCCCTTCTCTCCACCTCTGGGCTTCATTCAGGCAAACCCATCCCATGGGGAAGGCAGATGCTATCTACAATTCTAGCTGGCATCCCAACCCTCACAGCAAACCAGGCAGAGAAGAGTTTCTCTTTCCCAGAAGTTCCAAGAGAGGAGATCGGCTTCCTCCAAACTCTGGTTACCCAAGCGCAACCCAGGGCTATTACCAGTAGGAGTGGAAGAGACTGAACTCCTGACAGTCTTGACACAATTAAGATTAGCCTTAAAATACAACAGTGCTTTCCTAAGTTACAGAATATCATGAGTGTTAAATATGGAATAGTAAATGAATAATTTTAATTCATGTTTTAGTTTTTGGGCAGTCCTCTCAAACTGTACATGATCTTCTTCTCCCAGTTGCTCACCATGAGACTGAACTCTGTATTCACCTTTTCACTTTCTATTTTTGTGTGTCATTGTGTGTTGTTCTTCCTTCATAGCTGTTAGAGTCCTGTGTTTGAAGTTGGGGGGGTGGGGAGGCTGGGCACTGTGTCTGTCTTGTAAGTTGGTATGTCACCTTTTACAAGTAGGCAGTCATATTTTTCATTACAAATGAGGAAAGGCTGTGTTTCAGTCAGTTTATTAGGGACCTCTTAAAAGAAGACTCTACAGAGTCCTGTTCCCCAAGGTGCTTTTGCTTTGGGTGGAATCTTAAGCAGCTTGGACACCTAGGCTATGTAGAGGAGCACTGATTTTAGGGGAATCACCAAAAAAGTAACATCTGGCGGAAGAGATCCAGAGAAAGATCCAGAACAGACAAATTCAATAAAACTTTAGATGGTAGAATGGGAAAACATTGTAGCAAACATTGTAATCTTCTTTAGAATCTTCTACATTGTGTAGTCTCATTGTTTACATATAATAGGTGCTTAATTAACATTTGTATGTGAGCCAGTGAGTTGTCAGAGCAGTTTTCTTCACTTCCACTTTCATCATTAGTGTTTGTCTTCTAAAAAAGGCTCCGTGGGAAAAAGAATGAGGTTTGTGGGGGCGGTTGGGAGAAATTGCCGAGGAAGTAAGAGCCAGGGCAAGTTTTGAGCTTGCTTGCAAATACGGAATGATATGTAATTCTTTGAGCTGGAAAAACTCAAGAAAACATCTGTAGGTTAATGGTGTAGAACATCTTTTAAAAATATCAGTGAATAATTTTGCCCTCTATGACAATATGCAGGAGGCAACTTTATGGGTAATAAGTAGGGCCCCTCACCCAGATTTGGGCACTTCCAGAGCTCAGTGTCACTAGAATGAGCTTCAGACCACCAGAGCCTTTCCAGTGCCTTAGGTTTTTGGTCATTTTGAGATGAAAATAACCTCGCTGTGTGATTCTGTGCGTTTCCTCTTTGTCATTGCCAAGCTACAGCCTCTAAGAAAGCCCTGCAGCCTTTCTCTATAATTTTTCTCGGTTGAACTGCCTTCTTCCCCTTTCTCATCTGCCCCTAACTTAGTAGCAGCCCTTCAGCGCTCATAGCTGTGTCTTCCTCAAGTTCCCCGTCACGTTCAACCTCCTGAAGGAGGATTTCCCGTTCACCTTCCTGCCCTCCCTGAAGCCAGACACCTGCCCTGCTCGCTGGTCCTCCGCCTTCCCTCACGGTCTCTGGAGTGGAGAGTGTTCATCCTCCCCCAGACCCAGATGAACACCCTGCCCTGTTGAGGCCTATGTTTTCTGACTCCTTCCTCCCCCCTCCCTTACTGTCTGCTTCACTGACCTCTTGGTCCTATGTCAGCATTCCCCAGAAGACAGGCTTTAGGGTCCCGCCCTTCCTTGTCACCCCAGAGGACTGAGCTGCATGTGGAAGCCACGACAGCCGCATCACTCATCCTGGTGGGCAGCTAGCGTTTACTGTGTCCCTGCGTCCCTGGGTTCACTCCATGCATGTGTTGCTGCTCACCCCAGCTGGGACTGGTGAGTGATGCCCATTTTACTGATCACACTAGGCTGAAAAACGGGAAGGACTAGAACTCATGAACGCCTTTTCTTCAGGGTTCCACTTGTCTCCACCCTGATTCTGATTTTCCTTTTAGGCCACACTTGTGGGACATTTCGTTCAGGATTGCCTGCTCTTTTCCTTTCCCACCCACCCCCAGTGTGGCTCCTGCCGTGCCGCTCTGCAGGGGCTCTTGGTCCCCGGACCATGGTCACTCCAGGCCACTCCCCGCCACATTTAATATGAGCGCCATGTCATTGTTTTTGCTTTCATTTTAATTGTGGCAGCAAACACATACACCTTACGCTACCATCTTAAACATCTTTAAATGCATAGTTCAGAAATGTTACAAGTGTATTCACATTGCTGTGCTCCCGGGCTCAATCACATTTTCACCTGACACAGTTGAAACTCTACCCTTTAAACACTAATGCTCCCTCCCGTCTCCCCCACAGCCCAGCAAACACCATTCTTCTTTCTGTTTCTTTGGTTTTGACTACATCAGATAGGCTTGTATCACTTCAGGATGTCCTGGAGCTTCATCCATGTTGAAGCCTGATACAGGATTTCCCTCTTTTTGAAGGCTGCGTAATATTCCATGGTGCGTATAAACCACGTTTTCTTTATGTGTTCATCTGTCAGCTGACATGGGGTTGCGTCTATCTCTTGGCTGTTGTGAATAATGCTGCAATCAATATGGCTGCAATCAGTATCTCTTCAAGACCTGGCTTTGAATTCTTTTGGATAAATACCCACAAGTGGAATTGTAGGATCATATGATAATTCTGTTTTTGATTTTGGGGTGCCTCCATACTGTTTTCTGTAGCAGCTGCACCATGTTACTTTCCTACCACACTTTACTTCCTCACCCCAGTACTTGTTTCTGGAACACTACTACTTTTTTACACCTTTTACCTCTCTGGGTGTTTCTTTTCCCAGGCGCCTTTGTGGCTGTTCTTTTGCCCCCCTTTAAGAGGCACAGCCCCCAAGACTGATTGCTGGGCACATGTGCACAAGGATATTTATTTGGTGCATGGGGCCTTTGGGAGGATGCTGACAGGGCAGCAGCTGGGGCCAAGGGCCATCCACTGGGGGTTCCAGCTGCCCTCCCCCCCGCCACTGCCTAAGCACTAGGATCCTTCTTCCCAGTCAAGGTCAGCAGGCTGCCCCATTCCCCTGAGCTGCTCTACTTCCACATGTCCTTTTAAGTAGAGTTGACACGCTCCTCTTTTTTTTTTTTTTTTTAATTTTTTTTAAAGTAATTTCTACCCCCGTCACGGGGCTCGAACTCATGACCCCAAGATCGAGTCACATGCTCCACCAGCTGAACCAGCCAGGCACCCTGACACGCTCCTCTTTACAGCTGTGTCCCCAGGGTTTTTCCTCCCTGCCTCGAGATAGGTGGCCACCAAATGCGGGAGGTGGATAAAGCCTTCTTTTCCTTCGTGGCTCATCCTAACGTGTCTTCATAATTACTGTTTTTCTGATGTTACTGAATTTCAAAGTTACCATTTTAACTGTTTATTAAGAGTAATACATTATTGTTTTATCTGGGCAAAATCTAGTTAAGGAATTCATTCAACTCCACTGAACAAATGCAGTAATAAAAGAACACGCCGTCTGCTGTAAGATGTATACAACTGCTTGCCATTATCTGAGTGCTTGTGGGACAAGAGGCTTCTAATTTACTTTCTCCCCAGGAGCCTGGGTCCCCTACGGCTCTCAGGTCACCCCACCTCTCCCACTTCCCATGGCTTTGGACCCTACAACTGTGCTTGCTTCACGTTACGTGGTTCCAAGCGTGCTTGCTGGCGCCTGATTAACTGTCTTCCTGACTTGGAGTTCCTGAAATAGTTTTTCCTCTGGTTTTAAGGCACATTTTAAACCTTGCTTTGAATTTCTGAGTGAATACATTCCATGCCATTCTCTGACCATCGAAGCCTCTGCATGGGGGAGTTTCTGGAAGGTCCCCGCCTTGTTACCTGGCACTTAGCGAGCGTTTGCTGTGTGCCAGGCTCCATGCTGGATGCTGATCATCCAGAGCCCAGTGAACGACAGCCCCTGACTTCTAGGAGCTCATAGCCTGGTAGGACCAGTGTCCGTGAAAGAGCCTTTGTTTCTGACTCTAGGGATCCATTTGAATGGCATTGCAGTTGACAGGAAGTAGCAATACTGGTAAAACTGCCTCCCTACTGAAGTCAAGGGTGAAATGGTCCAGAGTGGACGGAGCCATACTGTGCTCTTGGCCAGGCCACAGTGCTGAAAGTCCAGCCCAAGGGTTATAGGCAACATTCCTTAAGGCAAGAGCAGTACAGCAGACTATTGATAAGGAGATTATAATAAACTAATCCTTGTGCAGACCTGTTCTTGCTGAAACGATGACATCTAATGAGATAAACTATCTCTGTAAAAAAGTAATTACCCTCATGTAGTAAATACCCATCTCCCCTAGTGGTAAGGATCTAATGTAATTGCCTCTCGGTCTAGGACCATAAATAGGCTCTGCCGAGGCATTCAAAATATGAAATATTAAGAAAACACTTTAAATCTTAACCTCCAGGGTATTTTTTCCTCTGGGTTATTTTCCAAACTGTGTATTTGCTCCTCCGTTCTCCATGCCACCGCCCTCCCCACCTTTTGGGAAGATGACCCTTTATCATCCCATTTATTTATGATAACATCTGGTCTGCCCTTCCTACTTCATTATTTAAGAGTTGACTGTGCTTAAAATAATTTTTTAATAGGAACACACTAGGCTCTCACTAGGCTCTCAAAATACCTGAAAACAACCTCCTTTCTGCCCAGTTATCTCCATCATGGCCCACTCTAATTTCTGCCTGCAGTTTACGTTCTTATTTATGTATGTGCAGCTGAGGGCGGGAAGTGTGCTGTCGGGGAAAAGATGTAAATCTGTTCCCACCGTAGAGCCACAGCGTGGACTTAGGACTGTCTTAGCCACTTGGAGTTCAGCTGTGCGCTGTAGATGGCCCCCTCCACCTCTGTGCTGAGAAGGAATTGTCACAAAGTCCGTGCTCTGTCACTGTCCGTGACAGTAATCCCTAGCAGATCTCCTCAGTCCCCGGGTCATCCACTGTGCCCCTGCCAGCCTGAGACGCACCACCCACCCCAGCATTACCTGAATTTCAGAAGTATACGTTGGATAAAAATAGTAGCCCCGGGGCGCCTGGGTGGCTCAGTCCTTAAGCGTCTGCCTTCGGCTCAGGTCGTGATCCCAGGGTCCTGGGATCGAGCCCCGCATCAGGCTCCCTGCTCGGCAAGAAGCCTGCTTCTCCCTCTGCCACTCCCCCTGCTTGTGTTCCCTCTCTCGCTGTGTCTCTCTCTGTCAAATAAATAAATAAAATCTTAAAAAAAAAAAAAATAGTAGCAAAATGATGTGTATCACAGTCTCTTAATGAAGTCAGTTTAAATGATTGGGATACTAACCTGAGTTTCTGTCCTCTCCAGTCCCCTCGAGACTTGATTAAGAATATTAAACCCTCTGGAGTCCTTGGTGACCTAAAGTACTGTCTTAATCACTCTTTGACAGCTCAGTGTCCCGAACATCAGGCCTGGTCCCCAGTCAGCACTTGGGAGGTGATGCGCTTCTGGGTGCTGGCCTCTCCCCTCGGGAGACAGACCGGGGCTGTCCCTTTACAGGCTCAGCTGATTCTGAAAAGCGTACTCTGCCACCAAGGAGGGCAGTGTCTTGTGCCTTTTCTGCAGTGGCCTGCTGAATTCTGAGGGAGGGGGGGTTGAGAAGCAGTCTGCGGGGAAGGATGAGTCCCTGGATTATTTTGAAGTAATAAAGGGGGAGGTCACGACATCTGTTTCTGATGATTAAACCCGTGAGGCCGTTGGCCCCAGTGAGGTGAGAGCTGCAGGACCTGGAGACCCGACCACACCCCATGCTGAGGAGCCCCCGCTTTCCCCGCGCGGGCTTCTACGTGTCAGACACCTCACGCTGAAGACCTCTGTCCTCAGACTCACAGGACCATTCCTCGTGTTAACAGTCACTGTCCTGGGAATCCTGTGTCTCTACGGTGGTTGGAGCCTTAGAAAAACTTAGTGGGTTCTAATTAAATTTTAAAGTCAAATAGTAAGCTGACATGGTATATGAGGAGGCGAACGCTCAATTTTAATTAAGTTTTATATTGCTAACGGAGGGAGGGTTCTGCATTTTATCCAGTAAATGACACTGCCTGTCACGTGGATATGCGGGGTGACTTTTATTAAATGTAACACACATCGTTACCTGAAGCCCTTAAACTGGACGGAGATTGTTTTTCATTTGGCTGATATAGTTTTAAATTATGTATTCTGTGTTAGTATCATAATTGTAGCACTTTCTTCCTTGGATGACACTTTTCAGGAAAACTTGGTAGCTATTTCTTATACTTGGCATTCCCTGTGAAGGTTAAATGCCATTTTGGTTTTGTGGGAACACGGTGCAAACGTAATGTGAACATTAGCCACATGACTGCGGGGGCTCACGCTGTTTAATTGCCGTGTTGCCAGAGAGCTGAGTGAGGTCTGCCAGCGTCGTCACCTTGCGTCTTCCCAGCAGCAGCTCAAGTGTAGGGGCCGCACAGCCCGCACCAGCCTTGGAACAGGTGACGTCTCATCCAGAGTGTGGCTTTGGAGACACTGTTTCTGATTCCTAGAATTCTGATTGTTTTATGGGCTCTGAAGGGAAAGTGGGACGCATGCCCCCTTTTCTCATCACACGTGTGTGCTCCGGGGTTTCAAGCGAAGCTTACCCGATGGGGCAGGATGGCCTCAGCTTTATAACAGCAAGTGAGGAGGAGTGGCGTTAAGAGGAGTGTCAGTCTGGTTTTTGTTTTGTTTGGGGACGGAGGGGTTGCCCTAGTGAATTTTCCACTTGCAAAGTAATCCCGTTTTCACGAGGGATTTTCTGATATGCATTTAATGAGCAGTTGCACACCGGGTTTTCTTGCTGCTTTCATCTGGGTAATCCTGTGACCGCCTAGCGTGGCACTCTGCCACGGTCTCCAGAGTTGCTCACGTTACTGAGTATAACCAGTCCACATTAGAAATGGGGGCTTGAGTAAGTCCGAGGGTGGCCCCTGAGAGCCTGATTACCGGAGGGACGGCATGTCCCCAAGATGCCCTACATAGAAAGCAGGGGCTGCTGGAAAATGCAGAAAAAGCCGTGGCAGTTCCAGTATCTGTTTCGTTGATTTCTGGAAGAATGGAAAGAAAAGCTGACTACTGGAACTTGGCTCAAGGACAGTTTTGAAGTAGTCCTCGATGCTCAAACTGGATTCTAAAATTTCAGGTTTTTGCTTTATATTTCGAGTCTGTTGTGTTCAGGTCAGTTCTCTGTCTTGACCTTTGAGGTAGCTTTTGTCCTCATCTGTAAAATGATGCGTTAAATGTTCTCTCTTGAGCCCATGCTTTTTAGCATGTGATTCTAATCTTCAGCCAAAATGTCTTTGTCAAGTGAGTGGTCCGTGCTATGGTGTGGTTCTGTCTTGAACTCTGAGTCCCCTGCCACCCTGGTAGGTATCCCTAATTGAAAAGACACACAAATGCCCCTGCCTGTCGTCAGGCGGTCCAAGGGCCATCATTCTTCAGTGTGCACGGTGTGTGGACCCCTCTCAAGGCCAAACACTTGGAGCACCCTTGAGAAAATACTTCTACCCTAGTTGGAGGAATATTGTGTTGAGAGTCCCTGCATCTCTCAGTCCTGGCTACATGTTAGGAATGAATACCTGGGCTCACTGGCAGAGATGGATGTCGCCCCTCCTCAGGGATTGTCATGGAAGGCTGGCTCAGAATCACAGCTGAGGAAGGCGATCCTTAGCAACAGCCTGGTTACACCTGATGGGAACGGAGCCTGAAAGCCCCATGGGAGGCCATCAGTCCTCGTAGATGATCACGAGGGTAAAAGCATAGGATTTAAAAATTGTTGTTTACTGCATAGACTCGTAGTATGTTCTCAGACCCGAGTTTGAGAGATGCTAATCTGGACTAAAGCTGGATATTTGTCTTAAAAATTTGCTTTAGGAGACATTTAATTTCGGTTTGGTTTGCTTAGCCTTTTCACTTGGCAGATTGAGCTAGCTGCTTAGTGACAACACCCCAGGAGAGCCACCGGGGCAACTCTTGAGGCTGGTCTTGTGTCGTGGGCCAGCATCGCACAACCTCAGGCACTTGTCTTCCCGTGGCGGCCCCTGCGCGTGGCACATGCTGGAATTGTGGACCAGCTGGCCTTCATCCTTGGCTCCCCAAGGTTGCAGGATCTGATTCCTGAAGCATAAAACCCTCTGTTACTTTTGAGCTATTACTTAAAAGACAGTGCCTGACCTGTGAGCTTAGCATGGTCTTTCCTCATTTTTCCCTCTCCATCCATAAAAAAGTGAAACTTTACTTCTGATGGGGCCACCAGGAGCCCACACAGCCTTTTAACATTTTGACCCACTGTAAATCCTCCAACCCCCAGCTTTCCCATCACACGGAAATGTGCTGTGTGTGTCTTCAACTAATACCGTGACACTTTCTTTAGGGGGTCTCCTTTCGGGGCTCGTGGTCACATTCTGTGTCTGTCTAGATGCCCAGTTCTTTACTGGGTTCTGCTCACCTGATTAATCCACAAAGGGTTCTGTGCCTTAAACGACAGATACAGGCCTGTGCACAGAGGCGGAGCGTTAGAGTATGCGTGAGCAAACTTAACCATCCCAGACACACCCCACTCCTCACCACCCGGAGCCGTGAGAGGTGCTCTCAGTCGTCTGAAAACATTTGTGGTTCGTGAGAGTGAGAGCAATCTCCTAAAGGAACCCATCAAGAAAGGGAGGAGAAGCGAGTATGTAAGGGGGGGGAAAAGGTGTATTTATCATGCCATTACTTATGTCCTTACAATAGGCTTTTTAAAGTAATAAATTTCATCATGAGCATGGCAAACAGTGAGTTTGTTTACCATGAGCATTGTAAACAGTTAATTATTGGCCTCCTCCATCCTGGCAGGGAGAACAGGGAACTCCATCTTCCCATCTCAGTGAGTGCTACCTCCATCTCTCTAATAGCTCAAGCCACAAGCCGCAGATCGGCCATGCCCACCCCTCTTCCTCATCCTTACCACCCACCCCACCACCACACCCACTTCGTTCCAAGCCAGGTGCGCCTGCGTCCATCTCTTTCCCTGACCTCTGACCATTGCCAGCACCTAGTCCAGGTGACCAACATCTTTTTTTTTTTTTTCCTTTTAAAGATTTATTTATTTTAGCCGGGGAGGGGCAAAGGGAGAGAAAGACTCTAAAGCAGACTCCCCTCTGAGCACGGAGCCCAACACAGGGCTCAGATCTCATGACCCTGAGATCATGACCTGAGCCAACACCGAGTCAGACACAACCATCTGAGCCGCCCAGGCCACCCCAGCAGCTTTCTTGTCTTTTTTCAATCCATTTTTCACTCAGTCACCAGAAGGATTTTTGGAGATCTAATTCATATGTTAAGGTCCTGCTGAAGTAACTTTCTTGGCTACCTCATGTACTGGGGATCAGATTCAGACTTCTTACTGTGATCTGCGGAGCCCTCCATGGCTTGCCCCTTCACTGCATCTGATTCAGGTGCACTAGGCTTCCTCCAGGTTCTGGAGTTTGCCAAGCTCTCTCCTTCTTCAGGGTTTCTCACGTGTACTTCTGTTTTATTGTCTGGTTAATTCCTTATCCTCCTGGCCTCGGCCCCCGGCCCTTCCTCCAAGAAGCCTTCCCTGATCTTCTCCCACACACCTTCCCCCACCTCCAGAGTAGACCGTCTATGTTCTGTGGCTTTCTAGCATCATCCACAGTTATACTTGCAGACTTAGTGCGTTTATTAATGTGAGTTGCTGGAGGTCGGACACTCTATATACTTACTCAGCCCTGTATCTTCAGCATCCAGAACAGCACCAGACAATGGCTACCTGCCTAGGCTTGTTAAATGGCCGTTTGGATTTTCTTGTCTTTCTTCCTACCAGATTATCTCTAATGCTCTGCATTTAATGACCATTTACCTTTGTACTTTCTGTTTTCTTCCCTCAACTTGATTGATTAAACAGCCTGCATACTGTGTGCCAAGTATTAGGAGGTCCTCCAACTGGTGACGTAACGTGACTCGTCTCAGTCCTCCAAGAGCTGGTGTTTGCTAGGATGAGAAGCCAGCTACAGAAGCTATCATGAGAAGCAGCGTACAGATGCCTGTGTGTCGGCTGGGATAACAGAAATTTAGTGAAGAGGGAAGAGGTGTCTTCCGGGGCCTGGAAGGATTAGTAGGGTTTTGTTAAATGGCAACAGGACTCGGAGGGGTGGTCTAGGTAGAAAAGCATGAGCAAAGGACCAAGAGACAATAGTGGAGTGATCCTGGTGATTTATACACGACTTGAAAAAGGACCTAAGACAGCTTACAGGTTGGAACTACAAGGTTTATTTTTTCCAAGTGAAGATATCAAGACAAATGGAAATGAAAACATGATGAAGCTGAGAGTGTGATAATGTAGAGAATGCACACATGACACTGAACATTGCCAGTGGGCCACAGATGTGGCTTCAAGCTGCTCGGTAGCATATCCTGAGAGTGAGCAGGTGAATCAGATTCACAGAGCGCGTGCACACTTATACACACGTCGCTCAAAGTACAGTTAGGCACAGTTGTAAGACCTGAAAGAGAGTTTCACCTGGCTTAGTGAATACCACCATCTTCACAGTAAATATAAGGTTCACAGGGTTGTTTCTTAAAGGGTGATCTTTATGACTGAAGGCATAAACCCAAGCCATTTGGTTATCTGTTCTAGAGAAAAATGATAGCTCATGGGCTCAGTGTTCCATGAGGATGGTGTTTCTAAAAACCCACTTAAACAAAAATAAAATCTCAGGAAGGAATCCGTAATGGTAAGATCCATTTAAATTTAAGTAACTTCTTGGGGCAGCTGGGTGGCTCAGTTGGTTAAGCAACCGACTCTTGATCTCAGCTCAGGTCTTGATCTCAGGGTTTTGAGTTCAAGCCCTGCTTTGGGCTCCACACTGGGTGTAGAGCCTAGTTAAAAAAAAATTTTTTAAAGAACTTCTTAAGTAACTTCCCAGTTGTATTAACTTGCCATATATAGTGTTGTTAGTTTTAAACCTGTAACTATTATGGGACATCTGTCAAATTAAGATTTCCAAAAGTCAACACATGACTCATAAACACCGAATGAATATGTGTCAAATATTTGTTTCGGGAATCAAAATGATGGTAAAGTCGGTTCAGAGGAAATTGAAGAGACTGGCTATAGTCACTGAAAGAATGCCTGAATAGTCACAGGGTGAAGTACAAAACCAGTGACTGTCCCTCAGGGCCATAAAGCCAACCTTTGGGTTCTCTTCTCTCCTGAGCAGTTGTCCTTTGTATCTCTAAGTAGTGCTATTCATTGTATATCACTATGCATTTTCAAAAATTAACATCTACCCTTACAGAGTTATGGAATATCCTAATCAATGCCAAATTCATAAGTCAAACGCAAGTACATAGCCCGAGAGAAGGCCATAATCTTCGGTGGACACATCACACGGCGCTCCAGCAAGACCTTGAAATAATACGTGGGCATCCTGTTTTAGCCTTCAGCCTGTTTCCAGTTTGGAGATTTTTTCCCCTCAGACCATTACAAAAAATGTGGGCTTTGGTTTTGGAGAATTTGATCTGATCCATTCTTTCCGGGAGTAAATGGATAGCAGGGCCACCTCTCATTTATACAGACAGCTCCAGCCCATCGTCATCTGTATGTGGCCTTGAGGGTCATCTGTTTTCTGCAGGGGATGCTTATGAGAGAAGTAGCATCCTGTTCATCAAAGGAAGAGACCAAAAGTGCTGGTTGAAAGAGCTGATCATCAGGGGCCAAATCATGTAGGGCTTTGTAGAGCAGGGTAAGGAGGTTGGATTTTTTTCAGTATGGCGAAGGGGTTGAAGTAGAAACATGATGTGAACCATTTGACATTTTGACATTGATTGCTAACTATAAATGAAAGAAAATCTCTGCAGTGTGCTATAGTCTTTGACACTCTTCCTTATTACTTAAGAATTATTTCAGAGTTGCTTTTAAATGTCTTTTTAAAGCTTTCTGTTTAGCAGAGTGGCATATGCAAAATACAGTGCTCATGCAAATAATAGTTAAAAGGCACCAACATCCCATATGATCAGAAAGACCCTAAAGAGTTAGTTGTGGTATTGTGTGGAGAAAGTGAGGGTGGAAGAATGAGTCCTTTGCGTTCAGCACTGACCCTGTGAGGTGATACGCCATTCAGACCTCCACCTCCACAAAGAGGGGTTTTTGTGCTTATACCCTCGGCACCTGAATTAAAGGGCGGGCGTGCTGGGTAGTCTCCCTCCCTCTGAGGAGCTCATGGTAAGATGTAATGGGCAGCCACCCTACAGAGAACACGCGCCTGGCAGAAGCAATGCAGGAAGTGTACAGCGGGGCAAGTGGACTTCCCACCATCCATATCCTGCCTTTCATGCTGGGTTCAAAGGACACTTACCAGATTGGCCTGAATCTGGAGGAGGGGCTCCCAGGGGAGAGGCTGTGTCCAACCTGGTGTTTTGTTTTGGGTTTTGGTGATCACACATTTTGAAAAACCAAGCAACATCTGTATCTAGGTTCCATTTCACTGTGTCATAAAATAAAATCACTCTGGTGGAAAGAAACAAATCCTAAATCACAACCAGAGCAGCCTCCCAAGGTAACAAAAGAAGTATCTGAGCTTGTGCTGAGAATTCAGTCATCCTCTCCATCGCTGACCTCACCTGAAGATTGGTAGCTGTCGGGTTGTTTTATTTGTTGTTGTTAATGGTGGTTATTCAAGAGGAGTGATTATGTCTTTCAGTCGATGGTCATATTTGTATGTGCGTAAGGACATGATTTTAAGGAGTTCGTGAAGCCCTTTAGTTTCTTTGCATTGAACAGAAAGCGGTATGGACCAGAAATACCCATGAATATTAGAAATGTACTTACATAGAGCAGTGTCAGTGGCGCAGTTATATGACAAGTTAAACAGCCATTCCCAGGGAGGTCTCTCCCTCCCCCGCCGCCCCGTACACGGGAGCCCAGAAGTATGAGACAGCCTTTCTGTAGGCAGAGGTTACTTTCTTACTAGGAAATGGGGTTGGGTGGTGATCAAACCAAGATGGCGTCCAAGGAAGTTGTTTTCAGTGTATTTTGGAGGAGTGGGGAGGAGCTACATGGAGCCTTTCTCAGCTACGTCCTTGGGAGAGAAAGCCTTATTGAAGGGAAGTGGCTGCCTGATGCCCCTGGTCTTCCACACCGAGCAGAGATGACCCAGCCATCTGCCTGCCCACCCGCAGGTGAAGAGAGAGAGAATGTTCTCTCCAAATTAGTCAGAGGCCAGACATTCCAAGTCTGCAACCAAGTGAGAAGGGCAGGGTGATGGATGGAGGGTGCAGGGACAGAGTCTTGAGATCTTAAAAGAGGAGGAAGCGTTCCCATAGCCTTCACCTTGCTGGTCCTTGTAACTTAGCAGGGCCATACACTGTGGTGAGCAAGAAGCTCAGATTAGCATTTTATCTCAGGGTGAGTGGGACCAGGAGGCCAGAAACGGGGACTTCCCAGGGTCATCCTGGTGGGACAAGCCTTTAAAGAGTTGATGGTATATAAGAGAAGAAATGGAAGCATATCAGACTTGAATGGCCAAATTGAAACAACCAGAACAATTTGTATAAACACACTGGCACCACAAGACATGGTGTACAGACACACCGCAGAGACACTGCGGGTCCAGCCCCAGACGGCCACAATGAAGTAAGTGTCGCAGTAAAGCGAGTCACATGAATTTTTTGGTTTCCGAGTGCATGTAAAAGTTATGTTTACACCGTAGTCTGTTAATGCAATAGCATTATGTCTAAAAAAAAGAGTGTATGTACTTTAATTTAAAAATACTTCATTGCTAAAAGATGCTAGCCATCATCTGAGCTTTCAGCGAGTTGCGGTCCCTGATCACAGGTCATCGTAACAAATAGAATAATGAAATAGTTTGAAGTATTGCAAGAATTACCAAAATGTGACACAGACACACAAAATGAGCAAATGCTGTTGGAAAAATGGCACCAATAGACTTGCCCAACCCAGAGTTGCCACAAAATTTCAATTTGTACCAAAAAAACACAGTATCTGCAAAGCGCAGTAAAGCAAAGCACAATAAAACAAGGTGTGCCTGTATTTTAACACTGCCAAACGCCTCCTCGCATTGCCATGCGTAAGACCAACGAGGGAGTAAGGAGAAGGCTCCTCTTTATGTTCCTGTTTTCTTAGCATTATGCAGAACTCCTATTACCATGGAGAACTGAAAGTTAACTGTACTGCTCCATTTATGAATGAGAAGTTGGTTTAACTCTAAGTGTTGGGTTTTTGGAAACTACCAAGTAGCACTGATATTATCCTTTCCAAAAATGTGGCATTGCTTAAAATTGGGGGAGATAACTGTGTTGGGGGAGACGCTTTGAGACAAAGGGGGGGGTCTTTGGAGTCTGGTGGCCACCTGTCTTGCTTCTCAGCTTAAAGTTGGCATAGTTTTTAAAATACTGTTTAGATTGTGTGCTTTTCATGTGAAAATAAAAACTGAAATCAGCGTTTTAAATCTCACATGACATAAGTATCTCAAAATTGTTGATTTCAGAACTTTACCATCAAAGGACTCCATGAAGGTGGACTTCAGAGCCAGCTCAGTGAATTTTGCTGATGCGTGCCAAATTTCTTGACAAGTCCTTACCAAGAATTAGTTTCTAATCAAGAGTGGGAAAGCCTCTTTCAAACATCAGATAGACTCTTAGTTTTAGTTTTCAGGCAGTGGATTTATCTTCAAAGATGACATGCCTGTTAGTATGAAGAGATAAGCAATTACTGATTTGATTTGTCTTCTCTCTCTGTATACAGAAAGGAAGCCCACCTCTTTGAAGTAGGCTTTGGGGAAGGTACGATATATTAGAAGATGTTGGAATGGACATCTAGGTGGTGAAAGCTCTGAAGATAGATTTAATGTGAAAAACATCTTGAGATGTGGGAAAAGAGCTTTTGAGATTTATAGAGGAGTCTTGAACCGTATGAGGTTAGTCTTCATTATTCTGAGAGCATAGAACTTATTCCACTCCCAGAAACATCAGAATCTTGTTGGGACTGGGGTGGGGGAGAAGCAGCAAAAACTCATTTGATTTCGAGCCAGGGTTTTTTTTGTTTTGTTGTGTTTTTTCCTTTTTAAGTTTGTGGAAAGTAAGCAGACCCTGTATTCACACTGATATCATATGATCAAAGTCAAAATTATATGGTTTTCAAGATACAGTTTTTCTCCTAAAATTACCATTAATTTCAGTTGTTTTTAATCATGCTAATGGTTTTCAAGTACATTAAAGTTTCAAATATAATTAAGAGGACAACTGAGAAGGGCACCTGGGTTGTTTAAAAAAGTAGGGAGGGATGAGAAATACTGGTGGAGTGTGGGAAAAGGAATAACTTTGTTGCTCTGGGACTGTGAAGGAGACAGAGAATTGTTATGAACACAAACTTCATACCTGCCCCTCAAGTAGGCATGAGCACAAAGTACAGACAGCATCCTATCAAAATACAGATTACTGAATTACCTGTTGAATTGAAGGTGGTTCATCCCTCAGTAACATTACTAGCCCCTGATTGTGTTTGCTTGCTTTAAGAAAAGAGGTCAGTTACAGGTTACCTATTTTTGGAGCCGCTGTGATTTCCTTAAACTAGTCCCATAATCCCTTTTTAAGTTAATAGTTTTTAAATACAAGCCCTAGTTTTAGGTATAAGTTGTTAACTTTAGTGATCCCATGACATTGCCACACTTTTTCTGCTTTTAACAGAGAACAGAAAGTCTGGTTGCCCATTGGCAAAACAAATTTAGCCTTTAAAAAATAATCTTTGCTTTAAAATCCTGCTAATAGCTGGACTGTTAACCTCCTTCAAGTCTTCCAGGGACAGAACTCTCTCTCCACTTCCTTTCTACGATGATACTGGACATGAGAGGACAGTTCAGCCTAGGAATCAGCACACTTTTTCTGTAAAGAGCCAGATAGTGAATATTTCAGGCTTTGGGGCCATACGGTCTCTGTTACAACTGTTCGTCACTACCCTGTGGCCAAGGAAAGTGGCCATAGACTGCATGTGAACAAATGAGTGTAGCTGTGTTCCGTAAAACTTTGTTTACAGAGACAGCAGCCCAGATTTGGACCACGCACCCGCGTTTGCCAGCCCCCGATCTAGCCTATTGGCTAGTGTTCTTTCCCATCTCCTCCCCCACAAGCCACTTTCACAAGGATACTTTGATATCCTACAACTAGGGCACTCAGCCCTAACAATCTTGCAAATACCCTAGACTCCCTTCCATATCTTTGCTGCCGTCTTTCATCTACGTGAACAGGATGCATGTTGCTATTTCAGTGGCTTCTTCTTACTGATTTGTCAAAGTTCCAAACATAATCTGAATATAAGCCCTGCATACTGTGCACCAGTCTCTGGTACAGTCTCTTTGTCAGAAGTGTTGCAAAGGTCTCTCTCCAGTTTTTGCTTGATTTTTTTTTTTTTAATTCTCTGATGGTCTTTTGAGGAACAGAGTTCTTAATTTAGTGTACTCCAGTATATCTGTCTTTTCTTTTACTTGTTATGCTGCTTAGCAAGTCCTCCCTAATCCCCAAACTCATTCTCTTAAGTTGTCTTCTAGAAGCTTTCACATTTAGATCTGTAATTTGCAATGGTGTTGTATGTATAGAAGTCAAGTTTTACACCATTTTTCCGCTGCTGCATGACCACCTTAGGCATAAACCCAGGGACTGTCTGTATACAGGTCACTTTGTTCTGGATTCTCTTCTGTTATCTGCCCTTAACGCCAGTTCCATTGTCTTAATTACAGTATCTTTAAATCTTGTAGATATCTAGTAGAGAAAGCCCTCCTACTCAGTTTTCTTCCAGTGCCTTGATTGTTATTGTCACTTTCCAGGTCGCTATACAGTGTAGAGTTAGCTTTTTCATTTTCCACTCCCCAGGAAGAAACGTACTGGAATTTTGATTGAGATTACATTCAGTCAGATCATTTAGGGAAATTGGCATCTTTACAAAAAAAATGAATGTGTCTTAAAATTTTCTGAGTTAGAGGGCTTATTACCTGTCTTACGTTAGATGGACTCCTTCAGGTTTGTTTTTTTTTAATATATTTTCGATGTTATTATAAATGGTGTGTTTTAAATTTTGTTTTCTTATCATGTTTATTGTCTTCTTTGTCCTAATCTCTGAAAGAAAATTGCAAGATTTCATCATTAAGAATAATGTTTGCTGTAGAGATTTTAAATACTGTGTATCAGGCATATCAATTATCCATCGCCATAATACTGCTGTGTAACAAACTATCTCAAAACCTCAGTGGCATATAACATTATTTACACATCTTAGGTTGTTGGATGGGCAGCTCTGATCTCGACTGGGCTTCCAGGTCTGTTTGGTTGTCTGAGATCAACAAGACAATGAAGTACTGAAAATTTCCACTGGACTTACTGTCTTTAGAACCTACTTTTTTTATTATAGGGACATATTAGTATTGAATTTGACTCATTTCTAAAGATATACTCCAAAGATAAAAATACAGTGATAGGCTCTTAAAAATATTTTAATTCTAGAGTTATAAAAGATGAACATATTTGTTCTGAAAAAGAGTCTAGAAGATGAGAAATAACTTCAATTCCAAAGGAGATTTGAAAGGAGCAAACTAGAATATTGTGCATGTAATAACTGTAGCATGTGTCCATTGACTGTTTAATGTATGTCCAGGACTGTTATAAGTGCTTTACCAACATCAGTGATTTGATTGCATAAAAGTCCTGTGCCATAGCTGCTGTTATCATTCCCATATGTTGATGGGCAAAGGTAGCAACTTGCTCAAGGACACATAGCTAGTTATTGACAGAGCTAGGAAAGGACTGGAAACAATCCAACTCAGGACCCCAAGCCATACTGCTTCAGATAAGGGTAAATATTTAAAATCCTCATCTGATCTTGAATGGCCTCAGCTGGAACAGCTGGGGTGGTTCAGATTGGTTCTTTCTTCCTCCAGCAGGCCAGACCAATCATACTGTCACAGCAGTATCAAAGATACAAGAGAGCAAGCTCCTGTTTAAAGCCCATTTCAAACCTCTATTTCCAGATTCACCGACTGGGACAGTCAGCCAGTCCACAATGAGAGAGAAACAAAGTTACATAGCAAAGGCATATGGATACAAAGAAGAGTTAACAACAGTTGGGGCCATCGCTAATTAAGGAAGTTCCATTCTATTTCTAATTTGTTAAAAACAAAATTTCATGAATGGATATTGAATTACTTGCATCTCTTGAGATTTTGTTTTTCTCATTTATTCCATTAAGCAGGTGAATTTGCATTG
The DNA here is from genome assembly GCF_002201575.2 of Neomonachus schauinslandi. Classification (NCBI taxonomy): domain Eukaryota; kingdom Metazoa; phylum Chordata; class Mammalia; order Carnivora; family Phocidae; genus Neomonachus; species Neomonachus schauinslandi. The sequence goes on from NC_058410.1 coordinate 124,079,774, forward strand.
GATTCTCTTCCTTCCTTGCCCCACCCAAAACACCAGGTCACCCTTGCATTCCTGGAATGAACCCAAGTTAGTCATGGTATTTTATATTTTCTTAAGTGGCTGGATTTGTTTTACTAAAATTGTGTTATAGATACAGGATCCTAATTCATTGTTGACATTGACCTCTAATGTTTCCCTTCGTGTAATAGTAATCTGACTATTCAGTTTTTTTAAATTTTCACTCTTTTTAATCTTGTAAACATTAGCAAAACACAAACATTAGTATTATTTATATCAACAGCTGTCTGTTGAGGCTCTGCTGTTTGATAGGTACTTTTTTGTGCATTTACAAAAAAATGAGAAAGTTCTGCAACCATCGACTTTTTTTTTTTTAAGATTTTTATTTATTTATTTGACAGAGAGACACAGCAAGGGAACACAAGCAGGGGGAGTGGGAGAGGAAGAAGCAGGCTTCCTGCGGAACAGGGATCCTGATGTGGGGCTCGATCCCAGGACGCTGGGATCATGACCTGAGCCGGAGGCAGACAGCTGAGCCACCCAGGCGCCCCCCATTGACATTTTTAATTCCAGAACATTTTCATCACTCCAGAAAAGAAACCCATACTCAGCAGTCACTTTCCTTTCCACCTTCATCCCAGGTGCTGGTAACTACTCATTTACTTTCTGCCTCTATGAGTTTGCCTATTCGAGACAATTCATATAAATGAAAGCAGATAGATGGATTTAGTATCTGTGTTTTTTACCTCCCATATGTTTTCAGAGTTCATCCACGTAACATGAATGAGTACACCGTCCCCTTTTTATGTCTGAATAATATTCCATTGTATGGACATACCACATTTTATTTATATCCCCTCAGTTGATGGACATTTGAGTTACTTCCACATTATAGCTGTTGTGAATAATGCTACTGGGAACATTTGGATACATGCTTTTGCTTGGGCCTGTGTTTTCAGTTCTCTTGGGTCTATACATACGAGTGGAATAACTGTGTGATATATTAACTCTATGTTTAAAAATTGAGGAACTGCAAAACTTCCAAAGCCTCTATAACATTTTACATCTCCACCACCAGTGGAGGAGGGTCTCAGTTTCTCTGCACTCTTACCAACACTTGTCATTGTTACAATAGCTGGGTTTTTTTGTTGTTGTTGTTTTTTATAGACATCCTAGTTGGTGTGAAGTGGTATCTCATTGTGGTTTTGGTGTGTGTTTCCCTAATGACTGATGATGTTGAGCATCTTTTCATGTGCTTATTTTCTATTTGCATATCTTTGGAGATATGTCTGTTTAGATCCTTTGCCTGTTTTTTTAAGTTGGGTTTGTGTGTCTGTGTGTGTGTGTCTTTTAATTGAGTTGTACAAGCTCATTATATAATCTGGATATTACAAGACATTATGAGACATGTGATTTGCAGACATTTCTCACATTCTGTTGGTTGTCTTTCACTTTCTTGATAGTGTCTTTTGAAGCAAAAATACTTTTAATTTTGATGATATCTAATGTATTTATTTTTTCTTTGGCTTCTTGTGCTTTTAGTATCATAGCTAAGAAACCCTTGCCTAATCCAAGGTCAGGAAGATTTATACCCATCTTCTTCTAAGAGTTTTATAGATTTTGCCCTTTCATTTAGGTCTTTGATCCATTTTGTGTTACTTCTTTTATATATGGTATACAGTATACAGATCAACTTCATTCTTTTACATATGGCTGTTCTGTTGTTCCAACACCAATAATTGAAAAGAGTATTCTTTCCTACATTGAATGGCCTTGGTACCCTTATCAGATACCAGTCAACACAGATATATGAGTTTATACCTGGACTCTTAATTCTAATCCAGTGATCTATATGTCTGTTCACATATCAATACCACATTGTCTTGATTAGTGAAGCTTTGTAGTAAATTTTGAAATCAGGAACTATGAGTCCTGTTTTGTTCTTTTTCAGGATCATTTGCTATTCTGGGTTCTTTGCAATTCCACATGAATTTTAGAATCAGCTTGTCCATTACTATTAAAAGTCAGCTGGGATGGGCGCCTGGGTGGCTCAGTTGGTTGGGCGACTGCTTTCGGCTCAGGTCATGATCCTGGAGTCCCAGGATCGAGTCCCGCATTGGGCTCCCTGCTCAGCGGGGAGTCTGCTTCTCCCTCTCCCGCTCCCCACTCTTGTGCTCTTTCTCTCTCTCACTCTCTCAAATAAATAAATCTTTAAAACAAATAAAAAATAAATAAAAGTAAAACAGCAAGTAAGCATGATTTGGAGGCAGAGATTAAAAAAAAAAAAGTCAGCTGGGATTTGCATTGATCAATTTTGGGAGAACTGCCACCTTAACAATGTTAAATCTTCTAATACATGAACATGGAATGTCTTGTCATTTAGATCTTTAATTTCTTCAGTGAGCTTTTGTTATTTTCAGTATACAGGTCTTGCACGTCTTTGGTTAAATTTATGCCTACATATTTTATTCTTTTTAATGCTATTGTAAATGTAAATTGTTTAATTTCTTTTTGTTTCTTACTGCTACTATATGAGAAATACAGTTAATTTCTATATATTGATCTTGTATCTACCATCTTGCTCTACTCATTCATTAGTTCTAATAATTGTGTATATGTATGTGAATTCCTTTAGGATTTTCTGTATTTATAGTTACGTCTCATCTGCAAATAAATAGTTTACTTCTTCCTTTCTGATCTTTCATTTCATTTTCTTACCTAATTGCCCTGGCTAGGACCTCCATCCAGTTCAGCGTTGAATAGAGGTGACTAGAATGAACATCTTTGTCTTATTCCTGATCTTACAGGGAAAGTGTTCAGTCTTTCATTACTAAGTATGATGGTTGCTGTGGATTTTTCACAGATACCCATTATCAGGTAGAGGAAGTTCCCTTCTATTCCTAGTTTTTTTAGTGTTTATCATGAAAGGGTATTGAATTTTCTAATATACTTTTTCTGTATTTTTTGAAATGGTCATGTGGTTTTTGTCCTCTCTTCTTTTCATATGGTTTATTACACTGATTGATTTTTGTATATTGACCCAACCTTGCCTTCCTGAGGTGAATCCCACTTGGTCATGGAATATAAATCAATTGTGTATGCTGCTGGATTCAGCTTGCTAATATTTTGTTGGGGGATTTGGGATCTATATTCGTAAGGGATATTGGTCTATAGTTTTCTTGTATCACCCTTGTGAGGTTTTGGTACCAGGGTGGCTTCATAAAATGAGGGTGGAGGTGTTTTCTCCTCTTCTGTTTTCTTGGAAAAGTTTATGAAGGATTGGTTTTAATTCTTGTTTATATGTTTGGTAGACTTCACCAGTGAAGCTTTTCCTTGTGGGAAGTTTTTTGATTATTCATTTAATCTCTTGTTGCAAGTCTTTTCAAATTTTCTGTTTCTTCTTGAGTCAGTTTCAGTAATTTATATTGTTCTAGGAATTTGTCTATTTCTTCTTTTTTATTATTATTCTTTATTATTTTTTTTTTAATTTTATTATGTTAGTCACCATACAATACATCATTAGTTTTTGATGTGGTGATCCACAATCCACTGTTTTCATATAACACGCAGCGCTCCATGCAATACGTGCCCTCCTTAATACCCATCACCGGGCTCACCCATACCCACCCCCCTCCCCAAGAATTTGTCTATTTCATCTAGAATATCTAATTTGTTGACATACAGTTGTTCCCTAGTATTCCCCTATAATCCTTTTTGTTTTTGTAAGGTCATTGGTGCTGTTCGCTCTTTCATTCCTGATTATATTTATTATTTATCAAATATATTTGAATATTTTTTTTGTCCTGGTCAGTCTAAAAAGTTTGTTGAATTTATTGATTTTTTTCAAAGAACCAACTTTTGGCTTCTTTGATTTTTGCTCTTGTTTTTCTAGTGTATATTTCATTAATTTGTTCTCTCAATTTTATTGTTTCCTTCTTCCTGCTTGCTTTGGGTTTAGTTTACTTCTTGACTTTTAGTTTCCTATGGTAGATACTTAGGCTTAATAGTTTGAGATCTTTTTTGATGGGAGGGTTTACCAAATTTCCTTCTGTTACTGATTTCTGATTTCATTCCATTGTGTTCGTAGGTCATACAGTTGTTGAGTAGGTTATCCTACAGATGTCTTTTAGGTCTAGTTGGTTCATAGTGATGTTTAGTCTTCTTTCCTTGCTGATCTTCTGTCTATCCTATCTAGTTCAGTATCCATGTTGAAAGTGGGATATTAAAGACTTCAGTGATTATTGTTGAATGGTCTGTTTTTCCTTTCACTTCTGTCAGATTTGCTTCATTTTAGGGCTTTCTTGTTAGGTACATGTAAGTTCATAATTGTTATGTCTTCTTGATGGTTTCACACTTTATTATTACAAAATAGCCTTCCTTTTCTCTTATAACTATTTGTTTTAATTTTTTTTAATTTTATTTTTTTATTTGTGAGAGAGAGTGAGCAAGAGTGGGAGAAGCAGGAGCCCGACACAGGGCTCACTTCCCAGGACTCCGGGATTGTGACCTGAGCCAAAGCAGACACTTAACTGACTGAGCCACCCAGGCACCCCTAACTATTTCAGTCTGTTTTTGCCTCTTTTGGAATAGGTATTCCAGGTCTCTCTTGGTTATCATTTATGCACCAGGTATCTTTCCCAATCTTTTAACCTGTTTGTGTCTTTGTATATAAAGTGTTTCTTATATAGACAGCATAGAGTTAAACCAGGTCTTTTTATCCTTCTGCCAATCTCTGCCTTTTAAATTGAGTGTTTGTAATTACTGATAGCTCACACCTTTTTTTCTCCCTTTGTTACTCTATTATTGCCTTCTATTCATGTTAAATAGGTATTGTCTAATGTACCATTTTAATTCCTTTATTGTTTTTTTACAATATCTTTTTAGCTTTTTTCTTAGTTGCCCTGGAGATTACAGTTTACATTTTAGTCTGTGAAAATGTTAAATTCATTTGTATATAAAAACTTTACTCTTGCATAACATTGTTCTCTCTTCTCTCCTTTGTGCTGTTATTGTCATACAGAATCCATCATTTTACTTTATATGCTCATCAACACAGATTTATTATTATTGCTTTATGTACTTGTCTTTTAAATTAGGTGAAAGAGAATTGTGAACTGAAACACATTTACCCTGTCTTCCATAATTATCTTTTTAGTTACTTTTGTCAGTGTCTTATTTCTTTGTGTGGATTTCATTTACTATTTAGTGTTCTCTCATTTTAGCCTGAAGGACTCCCTTTAGTAGTTTTGTATGTATGTATGTATTATAAAATAGGTCGGCTGGCCACTGAATCTGTTTTTGTTTATCTGGGAATGTCTTAATTTCTCCTTTACTTTCAAGTATTTATTATGCTAGATATCAAGTTCTTGGTTGACAGTCTTTTTCTTTCAGTACTTTTTATATTTCGTCCTACTGCCTTCTGACCTCCATAATTTCCACTGAGAATTAAGCTGTTAATCTTATCAAGGGTCCTTGAACATGACATGCTGGTTCTCTATTCCTGCTTTCAAGGTTCTTTCATTGTCTTTATCTTTCAACATTTTTATTATGATTTGTCTAGGTGAGGATCTCTTTCAGTTTATTTTGTTTGGAATTCCTTGAGCTTCTTGGATATACAGATTAATGTTTTCCATCACATTTTGGATGTTTCTGGCCATTATTTCTTCAAATATTTTTTTCTGCCTTTGTCCTCTCAAGATTCCCATAATTTGTGTGTTGGTATACTTAATGATGTCCCAGAGGTCTCTGAGGTTCTGTTCTTTTTCTTTTTTTTTTTTTCCCCCCCCTGTTTCTCAGACTAGATAATCTCAATTGACCTATCTTCAGGTATGGTGATTATTTCTTCTGCCAGCCCAAGTCTACTATTGAGCTGCTCTAGTGATTTTTTTTTTTTTTCATTTCTGTTGTACTTTTCAACTCAAGGATTTCTATTTTCTAAAATAGTCTATCTTTATTGATACTATTTGGTGAGGCATTTTTCTCATACTTCCCTTTAGATCCTTTGATACTTTTTTTCTTTTGTTCTTGAGCATATTTGAAATAGCTGATTAATGTCTTTGTTAAGTTCAATGTCTGGGCTTCCTCAATGACTGTTTCTGTTGATTCCTTTTCCCCTGTGGTATGGGTCATGTTTTCTTTATCTTTGCATGCCTTGTGCCTTGTTAAAAACAGGACTTTTAAAACAATATGGCAACTCTAGAAATCCGATTCTTCCCTTCTCCAGGGTTTGTTGTTATTTCTCGTTTTAGCACTTGACTTTTTCTTAGGGTTTCTGGTCTTTGCTCAATTGCCCCATTTGTTCATGCACGTTGTCCACCTTTCTAGTAGATTCTTTTACATGTATCTTAGTTATTTTAATGTCCCTATATGATAGTACCATTATCTGGGTTATCTCTGAGACTGTTTCTGTTGATTGCTTTGTTTCTTGACTATGAGTTGTATTTTTTCCTTGATCTTTGTGTATTTTATAATTTTTTATTGAATGCTGGACATCTTGTAAAAACAGGAGAGACTGACATAAATAATATGTACGCCTAGAAATGAGTATGGATCTTCTCAGGCAGCTAGTGTGGGGGATTGAGTCATTCTACTCAGGAGTTGAGCTGGGTTTGAGTTTTGCCTTGGCTGTGGTTGCTGGAAGATTTTTCTCAGTGTACTCTTCTGTAAGCTTTCAGTTGTCTCTATATGCCTGAGTCATAGAGGACTCCTCTTTCCACGCTTTTGCCCCTCTCCTAGGGAAGACTTCTATTGATTTTTTTTACTCAGTTCTTTCTGGGCTATTGTAGGAAGGTGCAGGATGAAGTGGGAACAGGACAGTTCCTTTTATTTGGAGTAGAAATTTGGTTATACTCTACAGGTATCTAAGCAAGATAGTGTGTTCCTTTAGTATCTCGGATTTGAAATTAATGGCCATGCACTATTAAAATGAAATAGAAAAATTAGATTGTAATTGATTCATTATCTTCCTAAAGCAGTAGTTGCAGAAACTAGTTGTTCCTAAAAGTCAAGGTAAACATTATGAGGAAAAGTGTTGAGAGAATTCAGTCCTCTGTCAAATAAGGCAGAATCATTATTGCAGGAAATAAAATTCTTCTAGATGTGATAAGTAATAAGATTCCACTGGTGGAGAATTATACCTTGTCGATAGTTATTATCCTTCTTATATTTTGTTTTTCTTGCCAATCCTTTATTCTCAGCACTAAAGAGGAAGGTGAATCTCATTGTTTTCTGTTCCTTTTTTTGGTATTTCAAGGTGACATTATAGTGTACAGATTTTCAGTAAGTTTTTTCTTTCCAATATTTGACTTATTGTCAGAGCTGTATTAATGAGGAAATAAAATATACTAAATTTAAAGTATCACCTGTCTTACTGGATTTATTTTTGAACTTATCCTGATACGCTTAGTTAGAATAATAGGATTTATATTGCTAGTAATTTTTCATTTTTTGTTTTGGTGTGTCATAGTAAAACTAAACTTAATAGCTTGAGTTTGCATTTGTAATTCAAGATTGATCATGCTTGAATAAAGTTTCCCATTAACCTCTTCAAATAATATACTTCACTTTTAAGGATTTCAGTTTCCTCAGTGTTTTTAACTTTCGTTCTAAAATGTTGGTTGCTGATAGCTTTGTATATTATCACCATATGTGTTGAAGAGCTGAGTAAAGATGGACGCCTAAATTTCCTTTGGTCTATTAAGGACTTCATTGCTTTTCTAGATTTAGGAATCCAAATCCCTTTAGAGATTAATGCTCTCTGAGGAGCTCAACACAACTCAAAATGAAGATTAAAACTGACAGAGGATTCTTCTACATATAATAATGCTGTAGAATACTGACCTTTATACCTCAGAACTTTAAAACATGGCCAAGGACACTTGATTATCTCTAGTTATACTCTGAACTGAGTGTAGATGTTTGCATAGTTTACAGTGACATTGCTTATTGGAGTGTTTCTGCTCTAAAGAACAAAAATCCCTAAGTTGTTTTTGTTTTTTTTTTTTTAAAGATTTTATTTTATTTATTTGACAGAGAGAGAGAGAGACAGCTAGAGAGGGAACACAAGCAGGCAGAGTGGGAGAGGGAGAAGCAGGCTCCTGGCCGAGCAGGGAGCCCTATGCGGGGCTCGATCCCAGGACCCTGGGATCATGACTTGAGCCGAAGGCAGACGCTTAACTACTGAGCCACCCAGGCGCCCCAAAAATCCCTAAGTTCTTCTTATTCTCCTACTGTCACAATGTCATTCAGCAAACTCTGAGTGACCTTAATAACAAGGTTAGTGCTCAGAACCAGAGGCACAAGCTTGATGAGGCCTGGATCCTAACCTCAGGGAAGCACATGACTACTTTGTGTACATTAAAACTGCAAGATTGGGGGCGCCTGGGTGGCTCAGTCGTTAAGCGTCTGCCTTTGGCTCAGGTCATGATCCCAGGGTCCTGGGATCAAGCTCCACATCGGGCTCCCTGCTCAGCGGGAGGCCTGCTTCTCCCTTCCACTCCCCCTACTTGTGTTCCCTCTCTCGCTGTCTCTCTCTTTCTGTCAAATAAATAAATAAAATCTTTAAAAAAAAAACTGCAAGATTGGCTAGCAGAAAACAATTTCTGGCCATAAAAAGAAACAAATGATGTATCTTATGCGGGTTTTGTCTATAAACTAAGCCCCTCAGAATTGGCTGTGGATCTTTGTGCAATGTATCTTTGATTATATTAACCCCTCTTCAACATGTAAAGGATTTTACATCCTTGTATTCTCTGGTTTCTAATCTCAGGAAAACAAAACAAAAAATAGCACTGAAGTGGAAGTAATCACCATCCAGTCCATGATTTGGATCTTCTCCAAGAGTTTGATTATAATTACAAATTAAACACATTCTAACTAATTTAGGGAAATAGTAAATATAATTTCAAAAAAAAACAAACATGAAATTATCAAATGATCCGCTTCTATATCAACAGATACAGATATTTCTATATACTCTATAGAATTATCAATTCCACCTCTAGGTGAACTATCCAAAGAATTGAAAGTAGGGACTCAAATATTTATACATTCATGTTCATAGCAGCATTATTCACAGTAGCCAAAAAGTTGGAAACAACTCAGAAATATCCATTGATGGATGAATGGATAAACAAAATATGGCTTATATGTACAATGGAATGTCATTTAGCCTTAGAAATGATGTTCTAACACATGCTGCTGCAACATGGGTGAACCTTGAAGGCATTATAAATAAGCCAGGCACAAAGGACAAATTCATATAATTCCGTATAGAGGAGGTATCTAGAGTAGTTAGATTCATTGACACAAAAAGTAGAATGATGGTTATTGGGAAACGGAGAGTTCTTGTTTAATGAGTTCAGAGTTTTGGTTTGGTAAGATGGAAAGCATTCTGGAGATGGATAGTAGTGATGGTTGCACAAATAGTATGAATATACTTAATGCCCCTAAACATAGTTAAAATGGTAAATTTTTCATATATCCACGATAAAAAAAATATTTTAAATTGTTTGCTTATATTTTATTTGAGACTTTTGCAAACGATATGGAGAGATACATAAAAGCAAAATTAAGATTAGGCTATTTTTGAGGTATCAGAATGCCCCTTCCCATGCCTGGCTAGGTAGTAAGAATTTTGGTTGTTACAGGCAGGTAGGTGAGCTGTTGACCCCCTGTAAGCCTTCTCCATTGCCTCCAGCATTCAGTCTATTTTCTTTTTAACTTCTTATTTTTAACTTGGTATAACCCTTAAAAGGCTGATTTCAGCCAGTTCTTTTCCATCTTGGTTTTTTTAATGGCAAACCTTCATCAGAGTCCTTTGAATTTATATCTGGCCATCCGTTTCTTTGCTAATAGCATGGTACCCTAATGTGCCATATTCTGTTTTTTTTATGAGTTATCTTCAACACATTTACTGAGCACTTAGTATGTGCAAAAAGTACTTGAGCCAGTTAAAATCCAACTCTGTGAAGTCTTAAACAGCATTACTGGAAATGTTTCTCATCTTCTGGAAGACATTTAAGACCATCATTGTCACTAATCACTCATTTATATCATTTACCTTCTGCTCTTTAGCTTTCCACATGTGTATCTTTGTGCCACATCAGGAAGCTAGGCATGATGGAGACCACATTTGTGCATCGAGTGCACGGGCCTCAGTGTGATCTCCACTTTCTGCTTCCTCACCACTCAGTGACCTCAGGCAAGGCTGTTAACCTCTCTGGATCTTGAGTTTTCATCTTGTAAAGGGAGGATTTAGTGACAAGCCCCATATTGCACCCTGCAATTATGGATGAGCCTGTGTGTGTTCGTTGTAGTCCCTCAGCCTCCATTTATTTCTCTGACCTCTTCTTACCTCCTCTGAGAGACTAGTCTGATTGATCACTGGGTTTCTCCCCTTGCTTTTGGTAAAGAATAAGAAAAAAGAAATAGTTGTCAGTGAATGGGAAATCCACTTTGAAGGAAGGTGATTAAGCGGAATATGGACATTTTACCTTTCCTAAATAATATTACTGAAAAATAATAAATCCAAGTAATACAAGAACCAACCGTTAGGCTATTTGAGGCTATTTAACTGATATTGTGAGCATGTTTCCTGAAATGCAGTCTTTAAAGAGGAAGGCAGTATGATCTTGTTGGTATTGACCAGCACCTGAAAACTCCTTTTTGGTTACCAGGTCCTGAGTTTTTACTGTTTCCTTTGACTTACTCACTAAATTCGTTATTGGAGAAAAACCAGTCACGTTGAATATCTTTGAGTATTTTGAGTTTCTATACATTTCCTAATGCCCCTCTTTAATCTGTTTTAGCATTTCCTTATGTTCTTTCCAGTGTTCTCTACTTCTTCTAAGAATCAAATATTATTTTTCTTCTTTCCCATTTTCTTATTTGTTTCAATTACTTGGACCTTAATGACCCTTCCTCTGATTTGGAGGAAATGTTACTGCTAATCTGGTCTCCGTCTTCTGACTTAGGCGTTTCCCTTTGGGTTGCCCCGAATGTCCTATTTTAGACCCCAAGTGTGCTACATCAGTGGAAGACACCAAACCCACTTACCTACAGCCATGGTCCTCAGCCCTCAGCGTGCGTCAGCATCACACGGGGAAGGCGCCAGTGCTCCACTCCCAGGAGCCCCGGGGAGCTGGGAATGTGGCCCAAGGAGCATTTTGTAAAAACCTGCCTCATGATTCTACTGCCTAGTCCTGATGAGAACCCCTGCTACCAATGGCAAAACATTGTAATTCCCATATCAAAGACTATATTGTTGTGTATATCCTGGTTCGTAATTCTTTGGTTTAATCAGGCTGATCTCATATAGAAAACTGGCATTAACTCTAGGTTATTTAAAGTTACATAGTCTCGGGCGCCTGGGTGGCTCAGTTGGTTAAGCGACTGCCTTCGGCTCAGGTCATGATCCTGGAGTCCTGGGATCGAGTCCCGCATCGGGCTCCCTGCTCAGCAGGGGGTCTGCTTCTCCCTCTGCCCTCTTCCCTCTCGTGCTCTGTCTCTCATTCTCTCTCTCTCAAATAAATAAATAAAATCTTAAAGTTACATAGTCTCATCAGTTGCTACTTTTTATCTCAATAGTATTTTTCTTTTTAAGTCTCCACATTGCTTTTTCATACCTAATATTTTTAGGTTGGTTCTTTCTGAAAGTTAATTTATTACACAGGATGATTTTAATTGAAACCACAGCTTATGTTCTTTTTTCTGTTGATTTTCAGAATGCTTCCTAATTCTGTGTACTCTCAACTTTTTTAACTAATTCATTTCACGGTTTTCCCTTCATCTGCTTTGAGTATATTTCTAGCATTTGTGAGTTATTTAGTAGTTTCAAGGAAATAATTTGTATGCCTCACGGGCTAAAATGCCTTTTATGCAGCCTCCATTCTTAAGTATTCTTTTGCTCTTTAGAGAATGAGCTGTTCGGAGTATTCCTGAGTGCTAATACTGTGCCAGTAGCCTCTCAGTACAAAGTTTTGGAACCCGCTCGGCCAGCTAGCGTGGCCCTCGCTCATACTAAATAGCTGGGATGCAAATGCTTGTGCCTGGAACCCGGAGCAGAGTGCCTGATTAATTCTTAGGAGATAATGTCAGAGATGCAAACGAGCCCCAACTTATGGAAAACCTTAATTATTGACCTGATAAGTCTTAAGTTTGAGGTTTTTTGGTTCTTGTCTTATAGGGCAAATACTCATAAAAAGGTTTGAGGAAAGCCATTGTGGCCATAAGAGTTGGCCCCGGCTAGCGTCCGGTCGCAAAACTAGAAGCCAGGGAGCAGTGAGGCTGATGGAGTGGTCAGGATACAGAATAATCACTATGAAAACCAGGCGAATCAACAGAGCAACACAGGGGCAGGGCTGAGGAGGCGTTAACAAACTGAATGTGAGGGTGCAGGGTGATAATGCATCTGTCCCTTCTTCCCATTGCCAAGTGAGGGAAGACCTGACGCCAGGGAGGGGAGACCTTGGTGACGCTGTTGAGAAAGCAGAAGCATTCAGATCAGATTGGTGGGTGCTTGGATCCCAGATTTATTCATTTATCAGATGCTACCCAGGAGTCACGTGCCATGCTGGGGTCCAGGCACAGAGGTGTCCTCCTCAGGGGAGTCGGCTCCTCACAGCCCAGTGTGACAAGTGCCGGAGGGTTCAACAGGCGACACCGTGGCCTGGTTGGGGCCGTCAGGGGGACCCCTTTTGAGGGCCATGCACAGAAGCACTGCCCGGGCTTTCTCTTTGGATGGTTGCTGCTTGCACGGTGCTCGGCAGTCTGAGCAGCCTTCCCAGACTTCTCCAGTGCAGCCGCAGTAAGACATGCCTGTCATCTGCTGGCCTGGGTGCTGCTAGGCCACGGTCTCTGGTGTCTCCTCGTCTTTTCTAAGTACATGAATACTGATTGGTATCCACGAAATGGATTTTGTGTCCCAGAGCTTGCAAAGCACTGTTGTGTATAGAACGGGGGAAGGTCATACAGCACCCACCCACCTGTCCACCCCTCGACAAAGACACCCAGAGCTGATGAACAGTCTAGGTGTAGGGTAGCCATACTGAAATGGTTAGGAGAAGAGGGCCTTCTCATCTAGACCCAGCGTGGACGACAATCACTGCGACTGCTGGAATAGGAAGGCACCTGCCTCAGGCATTAGGATCGTGGAATGACTCTGGCAGTTTCGCCTGGCCTGGGCAAGTAGCTTATCTGGCAGAACGTTGCTGTGGTTTCCAGCACATTTGTGGAAAGTGGTGGTGGTCACCAAGGATAGTCTGGCCTTCCCTCCCGTTTGCTGTGCTACTTGTACTATCTTTCGGGGTCCAGAGGCTGGAGCAGCAGTACATAATGACTAGAATACATGGTCGAGGCTGGGCGCCGGGGAGGCAGGGAATCTGGTGCATCCACAGCATAGCCAGACATTGGGAATGGACAGGACAGGGGAGATGTGTTTGTGCAGTAGAAACTGGACAGACTTGGGGCTCCTGGGTTAAACATCTGCCTTCAGCTCAGGTCATGATCCCAGAGTGCTGGGATCGAGTCCCCCATCGGGCTCCCTGTTGAGCAGGAGCCTGCTTCTCCGAACTCTCCCTCTGCTGTTCCCCCTGCTTGTGCTCTCTCTCTCTCTGACAAATAAATGAATAAAATCTTTAAAAAAAAAAAAAGAATTGAACCGACTTATTCTCTCTTTTTTTTAAGATTTTATTTGAGAGAGAGAGAGCACAAGCTGGGGGGGGGGGGGCGGGCAGAGGAAGAGGACAAAGCAGAGCCCATCACAGGGCTCGATCCCACAACCCTGAGATCACGACCTGAGCTGAAATCAAGAGTCAGATGCTTAACCAATGAGCCATCCAGGCACCCCCAGACTTACTTTTAATGATAACGATTCTTATATTTCAATTTGATTACATTAAATGTGTATGATGAAGAGGCTCCATGTCTTAAGTGGCTAATTTACATTTCTAAGTTAGGGTTTGTCCTAACACACTGTACAAAAATAAAGCATCCCCAAGCACAGCATTCAGGGGCCTCAGTGGTGATGTAAAAGTGAGCTTGCACTTGATCTCTGAATCCCAAATCCAGAGCTGCAGGTGGTCGTCAGGCACATCTTACCTGTGGTGTAGGGGACCTGTCCTGTGGGCTAATCCTGAGGGACCTACCAGGGAGAGTCTAGGTAGGCTTCGAGTCACAGGAAAACAAGTGTTGACAGATTCTAAACACCATTTGCACTCTCCTAACCCTCCTGCAGGGTGACAAATGGGGACTAGATGTCCCCCCTAACTGACGTGGGACAAGAAAGATGTGGCTGTGGCCAGCAATGTGATCTGAAGGGGAGGGGAGGAGCTCCTCCTCACATCAAGGGTGGCTGGGATGGCCTTTCAGGTACCATTGCCCTTAAACACAGGTCTCCTGGGGAGGATTGTGGTGGCGGGTATTGCTCTTTGAAACAAAAAGGGATGTAACTAGCTTGAAAGTGAATGTGGAGCTCTAAAGACGGATTTGTGGGTAGAGATAGAGATTTGGGAGCAACCTGCTGTTGAGAACAAAGGAATGGATCACACAGAGAAAGCTGAGCGCGCTTACGGGCTTTGGAACACAAACACACAACACTTTGCTCTCTCCAGTTGGAGAATCTCCCTTCAGCTCTGGAAACCTTGGGGCCCTTTGCTGTGGAAGCCCACTCTGGTGGGGTGGGGACAACAGTAGTAGCGTTTGGGTGGAGCCCCTGCGTCCTTCCGGGAAGGATTGGACTAATGAAGACCAAAGATCTCTGAATGTGGAGTTTGATCGTACGCATTTCCATCCTCATTCCCCATTGAGCAGTTGCTTGTTGGTTTATATATGGCCACTTGAAGCAAATCGTTAGTTAGATGGCTTTATTTTTAAGGCCAGGTCTAAAACGTGACTGTGAATAAATTCTTTCTCGACTGAGGCAAAAAGAATGACTTTGATACTGAGCAGCGGAAAGAAAACTTACAGCCAGTCCTGCTTAATGCAACGTATGCATTCTTGAAAATTACCACACTATGCAAAATCATGCACTAAAAACCACCAGGCTTAGGTGGGAAATGGATAGGAGCCCAGCACTCAAAAACTGTGTCACTGGCATGTTTAAAAATAAGGAAGGACCCTAATAAAAGTGGTACTACAGTTGGACATATGAAATGGTTAAGAAAAACATAAATCCTGCAATAAATATGGCACGTTATCATGAAAGAGACATGCAGTTTTCTGGTGGAAGTGGGTGCGGGAAGGGTTACTGTGAGGCAGTGGAAGGGGCATCTTGAAAGCACACAGAAAGCGGGGGTGGCTGGTGGAGGTATGTGTTTTGTGTGTTCCTGCCCAAGTAGAGTCACCTGAGTTGTGGTCGTACATTCAGCTGTCTCCAGACAAAATCAGGCATAAACAGAAGGTGAAATTTGCAGTATGCTCAGAATTGTTCCTAATAGATCAGTCATGTTGGAGCAAAGCATTATAGCAGCCCTGACCATACATTACTGTCTTTTATGAAGACAGCTCAGAATAAGCATATATGGCCTTAGACCCAGAGATTCCCTACAGACAGGGACCTGTATTTGAAGGAATTGGAGCAAAGAGACTTTTATAGTTATTTATAAAGTCTTCATTCATTTAACATGTTATGGATAAAAGGGATACTGATGTTTAAAGCCTCCCTTTTACTTCCACGTTCATTGGAAAAGTTTTCTGTTAATGATTTCAGTTTGCAGATTATATAATCTGAATAAGTGGTAGGCATTTGTATGGCTAAATAGGATTAGGTCTAGAAGATGTGGAGGACAATGTTTTGAAATGTTAAACTCTGTAAAGGAGGGTTAATAATTCTATAGACTCTGTAGTGCTTGCTCTGTAACTTTAGACTAAAGAAAGTAACAGCTGGTTTTGAACTTTCCTGCAGCTCAGACCCATAACTGCCTTAACAATATACTACATTTACGAACTTTGGATTAAACAACCCTAAACTATAATACACTTAGAGAAATACCAATAAATCTTTACCTATTTAAAAATAATATCCCAGAAATGTTTGTCTGGATTTTGGTTGCTATAGTCTGTTTTCAAGTAGTCCTTCCCCTGACATCAGTAGGATATTGTAGAAATTTACAAAATACCAAGAATATAAAAATCACCCGTATCTCTTTCACCAAGAAAGAGCCATTACTAACATTTTCACGTACCTGCATTTCTAATAAACTCACATGTAAACATTGTTGATTACACTACTTACACCTTTTGATATCTTTCATTTTCATTTCTCTGCTATATAATCTTGGGAGTAACAAAGTAAAAGAACACAAGCTTGAGAGACATCTGCCCCACTTTCAGGTGTCCGCCGATGGATTTAAATCAGATTTATGTTAAAAGCTTGGCATATGTAACATATAATGTAAATGGTAGCTACTGTAACACACTTATGGACCTGGATGTTAACAGTCTTCATGAACATCCCCATGATGTGTCAGGCGGATGGATGTGTCTCGTTGGTCATTGAACCATTTCCTTACTATCCAAGTTAGGGCTTTTTACAGTTTTTCCATTTTAAAAATAAAGTTATTTGAATAAGTGAAAACATGCCCTCATCTAATTTCTTTTTCTTTTGTTAGAAGTAGAATTCTAAAAGTGGAATTACAAGGGCAGAGGTTGGTGGACACACCTTATAAAAATCACTCTCCAGAAGTGTATCCATTTATGTATGTGTGCTCTTCACCAGTCCTGATCTAACTGCCATATTTAAAAAGGTTTCCTAGGGCGCCTGGGTGGCTCAGTCAGTTAAGTGTCTGCCTTCGGCTCAGGTCATGATCCCAGGGTCCCGGGATGGAGTCCCACATTGGACTCCCTGCTCCACGGGGAGCTTGTTTCTCCCTCTCCCTCTGCCCTCCTGCCCTACTTGTGTTCTCTCTCTCTCTCTTCCTCGCTCTCTCAAATAAATAAAATCTTAAAAAAAAAAAAAAAGGTTTCCTAATCCGTAGGTAGAAAAGATCGTTTCATTTTTTATTTGTGAGATCAATTTTTTGTGTTTTGGTGTTTTTATTCCTTCAAATGAATTTTTCTGTGCTCATCTCTTGCGTGTGTCTGTGTTTTATTTTGAGTAAAGACATAGACTGTTTTAAGAAAATTAACTACTTGATTTTTCATTACCACTTACTGAATGATCCTTACCGATTTCTATTTATCTGTAATGCCGTAGATTGTCATCATCATAGGAACTAGTCCTAGGTTAAATGTAGTTGGTCATCTTCTATGCTAAAACCATGCCCTTAATAGCTATAAATATATAATTAGCAAGGTGCATTTCACTCATTCTCTTCAAAAATTTCTTAGCTTGTCTTCCAGCCAAATCTTAGCCACTGAGGTTGCAATTGGAAGTCTGTTAGAATTAAAATCGAGATAGATACCTTTGTAATATTTGGTGTTAATAAAATGGCACTGTGGTGTCACAAGTCATAAGTAAAATTGACCCTGTGTTTTTGTTTTGTGTTATCAGTGTCAAGTCCTGACATCAGAGTTAAATTCTCTTCTTCACAAAATGAATTTGGTAGATTTCCTCCTTCTCTCGGAACTTTGAAGCCGTTTTCCTCTGTAGTCCACGGCTCCTACCGTGCCCAGCCCCAAAGCGCTTTTGGGGGCAGTTCTTCAACTTTACTTTTTATCTTTCCTCAGTTATTCTTTCTCTTTGTTTCTGTTGTGTCCGAGATCAGTCTTGAGAATTCATATTTTTCCAGAAAGTGGTCGATTTCTTGAGGATACCGTCACATATTTATGTAGTGCACGCAGAGTGGTTTTTACTCACTCTGGTTAGTTTGGTGTGGTTTTGTGAGGAGGCCAGTTATTCCCTCCTACTTATAGTTAACTAAACCTAGCTACAGTCTGTGCAGGTTCACTTTTCCCCATATGTTTACCACTGCTGGTGCTCTGCATTCTTCTGTGTATGTCCAAGCTTCTGTCAGCTCTCATTTTCCTTGAAAAACTTCCTTTAGCATTTCTTGTAGTGCAGGTCTGCTGGCTACCAATTTTCTCTGCTTTCGTCTGGAAAAATTTTTATTTCTCCTGTTTCTGAAGGACAAATAGGCTGCATGTGTGCTATATGCTATTTTTTACTTCCTGCACTTTTTTTTTTTTAAGATTTTATTTGAGAGAGAGAGCATGAGTGGTGGGGAGGGGCAGAGGGTGAAGGAGAAGCAGGCTCCCCGCTGAGCAGAGAGCCCCACGTGGGGCTCAATCCCAGGACCCTGAGATCATGACCTGAGCCAAAGGCAGACGCCTAACCCACTGAGCCACCCAGGCGCCCCTGCTTCCTGCACTTTAAAGATGCCATGCCTTTTCCACGGTCTTCTCTACTTTCAAAGATAAATATGCAGTTGTTGTTATGTTGTTCTACCTGTAGGTCTTTTTCTCTCTCTCTACTTTGAAGATTTTCTCTTTATCACTAGCTTTTGCAGGTTGATTATGATGTGCCTTACTTTTGTTTTCTTTGTGTTTATCCTGGTTGGTATTTGTTAAGCTTCTTGGGTCTGTAAGCTTCTGGTTTTCATCAGATATGGAAAACTTTTTTTTTTTTTTTTTTTTTAGATTTTATTTATTTATTTGACAGAGAGAGACACAGCGAGAGAGGGAACACAAGCAGGGGGAGTGGGAGAAGGAGAAGCAGGCTTCCTGCTGAGCAGGGAGCCCGATGCGGGGCTCGATCCCAGGACCCTGGGATCATGACCTGAACCGAAGGCAGATGCTTGACAACTGAGCCACCCAGATGCTCCAGATATGGAAAACTTTGAGCCATGATTTCTGCAAGTGTTTTTTACACACATGCACACACCATTTCTTGGACTCAAATTATACATATGCTGGATTGTTTGATGTCATCCTAAGGGCACTTGGGTTC
Source organism: Neomonachus schauinslandi (assembly GCF_002201575.2). Classification (NCBI taxonomy): domain Eukaryota; kingdom Metazoa; phylum Chordata; class Mammalia; order Carnivora; family Phocidae; genus Neomonachus; species Neomonachus schauinslandi. The sequence continues at coordinate 124,098,654 of NC_058410.1, forward strand.
TACTGTTTGGTTTTTCTTTTTTCTCTGTGTGCTTCATTTTGGATAGAATCTGGTGATAGGTCTCAAGTTCTCTGATCTTTTCTTGTGTAGCATCTAATCTGTTAAACATACCAGTGAAATTCATATGTTCATGTTGTCATTTAAATTCTTGAGCACACTGAGGTGATTTATAACCATTTTGGAAATGTCCTTTTCTGTTACTCCATCGCCTCTCATTTTTAGATCTCTATTAAATGATTTAATCTTAATCATAGGTCCGATTTTTCTGCTTCTTTGCATGTCTGTAATTTTTTGGCTGCTAAATGTTGCGACTTTTACATTTTGGGACGCTGGTTTTGTACGCTTTTAAAAGTGTTAGTTTTGTTCTGACAGCCAGTTGTTAACTTGCAGATCAGTTTGATCCTTTCAAGGCTTATTTTTAAGTGTTGTTAGTGTAGTTCTAGAGTATCCTTTGTTCTAGAGCTAGATTAGTTCTACTGATATGTGCCTGTTCCGGGGTCTCAACAGTCCCGGGACAACCCAGTGTCCCGGGTGTTCAGTGAAGTCTCTCCATTCTGGCTGGTGACAACTCCCAGCCCCACGTGCACTTTGGCAATTATATGGCTTATAGGTAGTTTTTTCCTCAAAAGTTGTTGTCTGCCAAACCTTGTGGAGTTTCACCTCGTGCGTACTCAGATTGGTGTTCAAGAAAGACTCAAGAGGATCCCTAGGCAGTTCTGGAACTTTCTGTGGAGCTCCCTCCTTTTCAGTACCCCACCCCACAAATTAGAGCCTCCTGAGCTCCTCCTGATTTTAGGACTTTTGCTGGGCTGTCGCGGTGTCCCTTGCCTGTACCTACAGTGTGGAAATGGCCTCCAGGCAGAAAGCCTGGGACGTTGTTGGGCTCACCATGCTTGGTCCCCTTCATGCTGGGAACGTGGTCCTGCCCTGCCTGTTGTCCAGCATCTGAAACAGTTGTTGGATAGATTTTTTTTTTTCCAGTTTTCTCCTTCTTGCTAGAAATGCAGCTACTGTTTCTTTAGGTTTGGAAGCAGAAGGCACGTTTCATTTTTAGAGAGACATGCTTTTTGAAGCAGTGAATTCTAACAGGTTAACAAACACATGTTTGAGGGGGGATCCTTTTTGCTCTCAAGCATGTTAAAAGAATATCATTGATTAGGAGAAGCACTAAAATGGGTTTGTTCCTCGCTGGCTTTTCTGCCAGTAAATCCTAGGAAGGCATTTAGTAGTCTCTGAATCCAGGTCCTGAAGGAACGGTCAGCTCACTGAGAACATTCGCTCCACTTTGTCATCAGAGCTTTTGCTCTAGGGAGTCACAGTAAATTTTCACACAGTTTACGTGTGGAGGGCATTTTTCCCCGAATCTCAGTGTTTACCTTTTAGGTTGGCCATTAGCAGTTGATTGTGCTCTAAAGCGTACTGCTTGCTGTCCCCGGATTGGCACCAGGTGATCAGCCGTGTGACGTTGGGCAGGCCACTTAACTTCTCATCCCTGCATGGAGGGAGCCGGGCTGATGGGACTTGAAGGGCCTTTCCATTCATTTCTTCAGTATTGAGTGTTCCAAGCCCTGAGGGTACATTAGCAAAGGAGACAGACAGGGACCCTGCTGTCATGGAGCTCAGTGGAGTAGGGCAACAACATATACACCATGAATCAAAAATCAAATGAGGGGGCGCCTGGGTGGCTCAGTTGGTTGAGCGACTGCCTTCGGCTCAGGTCATGATCCTGGAGTCCCTGGATTGAGTCCCGCATCGGGCTCCCTGCTCGGCGAGGAGCCTGCTTCTCCCTCTAACCCTTCCCCCTCTCATGTACTCTCTCTCTCTCTCATTCTCGCTCTCTCAAATAAATAAATCTTTAAAAAAAAAAAATCAAATGAGGAAGAAATACCTTTGGTGAGGAGGGCTGTGAGGAAGACAAACGGGGGCAACGTGAGTGTAGCTGAGAGGGGCCCACATTAGAGGGGCACTCCATAGAGGCTCGTCTGTGGACGCGATGCTCGAGCTGCCGTCCAGACGAGCAGGAGGAACCAGCCGTTTGAGGCTGTAGGACAAGGACATTCTAGGCAGAGGGAGCAGCAAGTACAAAGGCGTTGAGGTGAGCACGAAGCCGGAATGGGTGAAAGACCGCCATGGCTGGGTTGTCATGAGTGAGGGGCTGAGGGGCACAGATGAGAGTGGGGGAGAGGCTTGGGGGGGTTCAGGACCCAGCTCATGCTGGCAGTCCGATTCCAAGATTCAGCCCTGCTGTGAACACTTTACCCACATAGGGCACGGTTCGATGTCACATGGCCCCAGAGGGAAATAACAGAGGGTCCCAGGAGTCCTGCTGGGGTGGGTGTGGTAGTTGAGGCACTGGCAAGATCACAGGGCCTGCAATCAGCAGGGACCATGATGGCACTAGTGAACCAGTGTAGTTTTAACAAGGAGGTTAAGGCCAAGTTCAATAAGCCTGGTCAGCATGAGCCAGCATGAATCCATTTCCACATTTGCAGAACCACGGATAGCTCCATAGGACCTGTTGCCTCCAAGAAAAGAAAATGGGCTTATTGTGAAGCTCACATATAAAGGCGACATGGACCCCATAGCCTAGAAATCCTGCTTCTGTGGAAAGAAGCCCCCAGGAAATCTGCCTGTAGGGTTAAGGAATGCGTGCCTTTTAAACAGGGAAACAAAAGAGACTGAGAGAAGCAAGAGCAGTTCAGGGGGAAAAGGGGCCAATCCAAAGTCAGCAGACTTTGTCCTGGCCGAAAACAGCTACCTGGCCCTCAACAGCCCTTCCCCTGTGTTGCTGGGTCCTTCTCACTACCTTCTGATACAGTGCCAATTAATTCAGTTCGGGGTCAGTAACTCTTAAAAATCCAGACCCTCTCACCTGTTGTTCCGAGCACACTGGCCCGTGTTGTCTGCCAGAACCGCCCCTTCCTGGGCACGCCACAGCCTCCAGCCCGTCCCCACTCACTTTGCTTTTGTCCCATCACCCTCGCCTCCGAGTCAGGCGGCCTCCGGCTTGCCTCTGCACAGGATGGCTCCCGTGCGGTCTCTTTTTAGGCAGGGAAGTCAGCGTTGTCATCTGTCCCCTCCTCCAGATCAGCATCCTCTCACCTGGCAGTTGTAGTTCTGTGCTCCTTAAAACAGCATGTTAACAGATTCTTGATTTGAACAGGCATGCTTTTTTATTTAACAACTCTTATCTGTCTTTCATTGTATCCTGCAGTCTGGCTTTTTTACCCTTAGCACTGCAGTGACACTGCTTGCCCCAGTTTATTAATGGCTTCTGACCTCCCCTCCGTTGCCTCGCCTCCTTTCTCCTCCACCTCTCTGCGGCATATGCCACTGTTGACAGGTCCTCATGGCCACAGCATCTTCCCCTTCCTTTGAGGGGAGCCTCTTACTGCCTTTCTGCTTCCCCGCTGCCTCCTGGCCCTGCACGTGGCCCTCCAGCTCCTCGCTCTTCCCTTTGGAGCTGCTGCTTCTCGATTCAGCCATCATTTCCAGGCACCAGCTCCCAAGTACTCATCTCCACCCTGACTTCTCCGGCCCCCACTTCTGATCTCTGGGGCATCTACACCTGAATAATAGCTGTAGATAAAATGAAGTTTCTGTTCTCCTCCCCCGGCTACGTGAGACTCCCCTGTGGTGCCCCATCTCCTGGGCGCCCAGGCTTAATGGTTTCAGGGTCATCTGTGATCCATTTCCCTGTTACCCAAGAAGTCATCTGGTCATGTTGCCTCTAGCTGCAGTGGAGTGTGTTGAAGATTGTGGACAGAGAGAACACAGATGGGGAAGGTTCTGATGGAGGAGAGGTTGAAAGTTAAAGAAAAAGGATCCTTGCTAGCCTCCTCAGATTCAGGATACCCTGTGTTCCTGGTAACAGCAGCCTATCAAATGCTCTTTCAATTGGAAATACTTGCCAGCATTGGAATGACAGAGGCCAAGGTAATATTAGCATTTATTGCAGTGTGGATCGGTAAAATGGATTATAGAACATCCATTCAGTGCACTGGTATGCAGCCTTAGAAAAGAACAAGGAAACTGACCCACCAAGACAAGTTCTGAGATACTGTCAAATGATAAAAGCAAGATAGGACAAAATACTATGTCTAGTGAACTACCACTTGTGTTTTTTAAAGGAGGGTGGAAATCTTTTTATTCTTACTTGCTTGTGTATACGTCAAGACACTGTGGAAGGATCCCGGCAAACCATACTCGGTAGCTAACTGGAGGGTGAGGGTGCTGGGCAGATGGAGAGCAAAGGTGGTGGGAGGCCTCTTACCATAGATCTTTTTACATTTGTAGATTCTTGAACCATATTGCACACAGTAGGGGCTATAGCCTCTTCCAAAATTTCAAAAAATTGAATTTTTTTTTTTTAAAAAACCTCTGAAGTGTTTCTACCAATTGAATGAAAGTCCTGTTGTTTTACGAAGGAGATTATTTGACTTCTCTAGATGTCCATTCCTGAGTGTTTCCTGGTGGCCTTGGCTTATTTTCTTTAACTGTGGAGGAAATATTTCTGACCCTCCAAGAACCTCTGCTAATTTTATTAGTAAAGCTTGAACCAGTTTTCTTACATTTCTTTCCCTTTCTTCTACCCGAAGGCTCTGTATATTCATTACCAGGTGAGATAATACTCAGTTCATATGAATAGGACTATAATTATTCATTAATACTTGAATTCTTACTCTGACGTAACTTGATAACTCTAGGAAAGCATTAAATGAATCTCTTGCCTTTATTATAAGAAATACTAAGATCAGGAGACCATGTGTTTTAAGACACAGCAACCACATTGATGCTGAGAACTGACATAGGAGGGAAAATTAGCAGAACACTTTATGTGGCAGGAAAGAGCATTGTCTTGAAATTGTACTTAGAAGCCTGTTGGAAAATGCGGAACTGGGAGCAGTGGGCAGAGAGCAGTCACATCCCAAGGCATCAGAAGAAAGAACTCCTGAGAGGCTTGAGTGCCCCCCAAGGGGGCGTGGTCTGGAGTGGCGGCCACAGCACCCCCACCTGTGGACCATGAGAAACAGGTGGCCACGTGGCGTGTCCGTACACACCGATCTTGCATTCAGAAAAAAATTTCAACTGAATGGCTTTGGCTCGAATAATATTTTCTTGAACCAATTTCCTTTTTTCCTTCAACTTCTCAAGCCTGGAATAGGTACGCTTTGTGAGACCCATTCTCTTTTAATCCCATTCTTGAGAGGTCTAAAATTTTGTAGCTTTTTTTCAGCAAGTACTTTCTCTCTATATTTTTTAGGCAAGATAAGCAAGAGGATGATTTCCTTGTCAGACTTTGAAGGAAAACAAATGCCTTTAAAAGCAGACTTTTTTAGGGGCACCTGGGTAGCTCAGTCGGTTAAGCATCTGCCTTTGGCTCAGGTCGTGTTGCTGGGGTCCTGGAATCGAGCCCCGCATTGTGATCCCTGCTCAATGGGGAGCCTGCTTCTCCCTCTCCCTCTGCCCCTCCCCCCTGCTTATGCTCTTGTGCTGTCTCTATCTCTCTCAAATGAATAACTAAAATCTTTTTTAAAAATAAAAGTAGACTTTTTAACAGCCTCGCTTTTAATACATGAAGTCGTGGGTTCGTAATAAGCGCTTTTACCCAATTCAGAGACGACACCGGGGAGGGAATTAGTAGCTGGACATCACAGACCACTGTGATTTCAAACTCTCGGCAGGTTCGTCTCCGTTTATGGATGCGTTAACAGCCAATGGAACAACCAACATACAGACATCTGTTACAGGAGTGACAGCCGGGAAAAGGAAATTTATTGACGACAGAAGAGACCAGCCTTTTGACAAGCGGTTGCGTTTCAGTGTGAGGCAAACAGAAAGTGCCTACAGATACAGAGATATTGTCGTCAGGAAGCAGGATGGCTTCACCCACATCTTGTTGTCAACAAAATCATCAGAGAATAACTCACTAAACCCAGAGGTGAGAGACGTTCCTTGAGCTGATTTGTGCTTCTTGTTTCTCCACGCCCTTGTATCCGGGGCCTGCTTTGCCGAATCAGTGCTCTTTGGGCCCTTTCTAACTCACCTTCTGGGCGGTTGCGCAGTCCCACCAGAAGGTCGGAAGCAGGGGTGAGGCTGGGCGGGCTTGCTCCATACCGCACTGCGCCTGCGTGCTGGTGCCAGCGCAGCTGGGACCGAGCGCGCCTCGGGGTCCGCCTCCGTGCCCCGGGGTGGGGCTGTGCTGGGCAGGGGGAGCGGCTACCTCCAGGTCACCAGCTCTCAGCCTGCGGGCCGTGGGGGCCTACCCAGACTCGCATATGAAGTGCATGTGGGCACATGCTTTTCTTTAGCTTTGTTCAGACAAGATTAAAACGGCCGGGGTCCCAGGCCCTTCAGAGGGTGTTACATCATTGCTACGGGTCTTCGTCATCGTCGTGGAACTTCGTTCCCGCTGCAGGGACCTGGGCACGTGTTCGTTGCTGGGAGTACCAGGCAAAGCTGGCGTTCAGGGATCCCGGGAGATAGGTGCTTGTAGAGGTTCAGAAACAAACTCTAAACTACCTAAGATGGAAAGTACTGGAACCCGCGCTGTGCCTTCGTAAGATTCTACATTCTGGCCGTTGTTTTCCACTTGTGAGCAGCTCAGTCAAGTTTTTTTCCAGACAAGAAAACCAAACTACACGAAGTTTGTATGTCTGGCCAAGGTCACATGACAAACCAGTTCAGGGCTGGTCCCCGGTACATTTTTAAACTTCAGAGTCCCTTCATTGGTTATTTGTAAATGCTTCTCTATAGAGATCATTTTCAGTGGTCTTATGCCCTTCTAAAACGACTCCGTGCTAATGTGCCTATGCTTAATATACTCATGCACCAAACTTCTGGGGTTTCTGTCCCACGTGTGGTAGGCTGGTGTTAAAAGGGAAAAAAAAAAAAAAAAAAAAAAGGCAGGGAACCCTAGTTTCTTTCAACTGGTTGAATGTGCCACCTGCTGTCCAAACTGTAGAAGTGCCAAGTGGATATCCTGTGTAACTTGCCTCATCTATTGAAAGTCCCAACGATTAGAATATTAAGGTAACTCAGATTTACGTGTCTTTCTAATTATACTCTGTTCATAATTAGTTACGTAACTTACACTGTCTCCAGCATTCCCAATCTCTGGTTATAGAAAAGAAGAAGTTTGTGAATTACTTAAATTGTGGTAGACAAAGGGAACGGTATCCGGCTTCTGCACTTTCTCTGGGTCCAGATTATCCAGGAACAAAATGCTTTTAGGATTTCGTATCAGAAATACTCTTTGCCACTTTCCCTTCTGGTGACTTCCAGGTAATGAAAGAAGTCCAGAGTGCCCTGAGCACAGCTGCTGCCGACGATAGCAAACTCGTGCTGCTCAGCGCAGTGGGCAGCGTCTTCTGCTGCGGTCTCGACTTTATTTATTTTATCCGGCGTTTAACAGATGACAGAAAAAGAGAAAGCACTAAAATGGCGGAAGCTATCAGGTATGCATAAAAGGTGTTTTTTTAATGGTTGGTTTGAGTGTCTTGGTTTGAGTGTATCCATCCCTGGGAGAACAGACTCCGGCAAGCCGTGAGAAAAACGCATGTCTCCTTCCACTGAGAGACACTAGTATCAAAATTAATTAAATCATCTGTCTTTTCTGTGGGCCTGGCATAAATTACTACTTGCCTTGAGCAAATAACTGATTTCAGGGCTGGCTCAAACCCAGTGAGTACTCAGGGAATGTTCTAATGATTAGCGTGGACAATAGCATATAGCCAGAGTTTCCATTATTTGTACTATGAGCATGTTCTGTCTTCAGCCCTTAAATAAAGATGCACTCTCTTTCACATAACTTCCCATTTGCTTGACTCTGAAAGAAATTGGCTAGGCTTTATGACAAGCTGGTTCCATAACATCACATGAAAAGTTTGTTTTAGTACAAGTCGTACACATTCTTGTTCAAGTTCATCCCGAGTTCCAGCTACCCATAAAACTCAATCATGTAGAGTGAAAAGTAAGAGTTCCCTTTCTCTCACATGCTCCCCTCCCCCAGGGACCCATCATTCATTTATGTGTTCCCAGCCTTTTTCTAAACACTGGCAAATATTCATTCCATACATATTAGAGATAATATAGATTTATTTTTACTTCTGTTAAATAAATGGAATTATACTGTGTGTTCTTTTGCAACTTGCCTTTTCCATTTAACAGTGTGACTTTAGAGATTTCCATTTCTTCTGTTTGGGGATTTTCCACTGTTACATCATAACATTGCAAAAAGCTTCCCCAGAATCACCTAACTCTGCTGTAAGCATACCCAGGGACATATTCTGTTTCCGTATTCCTCACTTCTCATGCTAATCACTGTAAGTATAATTTCAAAAGATCTAATTATTCAGAAATTAATTTTATTTGAAGTGAATGAAACCCAGTCACCAACCAGGAAGACTATTGTACTGCCCTTCTCACCTCCCTAAAATAACATATCCCTGAGTGACCCCTAAGAACCCCTTGCATGTGCGTTTGTCTTGGTGAGGTACAGGAGGACAGGAACTTAAGATACACAGACGTGCAAAGTAAACTTGGTTGGATCTTCTCCAAATCCCCACATACCTGGAGAGTTGAAGTTGAGCTTCTTTGGATGGTTATTGGGCTCTTCGTGTCTGAGACCCTATGCCCCGATCTTGGGGCACAGGGCTTCCTGGTCCCCCAAACCATCCTTAAAGATGCACGTTGGGATTAGTGGAAGTTCTGTGTTGGTGGTGCAGAGTGAGGCAGGGCATCTCTCTGACAGACTTCCCCAAGATGGTTCTGATGGGTTGCTGCCCTGATCAGCCCATCAGAGTCCTGGAACCCCATACCTTGGGGTTTCAGGGCATTGCCTTGGCCTTTTATAACATTTATAACAATTTTCAAAATTAATATATTTTGTCACTGTATACAGAGGTATGCACGCATACAAGAGGTTCCTTTTTTAGGTTATCATATGATCATTGTTTTTCAAAAACAGTTTGAAATTTTATAATCTGTTTTAATTAAGTATTGTCTCTGGTCTCTTAAATAATTTCAAACTTGTGGTTTACTGGATAAAACCATCTTATTAACCAATTTCAAATTTAAGTGCTTGATCAATACACACAATTACTTGACAGTCAGCACCTCTAAGACAACGTGTAGGTATTCCTGATTGTTAACCTGTCCCATCCTTTCAGGATGAATTACGTGGGTTTAATTTTCATTCTTTAAGTACAAACTACCTCGGGCGGTGACTTTGTAGATTTTCTGTAAGCTCACACTGACTTTACACATAATACTGTGATTTGGGGGAGCTCTGCTGTAATAGAGAATCAGATTCATCTGCCTGAGCCTTCTGCGATCTGGCTCCTTTCTCCCCAGAGGCGCTTCCCTCAGCTCCACTCCTAAACCTCGGTGTCACAGCCCTAGTCCGGCCCACTCCTCCCGAGCTGAATTGCCCTTGACAGTGGCTGAGGGGCTTGCATTGTTGGTATTAGAAACCTCAGAGGAAAGATGGATGGAGAGACTGCATTTGAAGTTACCTTTAGGTAACTTCAGGTGTTTATTTCGGGCAGCTGCCCACTCCCGTCACTTGTCCAGACCCTCCCTCTCCCCGGTCACTGTCCTTGCCCCCCACAAAATAGCTTTTCTAGGAAAAGGCCAAATTTTTAGGGAAACCCAGTTGGTTCTTCTTTAAATGAGTATATTTTTATCAGTGTGAATTTTTCTTCATGTACTCTGGCAAGATACGAAAATAATGAGTTATACCAAATTCACTTAACCTTTGCTCTTGCTCATTTGCATTTAAATTAATTCTTACATGTGTAAGATCGGCTTTACATGTAAAGCTGTATGTTTGTTATTTCTATGTGTCTTGTCTTGAATTTCTTAAAACTTTGGGACAGAGAACGTCACTAGAGCAAGTTTCCCCCCATAAAAAGTGGGAAATATGAAGATGAGGTTTGAATTTGATTGTCAGGTGTCTACTACAGCTAATTCCATTATCAGGACTACTGGTCATAACCAGCTTGCAGATTCATTGTAATAAAAACATTCAGCACATTAGTGATAAAAACAAAATGATAATAAATTCGTTTATAATATTAGGCTTTTGAAGTCTATGGGAACCAGTCGCTGCCTCTTAGTGTCTGAAGGACTGGGAGCCTCCTCACTCCAGAAGGCAGGCATCTTCTTCCCCCACAGAGTGAGAGAAGCAGAGATGTGGGGAGACAGCAAAGCTGACAAGCACCTGACCTCTCCCCATTCAGTCCTGTCCAGACCTTCACAGTGAAGGGAGAGCTCCCTTGAAAACCGGCAGTGAACTCTAGCTATTGAAACTGCAGATCCCGCTGGCCTTGTTTTCCCCAGACAGTTCCTACATTCTTGTTCTTAGGTGCTTTTCTAACTTTTTTGGTGATATCCATGAAGTAGTGAACATTCTTCAAAAGAATGGATAGAAGTTTGCTTTTGTTTAATTAGAAGTCTTTTTAAACTCCTTTTATGACAAATATGTCCTCTTTCCTTCCCTGCCATACCCACCACAGACTTTATAGCTCAGTTTACATACAGTTCCCAGAAAGCTGAAATTTGAATTCAGTATGTTGCATTGAACACATTGGAACACTCATGCATTTTGATTTTAAGTTCTGAAATAGACTTGGCTTTACGCCCCCTAAAAGCAGTGGCCTGGCCCTCCCTGAGGGCCAGGCTCCTGAGCGGCGGTCCTGGGGCCTGAAGGCAGCCCCCGCCTCCCTGTCTCTGATCGCAGTGTGGCCAAGCCTTTGTGGCTCTGGAAAGTTTCTACTAAACAGAAAAAAAAGCATTTCTATGAAGTTTGTTGTTGTTTTAAAAAAAAAGAAATTTTTTCTGTAGGCCATGGTCCTTTCTGACATCTCAGAGCTCACATACCCGAATGTTCGGCTGTGTCCTCTGAAAGGGGAAGATGATCTTCGCTGAGCAAGCCACTGAATTCCTACCCCTCCCAGAAGCAGCCACCGATTTCAGATGAAGTTATCATTCCAGGCAAAAATAAAAATAACTTGGGGAGGGGGGCTGAGGAATCAGCTTCAAACAATTCTCCAGGCTTTGATTTTGCAATATCTATTTTAGAAGCATCTTTTTTCTTTTATACAAACATATAACGTGAGAAGGAACACTGCCTTGTGGAGTGATTGATTTCTTTGACCATTTCTCTATAAAGTCACTCTCTTACTGCAATATTTGCTCATTTCTTTCATGTTACTCTGCCATCCCATTCATGGTTTCCAGATGTTGTTAGCACTAGCCCAGCTCCCCCTCGGCCCCTGTTCACATGAGGCAGATGAAAGCGGGGTGATTCCAGGGCACCTGGGAACAGATTTTGAAAACGTCTGCTCTGTATCATGGAGACCTTTTCTAGAGTCATCAGTAACTAAGCATAGTAAATGTATTTCCATCATGTCATTGACCCAGAATTCTCAAAAGGTGGCACAAGTGAAGTAGCTTCATGTAAATTGTCTACATTATTTCAAGAACCTATTAAAAGGTTGTCTGGCTCTTCTTTGTATCATTAAAACCCAGTGTGATCTTTCTAACAACGCCTCAGACTCTCATTTAGAAAGCCATACTGCAACTCATTCATTTGAATGAGTCAGTTCTTACTCAATGTAAAGAGCCCGTGACAAACCATAGGGGACCTTGGGGGCTGGGCTGAGGTCTGCACTGGCTGCACGGTGCTTTCAAGAATACTCCCTGGAGCTAGCATGCAAGCCGCAGTGCGTCCTCTCTTCTGTTTTTCACACGTGCGCGTGTGCACACAAACACACACGAACACACCCCAAACCTCCCTAGCCTGCCCCCCCTCCAAAAACTATATGATCCCTCGTTGTCACTGTTTGGGGAGATGGGGAGACCACTTAAGATGTTAAGTCCTGATTTCCGGAGATAATCTGAATAGACCTGCGGTAGCTTTTAAATTGCTGAATTGCAGAGAGCAACCAGATTGTTATTTCTGGTACTGAAGATGGGGGTCAGGTTTACAATTCTGTAATTCTGAGCTAGAACTCTGACTGCCTTAAAGGAATTACCTTCTGTTTTTGTTGGTGCATGTTTGTCTTTTTCTTCACCATGTTAAATCATAACGAGCAGCAACCTCTGAACATAAAAGTAGATTCTGGTGGTAGCAAGAAGATGCACATTCCCGGTATGGCATGGCACCAACCTACCCTAAATTGAAAAGCAGCCTACTTTTCCAGTCTGATCCTAAAACAAATCCAAAAATAGCATTGGCTTGGTTTTGAAATCCACATCCTCTGTGAAGGCTGCCCTACCCCTAGTCATGCTGTCCTTTGCAGTCCTGCGGTAATTGTAATCTCCATCACACAGTGCGGTACACAGGGGTGTACAGGCAGTGTCTCTGCTGCTTACTGGCCTTCCTTGGATCTCCAGTCTTAAACCAGCCTGGAAGTTTCTTGTTTCTACCCCCCCAAGTCATTCCATCTAATTCTGGACAAACTCAGGAAATCTCTGGTGTTTCCAGTCAATGAGTTGCGTGAAATCACATACCAAGTCCAGACCCCAATCCTGTGGGTCATAACCCCAACCTCCTAGTCTTTACTCAACACCAGGCAGTCTTGGGAGGCCCCATGCCAGGTTTTCTTTGGGAGAGCTTCCAGAGTGGTCATCAGAAGCCCACAGTGTTTATTGGGCTCCTTATGTCTTAAAGAGAAGAAAGGTTGTGGAGAAAGATGGATTAGTCCTAGAGCCCAAGAGCCAGCCTCTGACTGGACTTCACCCGTAGTCTTCACAAGGTCCTGTAGCCACTCTAGCATAGCGTCCACGGTATCGTCGGGCCTTTAAACACACAGTAAATAAGACCATGGCCCACTTCTGGGAGAGCCTTCAACAAATCTCAACTTACCTTGATTTCTTCTGTAGAGTTTACCTCTTGGTATATTGAATCTATAATAGTAGATTTTTCTGTTGCTCAAATACACAATGTTTTGAGTAATTTCCCATTTATTTTTCATTTTAGAAACTTCGTGAATACTTTCATTCAGTTTAAGAAGCCTATAATTGTAGCAGTAAATGGCCCAGCCATTGGACTAGGAGCCTCCATATTGCCTCTTTGTGATGTGGTTTGGGCCAATGAAAAGGCTTGGTTTCAGACACCCTATACTACCTTCGGACAGAGTCCAGATGGCTGTTCCACCGTTATGTTTCCCAAGATTATGGGAGGAGCGTCTGTGAGTACCTCTATTTTTTAAAATTATTCTAGAAGACTTCCTGAAGATATCTAGTTTGGTCATTGTTTTTCTAAATATATATATAGGGTGTCATTTTGTGGGGACTTCCTACCAAATGAACCTTGTAGTTCAATTCTCTTCATTAACTCATATTCTTACTTCATGAAATCTTAGGAGGTTTTTAATATTTTGGTTCATAGAACATTTATTGACACTGGGTTGCATCATTTCCTAGAGAAGGACCTTATTCAGTGAGCAGTCTCTCTCTCTGTATAATTGACACTGATATCCGTTATTAGTAAACACCCAATTTGTCATCCAAACAACAGAGTGTGCCACCAAAAGTTTCTTGACCTAAGAACCTAAGAGCTGCACTTTTAAGAGAAAGCAATGAAGGAGCTAAGTTGATTAGGATAAGAGAAGTCTTCCCATCTGATTGTGGAGCTTTATTTTTTTTAACTGTTTAAGCCATCCACAATAAGGGTGTTTGTAGCTTTTGATTTTTTTCAAGCAATTACGCACATTGCATTTCTTACTCCATGAAGTAGGGCAAGAGGTGGTGTCACGGGTTAGGGTCTTCAAAAGCCAACACTGAGGTGGAGTTTGTCATGGTGGAGCAGTATTCCATAGTCCACACCTGTTGGCAGGATGGCAGCAGTTAGGGGGCTGGACAGAGGAAGGCAGGCCCAGCAAAGCTTGGGCCACCTCTGGGGAGCTCTGGGGCATGTATGGCCTGTCACAGTTGTCCCACAGTGGGCTGAAACGGCTGGTTCCTTTATGTCCATCATCACCGAGTGTGGGCTGCCCAGGAAGAGCGCCATGACCGTGGATGGGGCGGCTCTCTGCAGCGGAGGGCATCCCTGAAGGAGCTGAGGGCTGGCTGCTGACAGCACTGCGAACAGCTGGGACAGCAAGCCCTCCCTCGGGCAGGCCTCAGCGGCACATCCCGGTGTCCACCACAGTCCACACCTCTTCATACACACTGAGGGGGGCCGCTCTTCCCGGGGAAAGACGTAGAGGGGGATTAGCCACTGATGACTGTACAGGCAAGAACCACCTAGATGTTCAAGTTAGCGGGTAAAAGTATGATGAGAAAATGGATGTTTTGCATCCTCTCATTATTTATGGTGGGAAAAATAGTTAACTTTACAGTAGAGAAGACTGGCAGGCGTCACCTTGCTGAGTGGTCAGAGTCCCCAAAAATAAGACCCGTCGTTGGCCCCCAACCTGCTGCAGCAAGAATGACATGGCGTCGCTCCGCCAGAGTCCTGCCCCGTGGGCATCACCTCTGTCGGGTCTGGAGAGATCACCAGACGAGCCCGGACTGCGGCACAGTCTGCAGGTGCCATGCAGGGCCCTGCCAAAGGGCCACGGCGGTTGGAGAACTCACCGGGAGACCTAGGCGCCGCCCCACACTGGAGGGGACAGAGGGTCCTGACAGCTCCGTGCAGATGCAGGGATCTCAGACGCAGTTCGGGGTCAGAGGAAGGACTTTCCGCGGAAAAATCGCGAACTTTGCAGACAGTCTGGTTTGACTCATAATAACTGTGTTGATGGTAGTTGTCCGGTTTTGATCATTGTAAGATGTCGTAGAAGATGTTAACATTGGAGAGGGCTCGGTAAAGGGTTTATCATTTCTCTACTGCTTTTATAATCTTCCCATAAGTCTAAACTTATTCCCGAAACAAAGTTGAAAGAGGAAGGAGTTTACTGGGCCCACACAGCCCCCACTGCCCCATCTGGTCTCAGAGCCACCCCCATCCTCGTCTTCTCCCTTCCTGTTCCAGTCCCACCCACGGCTGCCGCCTCCGCTGGCCTCAGCGACCCTCCTGTGGTGGAACGCTGCTCCCCCCACCCCGGAGTTGCTGCACTTGTGCGTTGGTGGCTGTGGCCGGGCAGGACCCCAGGTGCCCTCGGGGACCAGCAGAGCCCTGTTTTAAAAGCAGGAGGCAAACGGCCCTCAGATCATTGGTGGGGAGCAGGGCCAGGGGCAGATGCAGCCATGCCCCTTCCCTCCCCTCGTTTCCCAGTCCCGAGTGTTCTTTCTGTCGGGGGCGTGGTACCGTATCAAGGTCTTTGATGCACTACACACACTGTACTCAGAAGGGGGTGCCACGTCCAGGCTGGTACTCCGCCTGCACTAGGGCCATCCCAGCGCGCCATCAAAAGTGGTCGAATAGGACAGGGTCAGAGGACCCATGGTCATGGGCCCACTCCCCCCAGCCCCTTTGCTGTGAGGGGCATCTGGCCTGGCACACCCTATGCCTGCAGACCGGGCACGTTTTGAGCCTCAGAGAGTGGTGCTCATGAGGACCTCAGGCAGGAAAACAAACCCAGACCAGAGTGAGCATCTATTCCTGTGACAACAGTCAACCAGCCACCAAGCGGCCGACCAGCTGGTCTCAGGAGTGTTGCCAAGCAGGTGGCTCGGCATTAGTGTCTTGCTGGAGGCTGGATGTTCTGCGGTGACAGTAACTGAATCAGCCTCAGTGAGTCAGAGTCCGTGCCCTTGAGCTGCATGTCCCACACATCCCACAGCCACTCCGTCTACCTGTCTCTTGTGCTGGCGCCGGGGCAGCCGGCGACCACGCTGGTCTCCCAGAGCTGTTCGGTTCCTCTCTGTGGTGCACGCTCCCTGCTGGACACTGATGTCACACAGCCATGTACACACTTTCCCAGCAATCGACATGCCAGACCCCTTGTCCCCAACCTTCCAGGCCCCTGACCAGCCAGCCAGGCCCTGGGTTGGGTCACTGCGTGTTCTCACCTTGAGCCACCTCTCCTTCCACAGCAGGTGGTGGACAAGGCGCATCCCCTGTCAGGGAGTGTTTCCCTTCGGGGGAGGCTCCCGGGCACTTGCCGGCTGTGTTTCAGTCTGCACACCCGAAAATGGAGCCAGCCCACCCACACCCCAAGCTCGCTCATCAGGACTCCCCCATGTGGCCGGCAGTGTGAGCTGAGGCAGGGCCCTGGTGCAGCAGTGGTGGATGACGTGGGGTCTGGGTCCCCCATGCGGCTTACCTGTGCTGTCTGCTGTCTGTGCCTGATCCCAGCACTGCACCTTACGGCTCGCCTTACACCTAGCAGGCCTGATGGGACTCCGCTCCTGGGGGACATTTCCGGCGTGTGGTCATTTGGTGTCCCGTGGCTAGGTGTTCTGCCTCCGCCAGGGTTCAGTAAACACTCCAGAATTGTTTTTAAGAGGCACATTCTTCTCTGCTGTGAAAAGCGCGGCCTCGCTCCGGAACCCTGGGGGCCTGCATCGTGGTCCTCTCTCTGGCATGTGCCCCAAGCTCCTGGAGGCCTCTTGTCCCACCCGCTGCACAGTCAGGCCTGGCGGCTCTGACATTTCGGCTCCACTCAGCCTGTCCACCACCCCCTCCGTGCTTCTAGAAGCCATCCCAGTAGCCAGGTCACGCCATCTGCTGGGGCACTTGCCAGGGAGTTCCATCTTGTATCTCAGGAGAGCTCCCAAATCAGCAAACTCCCTTGTCCAGCTTTGTGTTCTGGCTCCAAGTCAGGCACCCTTAGAATTCAGCTCCCTGTGTCTTCTTGCAGCTCCTTGGAGGAAGGAAGCGAGTTACAGGCCTAGGGGCCAGGAGAGGAGGTCGGCAGGACTTGAGGGAAGCGATGCTGTCTTGCGGAGAGAGACCTCTGCATTGTCTCTAGGCAAGACGGCAACACTTGTTCCTGTTGGGGACAGAGGGGTCAGAGGAATCTGGGGTTCAACTTTGGGGTGTCCACCTGGAGTCCCTATTCCAGGTTTAAGGGTCTCCTCCTTCCTCCCCTCCCCACCGAGCCCAACAGGTCCTCCCTAGTGGGTGACTCATCTTGTCTGGAGCTGGGCCACTCAGACTAGTAAGTCCTGGGTCTGGATCTGCGCTTTCTCTGCCTTCTTGCTACCCGGGAGCCCCTCTGCTTGTGTCAGTGGCAAAGAGCAGGTACTGTGCCCTCGTGTGAGGATTTTCACTTTGAACCACCGCCAGGGCCGGGAGCTCTGGGTGCTCCACCAGTCCATGAGGGGTGCTCTTTGCAGGCCAGCCAGGGAGCGATCTTGCTCCCAAAGCCCTCTCATCACCGCTTTCTCTCCCATTCCCACCCGTGACAAGGTAGTTT
The DNA here is from genome assembly GCF_002201575.2 of Neomonachus schauinslandi. Classification (NCBI taxonomy): domain Eukaryota; kingdom Metazoa; phylum Chordata; class Mammalia; order Carnivora; family Phocidae; genus Neomonachus; species Neomonachus schauinslandi. Next base: position 124,115,966 of record NC_058410.1, read on the forward strand.
TTCTGGAAGCAGAGGCTGAGATGGATTTGGGCAAGCAGGACACAGGGTCCGCCCCTGTGGCAGGGCAGGGAGGAGGCAGGATTGGGCAGAGGGCATGGGTGAACCGTGTACCGCCCTGGCAGAACTCCTCCCCCAGAGCCCACAGGGAGCCCCCGCTCTCCCGGGGGCCGCGCGGCGTTCAGAGCCTCATCTGCGGGGTTGGCCATGCCGAGGAGCTCTCCCAGAAGGCCCCTGCGAACAGCACTCCTGGCAGCGGGGCAGCAAGTGTTTCTGGGCCGAGGCATCCGGGCAGCACGTCTGTGTCCACCCCAGGGTGGTGCTCCATGTCTCACGGATGAAGAGGTGGGCCCCGTCTGGGTCATTTGTCTTTTTTTCGCCACCCTGCACCCACCCAACAGTTACTACTACCTAGTTCTGGTGGTAGAGTTGTTACCGGGAAAATTACTCTAAGTTCGTTTTGAGTTATTACTGTAAAACAGATTGTTTCCTAACAGCTACTGCCCGTTCTGGGAGTGAAGACTCCTTGCCACGGGTAAAAGCCTTCTACGTGCATCCTGAGGCATTACCGTAGGGGAGACTGAAAGAACTGCGTGATCCAAGGAGGTGTCTGATGTTGATGCAGATACACAGGAAGAGCAGATTGGGGGAAATCCTAAACCTGACATTTAAACACATTCTGGGCAAAGACATTCTGAAATTGGAGTCCTTGGGCCAACAGCTTCTAAGAGGTGGAATGCTTTGAGCCCATTGCATTCAGAACCATAAAGCGCAGGAAGCCGTGACGAAATGAATGGCTGCTCGTCCGGCGGGTGCGTTTTCCCTCGCTGGACATGTCTTGAAAACACATTACTTTTTGCTTCTCCTTGTGATCTCCCGGTGCCACTCGTGATTCTCCCCCGGGGTGCTGGGTCCTGTCTCCCCCCTCCCCGCGGGCACACGCTGCAGCGTCTAGAGACTTGACGGTCACAGCGGAGGTGGAGCTGGGTGCTGCTCGGCGTCCCGCAAATCACAGGACAGCCTCCTCAGCGAGGAGCCGTCTGGACCAGGATGTCGGCAGGCTGAGAAACCCTGCCCTGAAGCAAGAGCAGACAGTTTAAAATCAACTAAAAGTGCAGAGCGTTTGACTAAAACCTGTCGGCAGAAAGTAAGTAAATGCTGCAGGGGTGAGGCATGGTGTGACAGTGCTCCTTGGAAGTGACCCCCCAGATGCCAAGTCCCCTTGGTGAGCTTCCGGCAGGCTGAGGCAAGGCTGCAACAGGATGGGCTTTCCACCCAGGGTTTGTGCACAAGTCTGCAAGAAGGCCAGGAAGGATCCTGTTCCCAGGATAAAAGGAGCAAGCTGCCAAAGCCCCTTTGGAGTGAAGCTGTAGTCACAAGATGTGCAAGTTAGTGTCAGACGGTATCTTCTACAGCTTAGCCCTCCTCGTCCCCAGTGAACATTCAGGGCGTGCCTGGCGCTGCATGGTCACGGTCCCATGGCTCCAGGGCTGTGACAGACACCCTGCAGAGCCTCACTGAGGAGAACGTGAAGCTGGTGAACACGGGCTCCCACTGAGAAAGCTGGCGGCTCTCGTTCCAGATGGTGCGATGCTGGAGAACAGCGCAGTGAATGGCTGATGGCCTCACCCCGAGTTTACCGGAGAGGCTGCCACTCTGGGGAGTTGGGAGCCTGACCCAAGGGAGTAAAGTGGCAGAGCCGCTTTACTCCATGAGGTTCAGACTCCCCAACCCTGGGGCACCTAGGTGGCTCAGCTGGTTAAGCATCTGCCTTCTGCTCAGATCCTGAGCCCGGGGTAAAGTCCCACATCGGGCTCCTTGCTCAGCAGGGAGCCTGCTTCTCCCTACCCCCCCCCCCCCCCCCAGCTTGTGCCCACGCGCTCGCTCGCTCTCTCTCACTCTCTCGGACAAATCTTTTAAAAAAAAAAAAAAAAAAAAGCTCCCCAACCCCTCCCACCCAAGCTGGTCAGGTTTCCTCAACCACACCTCTTAATGTGGTCTTTTGGGCTGAAAAGAAAAGGAAACTCTACTTTCCTCTGGCATTTCTCACTTGTCTGGGTAGTTACACTATAACTTTTTTAAAAAACAGTTGGCCATCTTGTAACAAAATGGCGGCCAGTAAATTTCCAGTGACCGTATCTTTGCAAATCTGTTTCTTGGGTAGAAGTTAGAAACCTCTCATGTTAAAACTACTGGAAATGGAGCATATGGGAACATGCTCATTCAGACGGAGTGTATTTAATCTTACTAATCTTATGGTATCATTTGTTGACTGTAATTTAAACCAACTCACTGCCTGTACTTACATGAGTATTAACAACCTTGAGTCAGTCCCACTTTCGTGCTCTTGGGTGAAGTCAGAAATGCCCTTTGTTGTCTTGCATGTCCAGCCATCAGGAATAGAGAAGACTAAATAGGGAAAGACTCTCCAGGGACTATAACCACGGAGTTAGCCTGGCTCCGAAAGGAGGACATGGTGGCAATGGCAGCTCACCGCCTGTCGGGAGACTGTTCTGATGGCCCAGTTGGCTAGCACAGGCACGTGGGAATCAAGGAAAGGGAGAAGGGAGGAAGAGAACAGTGGTAGGGTTCTGCTCTACCTCCAGAGGGCAACGAGTAATACTCAGAGAAGTGACAGGGTGGGGGGACAGGCCCACAGAGGGACTGGAGAGGGAACACGGGGAGGAGGCTTGCTCTCCCCCACGGCCCACTGTCTACTGGCATGCGTTCGCATCCACGCCCCAAGCTCAGGCCCTGTGGTTCAGGCTGGTCTTGAAAACATGTCACACTTCACTTAAGTGATGTAGTTATGGTGTGGTCTTCACTGTGTGTTGAGAGTGAGAGAAGCACGAAGTAGGAAAACCGTAGAGCTGGGCGCCTGGGTGGCTCAGTCGGTTAAGCGACTGCCTTCGGCTCAGGTCATGATCCTGGAGTCCCGGGATCAAGTCCCGCATCGGGCTCCCTGCTCAGCAGGGAGTCTGCTTCTGCCTCTGCCCCTCCCCCCTCTCATGTGCTCTCTCTCTCTCTCATTCTCTCTGTCTCAAATAAATAAATAAAATCTTTAAAAAAAAAAAAAAACCGTAGAGCACTTCCCACCAAGTCCTTCTGTCAGCACTCCTCTCACCCTTTCTCATCGCGTTTGGACTCGTCTTCTAAAGAACTATCTTAACAGCTAATAGTAAGGTGAAGTCAGGCTTCTAAATGCATTGTTTATTTCAGACCTTCTTTTCACCAAGAAGAGGATGTTCAGTACAGGGGTTTTCAAATAGAACATCTCCAAACTCTTCAAACATCCGTGACTTTGTCCAAGACTTGGCACAAATAACAGGTCCACGCTGGCGCCAAAATAAGTCATGAGTGTGAAGGACTTTAGTCCTTGTGGGGACCCAGCTCTCCACCCTGTTTTCCATCCTCTGCCTGTGTTGAAAGGGTAGTGAGTCAGCCAGACATTTCCTTTGCCAGCTCTTTTTATTTGGGTGTCGTCCGTGCTGTGTGTTCACATGCAGCAAATGTCTCGATGCATTTACAGGAGAATTTTCTTAACAATAGTTTACCTCTTTACCTAGTTTACCTTGGGAGGAAGGTCACCTCCCAAGAGTATGCTTTACCTGAGTCACAGTAGATTATGGTCAAGTTTTTGTCGTGACCACCAGAGTCTTTGGGAAGCTTAGCAGTGCAAGATAAACTGCTTGCAGAAAATTGTCACGTCGGAACAGCACGAAGTTTCCTTGTCAAATAGATTTTCTCCCTATTTTGATATCTGTGAGCCTGTGATTTGAATGAGCTAAACTCCATGCACATTGTGTTGAGACCTTAAGTGATACAGAATCCAAAACAAAGTCAATTTCGTATGTATACATACACATACAGGTACAGATATACCTTCTCTTTAACAAAGATAAGTGTTAATTTCCTCCATTGAGTCATTTGAAGTAACTATAGTCAGACCCTTCTAAGGAGACTACAATAGTGGTCATTTTGGATGCATTCAGGTCCTGAATAGTTGCTTACTTTAATGTCCGAGTGGTAAAATGTGGCCTTCTAAGATAAACTCGAGCAGAAACATTCACTGCCCTTAGAACATTGTCTGTGTATATTGAGAAGAAATCACCATTGGCCTCTCAGATACAGGAAATCTTGAGTAGTAGTTCTGTGACTGATTTCGATCCCTAAAACTACGAATTTTCTAGCTTCGCTTATGCCTCAGGATACTGTTCTGTGTATTGAGTGACTTCACATGTGGGAACGGCTGGGAAGGAGGAGGCAACCGGAGAGGGACATGCCAGGAACTTCAAGCTCACAACAAGTAGACCTTCTCTAAGTGAGATTTCTTGGTTGTGCCCACGTGATTCTGTATTACATCATACAATAAGCCTTTTTTTTTTTTTTTAATTCCCAGTCAGTATGTTACTTCTCTGCGTAGTTGATTGTGCCTCGTTGGATTGCTTCTCCATGCACAGGCTCCAAAACAGTGCACTTTAGCTGGAACCCTGGAGGAAGCACAGCGAGTCCCCAGTGGGGCCCGCACGTTCACACACCCGTCCTCAGTTTGAATTTTTTTAGATGAATTTTCGGGTTGGGTCTTTTCTGCCTGCCTCCCCCTCACATCTCATACCAGTTTCAACTCTTCTTCCTTTCAGGCAAATGAAATGTTGCTCAGTGGACGGAAACTGACAGCCCAGGAGGCGTGCGGCAAAGGCCTGGTCTCCCAGGTGTTTTGGCCTGGGACCTTCACCCAAGAAGTCATGGTTCGCATCAAGGAGCTTGCCTCCTGTAATCCAGTTGTAGGTGGAATTCATTCTCTTACATATGTTACCTTTTTTTTTTCCCCTATGACCTTTCCTCCAGAGAGCTCGCCCATGTAGCAGTGTTTCCAGAGTCCTCTGCCTCTCCTCCCTGCATGGCTGCCTGCATGTGAAATGCTGCTGGAGCTAAAATTGGTTCCACTGCTCCAGATGGGCTCACCTTATCCTCCCGGTTGCAGAGGCCTAAGAATGAAAGGAATGCATTTCAGAAATGTAGGAACTTCAGAATGTCCTATAAAACTCTCCAAACACCATCTATATGGTTCTTTCCTGGTTCCAAAGCTCTTTCCTATAATCATGTTTGCTTCCCATGCCCCCCGCACGCCCCCCACAGTGGATGTAAGCTTCTTTTTGATAAATGTGCTGGATAATATTCAGTCTGGTAACAGAATAGCATGTAGCAAATTAGAAGATGAAATGTTACTGAATATTAACTGACGTGACTCCCATCTAGATTACCTCTGACACGACAGCCCTTGTGAGTAAGATTAAATTTTGGTTAGAAGATCCCCTCAGCAGGTGTTCTCAGAGTTTTCACGGAGCCTCCCAAGGGTCGATACCCAGCACCGGGGCCGCGCTGGCCTGCAGCAGGGGCACGGGGCCCAGGCTGGTTGGTCTCGGTGGGGAGGGCCAGGGTGCAAGCAGCACAGCGCTCCTGAAACAGCTCAACAGCTGAGAAGTCGAGAATTTGCCCACTACCTGGTGTGGATATACCACAGCCGTATCTCGGGCCTGATGTGTATCATGAAAAAAAATGGTAGCCTAATTTTAACAGGTAATTACTCACGATGGATAACTGCCTCCGTAAATTTGGGGACAGATAGAGCCAGTCCTTGCAGATGCGCACCCTTGCTAACTCACTGCTCGTTGTCCGGTCCAGGTGCTGGAAGAATCAAAAGCCCTTGTGCGCTGTAACATGAAGATGGAGCTGGAGCAGGCCAACGAGAGGGAGTGTGAGGTGCTGAAGAAGATCTGGGGCTCGGCGCAAGGGATGGACTCCATGCTGAAGTACCTGCAGAGGAAGATCGATGAGTTCTGATTGGCAGGTGCCTGCTGGTGACACTGGAATTCTAGAGCAGGACATCTGTCGCGCCAGGTTGCCCTCCTCCATCCCCACGGCCTGAAACAAGTTCACTCTTAGCTCACGCTTGGAAGCAGGACTTGCGACATCCAAGCTATTTATTATCAAGGAGTTTTTAAGTACTGTAACTTTAAAATAAATAACTACAAAGCTCCTTTGTCCGAACGTCATTATTTTATACTTAATATACACACAAGTATAAGAGTATAATGGTGAGCTCCAGACTGCTCTTCGAAGCTCTAATTTTTGTTATCTTTAGCTAGTACTGTATAAAAAAAGAAACGAAGTGTGTTTTGCTGGTTTTGGGTGGCAGAAAGGTCTGGAATAATGTTTGTTTTCCTGATTTTTTCCTTCTAGAACAAGAATCTAAAGAGGTATTAGCCAGCCTCCTCTCTCCTGCCCAAGTTAGAGATACAGAAAGATCTGAGATGTGCCTCTGTCTCAAAAGGTACAGATACCTCAGAGATGAAATGTCCTGAATCAAAAGGAAAACTTACCTTGTAGGATAAGTATTTCTGATGAAAAACCCACTGACAAACATACCCCTAAAGTACACTTAGGATTCATGCTGGAAAATCCATTGATTCTTCCTTTTTAGTATGTCCAGTTCTTACCCAGTTAACATGAAGAAACCACTGTCTCTTCAGAAGAAAGCTTGTTTGCAGTATTAGTGAATCACTGAATAGCTTAAGTATGAATTTCTAAGTTATAAGTTAGTCTTAGTGGAGTTTAAAGAGTTTTTCTGACCCTTTTGAAAAAATAACTACATAAGTGCTTCTTGTTGCTGGGTGAGAAATACTACTTTATATACAGTTTTGGTTTTCTATTTGCAGATATGGTTGATGTATTACACCAAAAAAAAAGTATTTTTATGTTTATAAAGTGTAATTTTTAGGTTCACTTAGAATATATTTTATTTAATAAGTTAAAATTCTTTTGGCACACTATTAAATGCAGAAACTCCTTTAAAAAAAAAAAAAAGAACTACCTTATATTCAATGTTTAATGTTCCTGGTCTCTGCTTTCATGTCTACGCACTATGCGGAGTACAGTGTGGTGTCCAAGAGTGCCCTGTGTAAATAGACATTCACATTCCTTTCAGGAGTGGGGACTGATTCCTGATTACAGATGCCTATTATTAGTTAGGCTTCTGAGCTTGCAATCATATTGAATGTATGAAGAATGAAATAAAATCAAAACCTTATTTTTGTACAGTTTGGAAGTTTATACTTAGAACCGACCACCTCCTGACCACGTGGAGAGCTGTACAGTATGTAAATCTGCCTTTACCTTGGATTGGTTGGTGCAGTATTTTTGCATCTGTGGGACCTACTTTTTCGTTCAGTAGTTTGAACTATATATAATAAACTGTACAATCTGTAAAGTTTTTATAGAATAAATATTCAGCTGTGAAAACTGGTTAAATAAAACTAATATTTCTTAACACATTTGAAATGTTCGTCTCATTCTTCACTCCTGAAGTTTCTCAGGGGACGTTTAATCTTTTTCATGAGATACGCCCGTGGGCATACAGCTTCTGTAGAGTTTAGAGAGTAAGTAAGCTTGTGGGACTGTACCTGGAGAGGAGCTGGAATATGACAAGTATTGTCCTCCCAAGACCCGTCTCCTGTACTCCCTCCCCCCCCCAGGCTGCCATTTTTTTCTGAACTTTGTGTCTGTCTCCTCCTCGCTCCTCTGTCAGAGATGCATATTCCTACATACATTCCCTACTTCTGCCTGTTTCTGAACTTTACATTGTATCATGTGAAAGCTTCAGCGATTACTTTAGTATTGAGAGAGTTGGAACTTATTTCTTCTTTGCCCAGACCTACAGTGGAGGTGTTTTCATTGCTGTTTCATAGATAGAGAACCTGAAGTATGAAGTACTTCACATCGGGCTGGGATCTGGCGTCCAGCCCAGGTCAGTGTGGCACAGCCGGCATTCTGGCCGCAGCCCCATAGCGTCTTTTTCCTAGAATTTACAAAGGGAACAAATTCAGTTGGGTTCTCCTCAAATTAGGGATCCGACTACACCATCCTGGGTTTTGCCTTCCCCGGGCCATGTTGGCCACATCCCCCCTTCTCTGAAGCAAAACTTTTCATGTTCCAACTTCTGGCTCATGAATTGAGCCCAACTAGGAGGAAGAACGGACAACTTGAAATCCTGACGTCCGTGCCCAGTGTTGGTGACGGTGGCAGGAAATGCTGTCCTTCAGATTGGTGGAAGTCTAAATTGGTTCAGCTTCAGAGGAGAGTTTGACCAAATCCAGCAATTCCACGTATAAGGATTCATCATAAGGAATGAATTCTTGCAGGACATACGAAAATTAAGATACATATGCAATTAAATTCATCTCGGGGTTTTTCCTAACAATGAAGAGCTGGAAATGGCATACACATTCATCAGTAGAGTTTTGAGTATGCCACACCATACAATGAATACACAGCTGTTAAAAAAGAATAAAGTATTTATAAACCTTAGGTGAAAAAAGCATGTTCTAGAGCAACCTATGTCAAAAACACCCATTGTATGCTTAAGAGCTTAAAAGCTATGCACAAAAACCAGGCTCCCTTCTGCTTATGAGGTCCTCTCCCCCAGTGCTTCCCAGCTACTGCGTTTAGATACGGCTCAGCCCTTGGCATGTAGAGGTGGAAAGCCAGACAGAGACGGGCACTGCTGCCCACTTAGGCCTCTGAGTAGGGCCAACCCTTCTTGGGCTTCATTGCTCATCTGTGCTAAGGGTGAAACAGCTAGCACGTCCCCTGCAGGATGTGCCAGGCACTGTTCCAAACACTTGTGGGTATTAGCTCATAGGTTTTTTGAGGGAACTCCATTTCCAAGGAATATTTATTAAGGTGCCATAAATATACAATCACTATAAAATGAGAGCTCTCAAATCTTTGGATAGGCTGATTTAGTTTCTGGTGACTCTGACAGGACCAGTGAAGACAAGAAATCAGAAGAACACTGGACTTTGAAGATCTTTGAAGGAAATCATGCCCATTACGTAAGAGGAGAGAAGCGTGGAGAGCTGCTGGCCAGGCCGCTCCTACTGCCCCTCGGCCTCATTGCTCGGTTGGGAGTGAAGGAGGGGTAACCCAGGTCTCTGGGCAAAGCAGGAGCCCAGTGGGCCAGGGGCCAGCCTCCATGACCAACTCTCTCCCTTAACCACACCACAGAGGCTTCAACCCACTCCTACATTACTTACTCACTTATACTAGTATGAACAAATGTTACTCTCCAAAGGAAGGAAATTGTGTACGTTGCAGGAGAATTGGCACTTAACCAAATACAAGCACATATCTTAGGGACAGCCTGGGGATACGGGGTTCTGTCAGCTGAGTCTGTCACTGCTCTCAGGAAGCTCAGTCTCATCTGCTTTCCCCAAATCCAACTAGCCCATCTGGTGGCCTCTCTGTTACTGACCTTTCTATCCTCCCATAACCAGCTTTGCCCAGTCCATGCCTTTCCTGCCCTGGAGTGCACTCTAGAGGCCTGCAGAACATGCCAGGGAGAGCCCTGGTCTTCACAGGAATAGAGACTCAGGGTAGGTGAAAGTCCTCCAAGAGGACTTAGCCCTGTAGTAAAGCCCAGAACTGCAGAGCGGGAGAGGATCTGTGACGTGGCGTGCATCTGTTCATACACAAGGAGACTGAGACTAGAGGTGTCAAGTGACCCTTTCGTCATTATACAGCCTGTAGGGACAGCCTAGAAGTGGCCTGGCATCCAGGAATAGCTAGTGTTCTTCACACTCCATTGTTGCCTGCCTGCCTGCCTTCAGCACCTTTACTGGCCAAAATCAGAATGAGATGAACACTGGCTACAGGTAGTGTAGAGTGGTGGTTCTCAAGCTTTGTTGCATATTAGAATCACCTATAAAGCTTTGAAAATTCTTAATGCCTTGACTGTACGTGAAAACAAATCACGATCCCTGAGCTGGGATCCATGCATCTGGGGTATTTGACCCAGGTAGCTTAACTTGTCTGTGCCTGGGAGTGGTGATGGTTAGGAACGTGGCCTGGAGAACTCAGTGCTTTCTGGTATCTCATGGATCTGATTCTGTGGGTGGCAGTGGGGCAGAGTGGGTGGTTTGAGGCTGCTTGGCGGCTTGGGATTTAGGGCTTTTTCCAGTGGAGGCTGGCCCTACCTAGAGAGTTTTGATGGTTTACAAACTGTTTCTGCATCTGGAGGGGCTGGACCAGTCCACAAAACCTTCAATACTAGCATCTAGAAATAAACATCCCCAATCTTTGGCAACAGAGGAAGGACTGCCTATATCCCAGGAAACTCCTCTCTGTTCTCTAGAGAACATCCTGACAGTATCTCTGAAGACACTCTGAAAATGGCACTGAAAATGGACTTGAACATTGGTTTAAGAGTTACTTTTTTGGTGAGGGGAAACTTAAGTTAAAAGCCAACTTTATGATCTTAGAGCCATATCATGTCCTTAGAAGACTAATAAGTTGTTTAATACAAACATTTTTAAAAATAAAAGCTAAGGTCTAATGAGTTTTGACATTAATTCCTATTTTCCTAATTTTACATTGTATTCTAAAACTGGGAGATGTATATCTATATCAATATCCATACAGACTATATATATAATCACCCATGTGAAACACCCTGGATAAAACAACTAGACATAAGATTACAAGGAAATAGAACACCTGAACAACGGTATAGACCATATAGGTAACTAGACTTATTGTGGGGATCATTTCATGATGTATAAAAATACTGAATCACTATGATGTACAACTGAAATTAATAAGATATTGCATGTCAAGTGTACTTCAATTAAAAAATGTAGACCTAACATCTATAGAACCCTCCACCCAGCAGCAGAATACATATTCTTCTCAAGGGCACATGGAATATTTTCCATAACAGAACATAGGTTAGGCAATAAAACAAGTCTGAATGAATTTAACAAGATTCAAATCATAGAAAGCGTATCCTTCAACCACAGTGGAATGGAGTTAGATATGAACAAATTTAGGAAATAGAAAAATATGTGGAAATTAAACCTCACATTCTTAAAAAAAAAAAAAACCTTCACAAGAGAAATTAGAAAAGATCCAGAGGTGAATGAAATTGAAAACACAATGTAACAAAACATAATAAATTAATAACAAAACACCAATATTTAAAAAAATAGAAAATAGACACCAAATCAATAACCTAACATTCTACCTTAAGAAACTAGAAAAAGGGGCGCCTGGGTGGCTCAGTTGGTTAAGCGACTGCCTTCGGCTCAGGTCATGATCCTGGAGTCCCGGGATCGAGTCCCGCATCGGGCTCCCTGCTCGGCAGGGAGTCTGCTTTGCCCTCCGACCCTATCCCCTCTCATGTGTTCTCTCTCATTCTCTCTCTCTCAAATAAATAAATAAAATCTTTAAAAAAAAAAAAAAAAGAAACTAGAAAAAGAAGAGCAAACTAAACCCACAGCAAACAGAATGAAGGAAATAAAAATGATTAGAGCAGATATAAATGAAATGGAGAATATAGAAACAATAGAAAAAATCAAGGAAATTTCTTTGAAAAGCTTAATGAGACTAATCAAGGAAAAAAGAGAGAATACCCAAATTACTAAAACCAGGAGTGAAAGAGGGACAGTACTACCAACCCTATAGAAGTAAAAAGAATTGTAAGGGAAAACTGTGAACAATTGTATGCCAACAAATTAGGTAAAGTACATGAGTTGAATTAATTCCTAGAAAGATGAAAACTACTGAAACTGACTTAAGAAGAAATAGAAAACCTGCATACACACCTATAACAAGGAAAGAGATGAATTAAGTAATCAAAAAGCTTCCCACTAAGAAAAGCCCAGGACCAGGCTTCATTCATTAATTCTATCAAATGCTTAAAAAGTAATCAATACCAATCCTTCACAAATACTTGCAAAAAACAGAATAGGAAGGAACATTTTCTAATGTATTCTATGTGGTCAGTTCTAACACCAAAACCACACAAAGACATCACAAGAAAACTATAGAGCAATGTCCCTTATAGATGCAAAAATTCTCAAAATAATCTGACACTGTATAAAAAAGATACACCATGACCAAGTGGGTTATGGTTGCAAGATTGGTTCAACATAAAAATATATATATAAAGAATAAAATTACATGAGCATTTCAGTAAATGCAGGAAAGCATTTTTAAAATCCAACAACCATCACAATAAAAACAAACAGAAGGGAATTTCCTCAACTTGATAAAGGCCATCTATAGAAACCCAGAGTTAACATCATACTTAATGATGGCAATTGAAAGCTTTCACCCTAAAATCAGGAACAAGACAAAGATGTTTGCCTTTGCCACTTCTATTCAACATTGTACTGAAAGTTCTAGCCAGAACAATTAGACAAGAAAAAGAAATAAAAGACATCCAGGTGGTAGAGGAAGAAGTAAATCTATTTGCACATAACGTCATCTTATATGTAGAAAACACTAAGGAATCCACACACACAAAAAAAACTTTTAGAACTAATAAGTTCAGTAAGGTTGCAGGATATGAGATAAATATACAAAAATCAGTTGTATTTCTATACACTAGCAATAAATCTGAAAATAAAATTAATTTCATTCACAATAGAATCAAAAACAATAAAATTCTTAAGAATAAATTAACCAAAGAAGTGCAAACTTGTGCACTGGAAACTACAAAACACTGCTGAAAGAAATTAAAGAAGACCTAAATAAATAGAAAAACATTCATGGACTGGAAGACTTACCTTGTTAAAATGGAAAAACTAAATTTATCTACAGATTCATTGATAACCCTGTAAAAAATTCCAACCTCCTTTTTTGCAGAAATGGACAAGCTAGTCCTAAAATTCATATAGAAATGCAAGGGACCCAGAATAGCCAATTCAATCTTGAAAGTGAAGACAAATTTGGAGGGCTCACACTTCCCAATTTCAAAACTTACTACAAAGCTACAGTAATCAAGACAGTGTGGTACTGGCCTAAGGATACACATATAGATCAATGAAATAGAATTGAGAGCCCAGAAATAAACCCATACATCTATAAGCAATGATTTTCAATGAGGGTGCCAAGATCACTCAGTGGGAAAAGTCTTTTCAACCCAAATTATTCTGGGACAATTGTATATCCACATGTCAAAGAATCAAGTTGGACTCACCATATACAAAAATTAACTCAAAATGAATCAAAATTTAAATGTAGGACCTACAAGTATAAAGCTTAGAAGAAAACATAGGTGTAACTTCATGATCTTGAATTAGGCAATAATTTTTTAGATATGACATTAAAAATGCAGACAACCAAAGAAAAACAATAAACTGAATTATATTTTAAAAATTTTTTTAAACTTTTGTACTTCAAAGAACACTACCAAGAAAGTGAAAAAGCAACTCATAAAATGGAAAGTATTTGCAAATTATATGTGTGATAAGTTTAGTGCCCAGGAAATATACAAAAAATCTTTCAACTCAACAATAAGAAGACAACCCAATTTAAAAAAAAAAAAAAAGGATCTGAATAGACATTTCACCAAAGATATACAAATGGTCAATAAGTACATGAAAAGATGATATCATTAATCATTATGGAAATAAAAATCAAAACTGCAATGAGATACCACTTTACAACACCAGGATGGCTGTAATGAAAAATAACAAATATCAAGGAAAATATGGAAAAATTGGACTCTTCCTATGTTGCTAGTAGGAATGCAAATTGGTGCAACCACAATGCAAAACAGTTTGGCAGTTCCACAAAAAGTTAAACATAGAGTTACTATGTAATTCTGCAATTAAATGTATGCCTAGTCACATACCCAAGAGAATTAAAAACAAGTTCTCGACAAAATACTGTACACAAATCTTCATAGCATCATTATTCATAATAGTCAAAAAATGGAAACAACCCAAATGTTCATCAACTGGTGAATGAATAAACACAGTATGATATATCCAAATTATGAACTGTTATTTGGCAATAAAAAGGAAGGAAGTATTAATATATGCTACAATGGGATTGAACATTGAAAACATTATGCTAAGGGGAGGAAGAAAGAAGCCAGAAACAAAAGGCCACATATTGTATGATTCCATTTATATGAAATGTCCAGAATAAACAAATCCATAGAAACAGAAAGTAGATTAGTGGTTGCCAGGGAACTGGAAGTGGGGGAGGGAAGACAGAATGGGAAATGACTGCTAACAAGTACACGGTTTTGAGTTAATGAAAATGTTCTGGAATTAGTGGTGATGTTTGCACAACCTTGTGAATATACTAAAAACCATTGACTACCATACTTTAAAATGGTTAATTTTATGGTATTTTAATTGTATCTCAATTTTTTAAAAAGAGTATATATCCTCTAAACTAACATAGGGAGAAAATGGAAAAATACTTAACTGACCCAAAATAAGAAAGGAAAAAGGATAGATAATAAACACAGTTGACATGGTGGATTTTGCTCAAAATATTAATAAAAAAGATTAAATGAAAATGGACTGAATGTATGAAAATATCTGGAAATGCATATATGTTTACAAAAAAAAACACATCAAAAACTGAAAAGTTCGAATAAAGAGGTAGAAAATATATAATGTGCAAACATCAAACAACAACATCAACAAAACCCTGCCATCACCATATTATCAAAATACTACTAAAGCAAAAAGCATGTTAGAAAAAGAATTACCTTATAATGAGAGCAGACTGAGTTCTACTGAAAGTTAAACACCAAATTTGTGTGCCCTACTTAACTTACCCTCAAAATATATAAAGCAAGAATTGACAGCTGTACTACAAAAAAAAGGACAAGGACAAAACCATTATAGGAGATTTTGACACTACTCAGTAAATGATAGACTCTGACCCTCTTACATTTTCAGTGAGGATGTGGAATCTAAAATCTACCTGATTTTGAGTTATTTTATCCTTGCAAGTTCCTGAGTGTGAATATGGTAGGTAGTTTCTAAAGTGGCTCCCAATGATCCCAACTCCCAATACTCACACTCTTGTGTGATCCCCTCATCTTCTCTGTGGGATGGACCAAGTGCCTTGTTTTTAACAAATAGATTATGGCAAATGTGATGGGGTATCACTTCTGAAATCTGGCTATGAAAGACTGTGACTTCCATCTTGCACACACTTGTTCTCTTGCTGCCTCATCTCGTTCACTCTGGAGAAGCCAGCTGCCATGTTGAGAGGTGCTGTAAGGAGAGGCCCATGAGCCATGAAACTGAGGGCGATTTCCACCAACAGCCAGTGAGGAGCTGAGGCCCTCAGGCTAGCAACCCAAAAGGAATAAATCCTGCCAGCTCCCTCATGATTGAGTTTGGAATAAGTCCTGCAACTAGTCCAGCTGTGAGAAGACTGAAGCTTGGCCAACATTTTTTTTTTTTTTAAGATTTTATTTTTATTTTTCGACAGAGAGAGAGAGACAGCAAGAGAGGGAACGCAAGCAGGGGGCGTGGGAGAAGCAGGCTTCCCGAGGAGCAGGGAGCCCGATGCGGGGCTCAATCCCAGGACCCTGGGATCATGACCCAAGCCGAAGGCAGACGCTTAACGACTAAGCCACCCAGGCACCCTTGGCCAGCATTTTAACTGCAGCCAGTTAGAGACCCCTCGCCCAAGGACCCAGCTAAGACATACCTGGATTTGTGTTCCAGAAACTGAGATAACTAAATGCTGGTATTTTAAGCCACTAGTTTCGGAGTAATTTGTTATGCAACGGAAGATAATTAGTACACTCAGAATGATCAATCTCACAGCGTACTTTGGCATTTGACAAATATATACATAAGAAATATATAATAGAGATAGGATACGTAGGGTCTTAGATGTAAAGACGTAAATAAACATCCTGTTTATTCTTTGCATTTAAATATCCTTTTATGAGGGATTGGATACATAAATGTTTTTATGCTCGTACAATGGAATTCTATGCAACTCTTAAAATGAATATGATATTGATGATGATGTAGTAGTAGTAGAAAATATTCATATATTTATTAATCTCTTAGAGTAGTAATTATTAATGATCTCTAATTGTATTAGAATTATAATCCGCTCCATTTTTCAGATGAGAATACTGAGTTTTAGGAAGGTTATATAATTTCCCTAAGGTCATCACATTGTAAGTGTTGGGGCAGGTGTTTGACAGCAACCAAACTCTACCCAAGAACAGCTTTCTCGGGGTAACCTGGCTGGCTCAGTTGGTGGAGCATACTTTTATTTTTTTTAAGATTTTATTTATTTATTTGACAGAGAGAGGGAGAGAGCACAAGCAGGGGGAGCAGCAGAGGGAGAGGAAGAAGCAGGCTTCCAGCTGAGCAGGGAGCCCAATTCGGGGCTCGATCCCAGGACCCTGGGATCATGACCTGAGCCGAAGGCAGATGCTTAACCTACTGAGCCACCCAGGTGCTCTATAGCATGTGATTCTTGTTTGTGGGTTCAAGCCCTACATTGGGTGTAGAGATTCCTTAAAAAAATAAAATCACAAAAAAAAAGAAAGAAAAACAGGGACGCCTAGGCAAATATATTTGGGCAATGCCCCCTTTGGGAATCTGGATTATGGTTCCTGAGATAGAGACAAAGGAATGTTCCACTAACTGGTGTATTTTGTAACAGTTATGTTAACATGCTTGTAAAAATCAAAACAGTACACCAATTTGTTTGAAAAGTAAATTGGCACTAGAGCTACCTAGTGAGAGTCAAATCAAAGTTTGATGTATTTTCTGTGCATGTGTAACTGTCTCTCACCACCCAAATCTATTTGCATCCTGATTTGGATAATGAGTCAGACACTGAGCTTGAGTAAGAAGGGATAGTACATATTTCAAATGAATTTGGTTCCTTAGTTTAAGACAGTGAAGAGCAAGAGTTTATATAACAAAGAATTTATCTAAAAGTCATCTGACTTTCGTTGGGGGCGCCTGGCTGGCTCAGTCAGTAGAGCATGTGACTCTTCATCTCAGGGTCATGAGTTCAAGGCCCAAGTTGGGTGTAGAACTTACTTTAAAAAACACACACACACACACAAAAACTGAACCATAAAATTCAAGTGTAAAAAAAGTCATCTGACCTTATTTGACTCTTAATCTTAAGCTCGATAGTGAAAGTTTAGATAGCAAGGATACCCATAATGGTATATGTGTAACAAGAATACAAATTGCTTCTAAAATTCAAGAGGCCATAAATGTCACATTCGCTTATATTTCTAGATAAAATCAAGTCTGGTTCTTAGTTGCTTAGGAGAAATGAGAGAATGAGCAACAATGACCAAGAGAGCGGCTGGAAGGGACCGAGACCACCTCGGGGCTCCTGGAGAAGGCTGCGCAGCCCCTCAAGGAGCAGGGCAACGCATCCGCAACCTTCCGGAGCACCCCTCCCTCCACCAGAGGCATCATTTTAATAAAAGGAAAAACAATCTGTTGATTTTTACACCTTGCTGTAAATTTTTGCTGGTAGCAATCTGTTCCTTGTGACAGTTTACCACTGAGGTTTTTGTTCCCCTTTATTACTAGAAAGCTTTCCTATCTGGAGCTTTAAAGCCTCCTGCAGTGAGAAACTATTACATAAACACAGTTTGGAGAGAAGGGAATGACCTGTAACTCTTGTTCTCTAAAGATGGGCGATCATCACACCAGCGCCAGTCCTCAGCTCTGCTGTGGGGACTCTCAGCTGGGCCTCATTCCCAGACCCAGGACAGAAGGATATCCCATTGACGCTGAGAAGGAGGCTCCTGTCGTAGGCCCTGCAGATTCTGAAGTTCAAGTCAAAAGCTTCAGCGACTGTTGCGTAATAGTCGTGGGAATAAGGTAGACGCAGGCCTAAGAGGTTTTCCTACCCTGTACCTCTGGCAAGTCCTCCCTTCACCTCGGACCTTCACGGAATCCTGGAATGCTGAAAGAGGTGTTAGAAGCCACGCTGAAGCTCAGGAACCAGCCCTCCGTGCGTTGGTCTTTCTCGTGACCAGGACCCTTGGAAGAACCATGGCTCCCGCAAAGCAGGTAGGTTTGGAGAGAGAGATGCTTGTAGTTGAGCTGATTAAAGTATCACTCGAAACACTTCACTGCAAGCTACTTGTGTGCACAAACGAGTGTGTGCAAACGTGTGCATGCGTGTGTGTTGGGAGGATGCTTTCTTAACAGCTTCATTGAAGGATAATTTGCATACAATGAAGGGCACATGTTTAAAGTGTACAACGTGCTGAGTTTTGACATACGTATACACCTGTGACCTCGTTTCCATAATCAAGACAGCAAACATCCCTCACCCCAGTTTCCTTGCCTCTCTTTGTATCTCTCCCTCCAGCCCCTCCCCACCCTACCTCTCCGCAAGCAGCCCCTGATTTGCTTTTTGTCACAAATAAATAGTTTTGTAACTACTTATAATACTAGTTCTGAGCCCAGCAGGCAAATACTTCGTTTTTGGAGGTGAACTTTTTATTGTGTGTTTAAAATTCTCAGTTCCGGGCACTTTGTTTTTGGAGGTGAACTTTTTATTGTGTGTTTAAAATTCTCAGTTCCAGGTGCCTGGGTGGCTCAGCCGGTTAAGCATCTGCCTTCGGCTCGGGTCATGATCCCAGGGTCCTGGGATCGAGTCCCGCATCGGGCTCCCTGCTCAGTGGGGAGTCTGCTTCTCCCTCTCCCTCTGCCTGCTTCATCCCCTGCTTGTGCTCTCTCTCTCTCTCTCTGTCAAATAAATAAAATCTTAATAAAATAAAATAAAATAAAATAAAAGTCTCAATTCCCAGAGAATGAGAGCAACAGAGACCCACAAAAGGCTGGTGTGGGGCACCTCCTAGGGGTAACGGTAGCCTCAGCTTGGCTCACGTGCCCTGGAGGCCCTGCCCACAGGACAGCCCCGAGCAGCCTCTACCAGCTTGGTGACAAGGCTCACTGTCTTTTCTGGCAGGCTCGGGACAGTGTGGGACTCCTGGCCAGTACTTGCACCAAAGCAAGGAGTACCAGCATTAGGACATTTGAGACCAGTCACTGCCACCTCACATCTCATCCCTGGACTACCTAGCCGCCACCTAAAAGGTACTCCCCTTCTGTCTCCTTTCTGGGAGCTTCACCCTTACTGCTGTGCTCCTCCACATACTGGATCTTTCCTCCGTCTGCTCCGTTCCCAGTCCCCTCAGCCCCCAAAGCCCTAGGTCAATGTCACAGTGTCTCTCCACCTCAGTCTGCATGCAGAACTACATCTCGGCCTGGGCTCTGCCCACGGGACCGCACACCTTCTCCCCCCCAACCCCCGGGGGGCCCTGCACCTGGGGGACACCACGGGTCTGGGAACCCATGATGGCCTACCCGCACACTGCTGCCCAGCCTCTTCCAGGGCGGCAAGGATGTTCGGATGAGGGGTACCCATGGAAATTGTCCCACATACATACTGTGTCCTGCTTTGGGCGAATGACAGTGAAGATAGTGCTTTCCCACAAAATAGGTGATGACATCTATGAAAGTGACTAGTTCATTTCTGACAGAAACAGGCATCAGAGAAGTAGGGCTCAGTAGCCACAGGTCGATGATAAAAGCTCCTTAGGAAACAGGTAAAGAGTTCTTCAACCGGACACAAAAAGGACGAGCCCCTCCCCTCAGAAAGATGGAGACATTGGACAATAGTAAAGTGAAGAACCTCTTTCGCCTCCCCCCAATTTTGATACATCATTGGCATATAACACTAAGTTTGAGGCATACAACATAATGATTTGATACATGCATATACTGTGAAGTGACCACCACATTAAGTTAACATCCATCACCTCACATAGTGACGAGTTGTTTTCTTGTGATGAGAACTTTCAAGATTTACTCTCTTAGCAACTTTCAAATATGCAATATAGCCGTGTTAACTATAGTCACCATGCTACACATTACTTACAAATGGACGCCTGTCGCTTTGGACGCCCTGCACCCATTTCCCAACCCCCACTCCTCACCTCTGGCAGCCTCCCATCTGTTTCTGTGACTTTAATTTTTTTAGAGTCCACATAGGAGTGAGAACATACAATATTTGTCTTTCTCTGATTTATTTCTCTTAGCACAATGCCCTCCAGTTTCATCCACACTGTCACAAATGGCAGGATTACCTTCTATTTTATGGCTGAATAATATTCATATGATTTCATATACATAATTCATATATATTATATATTCATATATCCCTATGCATATATATATATATATATATCCATTTTCTTTATCCAGTCATCCATTGACGGACACTTAGCTTGTTTGCATGTCTTAGCTCGTATAAGCAACGCTGTAATGAACATGGGGTGCAGATAGCTCTTCCAGAAAGTGAATTTATTTCCTTCACATATATACCCAGAAATGGAATTGCTGGATTGTAAGGAAGTTCTATGTTTAATTTTTTAAGTAACCTCCATCCTGTTTTCCACAGTGGCTGTACCAATTTACATTCCTACCAGCAGTGCACGAAGGACCCTTTTTCTCCACATCCTCACCAACACTCATTCTCTCTTGTCTTTTTGACCATAGCCATTTTAACAGGTGTGAGGTGCTATCTCATTGTGGTTTGGATTTGTAGTTCCTGATGATGAGTGATGTTGAGCACTTTTTCATGTACCTGTTGCCATTTGGATGTCTTCTTTGGAAAAATGTCCATTCAGCCCGTTTGATCATTTTCAAATTGGCTTATTATTATTATCATTGCTTTCTTATTATTATTTGCTGCTGAGTTGCATGAGTTCCTTATATATTTTGGATATTAAACCCTTACCAGATGTGTGGTTTGTAAATATTTTCTCACATCCCATAGGTTGCCTTTTCATTTTGATTGTTTTTCTGTGCAGAATCTTCTTAGTTGCAAAAATTAAAAAAAAATTGTCTTTTCATCAATAAGATAGTGAAAGGCCACAGATGGAGAAATATATTCGTAATGTATATAACAGACACAGTAGTCATATCCAGAATATGTAACGAGTTCCTCCAAATTAAGAAGAAAAAAGGCTGATAACCCAATTGAAAAAAAGAGCATCAGAGATAAGCAACCTAGAAGTGGGTGGTGGTGGTTGCACAACAGTGTGAACGTCCTGATACCATGGCAACTGGATGCTGGAAAATGGTAAATGTTATATATGCATCATCATAGTAAAAAGTAGTCTAATAATGAATTAATTAAAGAAATGAACAGATGCCTCACAAAAAAAAAAAAAAAAAAGGAAGGATATCCAAATGTTCAAAAGGCATATAAAGGGGACTCAACCTCATAAGCTATATATGACAAACTTAACCCACAGTAAGAAACCAGCACACACTTAACAGATTGGCTAACATTGAAAAGACTGTTAATCCCAATTATTGGGGAGAATAGGAGCAACCAAAACACTCATCCACTCATTCCCACTCATTCCACAGTGGGAATATAAAAGAGCGCAACCACTTTGGAAAACTTTCTGGGAGGATCCACTAAAGCTGAGCATACCCTGCTATCCAGAAATTCCACTCCTAGACAGTGACTCCAAAGAAATGGGTACATATTGTCACGAGTGATGTGCACTCGAATGTTTATAGCAGCAGTATTCATAATAGCACCAAGTGGCCAAAAACAGGAGGATGTATAGATACATGGTAATATATCTATAAAAGGAATTCTTACAGAAGTGAAAATGGATTAGCAAGTGGGTTGCTATGCACAGTTGATGAATCTCACCAACATGATGTTGAGCAAAAGAAGCCAGATGCAAAAGAATGCATCCTGTATGAGTCCATTTATATGAAGTTCAAAAGCAGGTAAAACTAACCTATGTGTATTAGAAGTCAGTACACCGATTACATTAATGCTCGGTGGGGGGGCGGTGCTTGCAGGGAAGGTGACTATGGTAATATTCTGTCTCTTCTTCTGGGGGCTGTTGATCCAGATGTGTTCACTTTGTGATAATTCATCGAGCTATATTCTTAGGATTGGTGGCTTTCCTCTATGTATATTATACTTCCATTTTTTAAAGTTTATTTTATAAAGCTCCTACTGATAAAGAAGCATTATATTTTCTTTAAAGCAAACTCTCCTAATTATCATCCTCGCTTGATCTTCCTACCCCACATAAAATAATAAAAAGCCAGAAAGCTTTTAGCAGGCTGGCTGCCATGTACTATGTTTATGCATGTATTCTTCGTGACTATTAAAAAAAAGAGCACTATGGATTCTGGAATTAATGGATAAAGGGGAAGGGTCGATCTCTAAATCAACAAACTGAACAACGGGTAAAATTGGGAAATGCCAAACAGAAAACTGGGACTGGCTGTATTTTCTTTGGAATCTTTACTTATACTCATGGAATGAAGGTCTTCATTTAGTTAATTAGAAACTTGGTAGAGAAGATAGGAAAGATAATTTTTAGTGAGGGAGGGTTCCTTTCTTAGAGCCAGAGCTGAGGAAAGATAATTTTTAGTGAGGGAGGGTTCCTTTCTTAGAGCCAGAGCTGATCCCATATGGACCCATGTACTGAGCATACCCCAGAGCCAGGCTCGGGCACAGCGAGGGCCACATTCGAGCCAAGCGTCTAGAGGCATCTTGCCTTTGCTGGGCCTGATGACCTAGTGAGACATTCTGTTTTATTCCCCTGAGTTCCACATAACAACTACTACTTATCACAAGTTATGCTAAGCCTTAGTGACCCCAAAATAAATTAGATATGATGCCTATTCTCAAGAGCAGGAAGTTATATAAAGCAGATTACAACTCAAGGTGATGATACGAATGTTATGAATTATACCAGCCGTAGATTATGACGCTGGACATGTTGCCTAACCCCTCTGGGCCTCAGTTTCCTTATCTGTGAACTGGGGGATAAAGATAGTACCCATGTCACAGGGTTGCCATAAGGATGAAGTGAGATCAAGCGTGGAAAGCAGTCAGCCGGGTGCCCGATGCACACGGTACGTGCTCGTGCTCAGTGCATGACTTTGCTCCGTCTGTGATGACGGTGACCAGACCGTGGTTACAATGATGGGATGAGGCCCCCCAGGAGGTGATGGAAGCATTAAGACCCAGCCTGGGAACTCAAGGATGCCTTTCTGGGGAAGATCCTAAAGGATGGATAGTTTGAGAGGAAATGGAGGGAAAGGAGAATGGCGGACAGACAGGAGGGACAAGAACGTCGCAGAACCATGAGCCGGCTGGGTGAGTGCGGGCAGCCTGCAGCTTTGGAGGACGGGCTGGAGGGTGGAGGACTCTGTGCAGGAGAAGAGTCTAGAGCTGGGCCTTGGAGGGCCTTGTGTACCCAGCTGGTGAGCTGCCATTTCATCCCGGGAGTGGCAGGGAACCATGGAGAGGGGATTTAAAAAAAAAAATACCTTCCAGGTAGAATAGCAGGACTTGGTGTTTGATGGGTTAAGTTTGAGGGAAAGAGGAGGCCCCTGGGAATGGAGGATGTAAGAGGAAAACCAGGCGCGGGGGGAGGAGGGATGTGCGATGTGTCTCAAACAGGTGGGGTCTGAGGTACCTGCGGAGCGGTTGGTGACAAATGCCCAGCGTGCAGTTCGGTGCGCCCATCTGAGGCTCGGGGACACTGGAGAGACGTGAGTGGGCAGGTGGGGCCAGGGCGATGAGCTAGACGTCCGGGGAACGCACATGGAGGGACGGGGACGGTCTCCCGAAGCCAAGCAGAGGGGGCCGGGCCGCACTGGGGCTTCAGGAGGGAAGATGGGCCTGGGGGCCCAGCAGAGTGTGGAGTCCAGCAGAGGGCACGTAAGATAAGGACCAGAAAGGGCTCGGGATCATCAGCTCAGGCTGCCACGACACGCACCACAGACTTGGGGCTTAAATAACATTTATTTCTCACGGTTCCAGAGGCTGGAAGTCCGAGATCGAGGTGACGGGAGCATGGGCATTTCCTGAGGCCTCTCGCGTCAGTTTGCAGGTACCACCTCTCCCCGTGTCCTCCCTGTGTCCTCACGTCCCTCTGTGTGTGTCTGGGGCCTGATCCCCCCCTTCTCAGACAGACACCAGCACGCTGGGCCAGGGCCCACCACCCATTTTATCTCAATGACGTCGTCAAGGTTGTATCTCCAGTCATGTTCTGAGGTAGGGGGGTTAGGACTTCAACATATGAACTTGGAGGGGACACAGTTCAGCCCATAACAGGCCTCTTGCGGTGGCAAAAGGAAGCACTGGATGCGCTCCCAAGAGCCCTGGAAGGTGGGAGGAGGTCGGGCTGCAGAGACCGGATGCGGTTAGAGGCAGGGAATGGGGCAGCCTGGGGGCGAAGGGGCCGAAGCCAGGGTGGAGGCTCAGCATGAGCACGTGGGAAAGGCTGAGGGGCAACGTCCACAGAGCAGGGGAGGGAATGGAAGGTCAGGATCACAGGGCCCCTCATTGTGTGTGGAGCGGAGGGAGCACTCTGGCGGCAGAACTCCAGTCCACCTCGGGGCCGGGGTGGCCCACGGTGAGCACCCGAGTTACATCCCCTTGAGAGGAGGGGCCCACTCAGACTTTCGAACCCAGATTCATCTTGACTGCAGCCCCCCCCCAGAATGGTGACTTGTCCCAGAGGATCGAAGGAAAAGCCGGTCACCCAGGGACAGCGCCAGGAGACTTTGTCCCAGCAATTTAACAGCACAGAAACTTTGATTTTGTGACTGAAGAGATTATTTTCTCCTTAGTCTCGAGATATTTTCTAAATTAAAAAATTTGTTTCGTGCGCACTTATCATAATGAGCACTGAGTAATGTGTAGAATTGTCAAATCACTATGTTGTATATCCGAAACTAATATAACACGGTAAGTTGACGCTCCTGGAATTAAAATTTAGAACAATAAAATTTAAGAAAATTTTCTTGCCACTTCCCCGAGATTGCTGGAGCCGTCAAAATCAGAGACAGAAAGCAGAATGGGGGCTGCTAGCAGCTGGGGGAGGGGGGAGGGAGGAGTCAGTGGTTAAGGGGGACAGAGTTCCAGTCTGGGAAGATGAAAATCTTCTGGAGACAGTTGGTGGTGGTGGTCACAGAACACTGTGAATGCACTTAATCCCATCGACTGAACACTCAAAAATGGTTAAGACGGTGAGTTTTATGTGATGAGTATCTTACCACAATTTAAAGAAATAAATAGGATTTTTTTTTAAGTTTTCTATAATAGAGTTTTTCTCCTCCTTGATATGGATATTTAAATGTTGGAGACAAAACGTCTCTAATGCTCTTGATTAGCAAAATGTTGGTTTTTTGGTTTTGGGTTTTGTTTTTTGTTTTTTGTTTTTCCCCAAAAGCATCAGGCAGGAGACTTGCTGGACACTAAGTGTACCAGGAACTAGTACCAGCCTTTCCAAAGCATGAAAGGAGGGTTAAGGAGTTCCAATATCAGCAAAACCTTCTTTTCTACAAGCAGTTCAAGCCGACTGCCATTTATTACACACCTATCACGTGTTTGTATTACTTGGACTTTTTCGTGCTTTGCTTTGTCACGAATGGTATCCTGTGTGATGGGCAGACAGCGGGGTGTCAGGGAGTGACACGACTTGGGCGCCACTCGGCCCTCTGATACATAGGCCCTTCCCCTGAAGATGCCAGGAATGCTCCCTCTGGCCCTTTGTGTCTGGGGTCTCCTTCCAATCTGGGAAGCAGATCTGAGTTCCTCCCAGGTCCCCGATGCAGAGGGCCAAGCGTCTTGCAAGTCTGAAGATAAAAAAAAAAAAAAGAACCTGCTGTGGCTGGCCATTGGAATTCCAGAAAATTCTGAATGAAAACAGCAGTTGCAAAATGGAATGGATTTACAAATTGCAGCTGATTATTCACTGGCTGTCTTAGGTGTTGGCAGCAGAACTCGAAAATCTGCTGCTCGAGGATCCAAAGGCAGCAGAGGAGGGCCGGGGAAGCACTGGGCCTAGCAGCTGGCCCCCAGCCCGTCCCCACACAACCTCAGGCCCTAGTTGGCTGAGACGCAGGACGTTCAGGCCCCGAAGGCCACATAAAGCAGCGGCAGAGGGTGGCTCCAATGTCTGGGGCTTTGGAATATGTGTTATTGTCCTGGGACCCGAGTCCTCAGATGTCCAATACTCTGAGCCAGTTAAGGCTTTTGGCTCTGGGGTCCTGGGGAGCCGAGAGTACTTTCCAGGCTCACCAGAAATGTCTGCGTTATTTCTCCAGTGGGTCAGCAGACTGTTGTGGATGCCAGGTCTTTGATGGAATGAATTTTGGATGCAAATCAAATATTTAAATTGATGTTTTCCCTCTCTGGCAGGGCCCTTCCAACTAGTCCTGTTGACTCGTTCTTTACGTAAAATTCAGGCTCCATAAATATGTATTTTCCTTCTGGACTATGCTTGAGGCAGGACAGTGGCTGCATTTGAAAGCCCTGAGGCGACTGGTCTCCCCAGAGAAAGGGGAGCGGGTCCCCTCAGCTAACCCGCTTTGCTGAAAATGTACTTGTCAGAAAACCGATTCATTTGCTTGTTGCCTCCACATGGTTATATATTGTTTAATCACAGAGGCCTTGGGTTTATGCCAAGCAGCGACTTGCTGTCTGCTTTCTTTTAGGAAAGAAGAAGTAAGACAAATTCATTCACATCTGTCTCTTTTTCAGTTTCCTGGGCTGAAAGAAAGCAAACGGTGTTTATGAACATCCCAAAGTGCTGTAAAATATCCATCTTGGTGAAAACAAATATCGTGCTTTCCTTTGAAAAACAGCATTTTGTGAAAGAAATTCTTACCCATATATCTACCTCAGATAATTCTAGATATTTCAAATGGCTCCCCTCCTGCCTCCACTATATATATATATGTAGAGAGAGAGAGAGAGAGAGAGACTCAAGAAATGTGAAGTTGCCTTCTCCACAACTTGCTCTGGGAGCTGGGATCTGGGCCTGGACCAGGAATCTCCACACTGGCCGGTTGCTGTTGACATGGGGAACACGAGGGGCTGAGGGATACATGCTTCCAGAAAGGCTAGGTATGTGGTAACCTCGCTCCCAAGGAATCCAAAGAACCCCAGGGCCAGAGTCTGCTGCAGCTCTTGGAAAGAGCGGGTGGGTATTTTCCTTCAGGGATGGGATCCAGGAGGGGGCGAGTGCTCCCGCCCTGCCCCCACCCAGGATGCTCCTCTGTTGCCCTGCTGGGGGGCTGGAGCCTCCCTCAAGTGGGACCCAGCCTGCCAGCTCCTCAAGGGCCTCTAATTCAGGACCCCCAACACCCTCCTTTCTCCTTCCATCTTCCCACCCATTGTGCAGTCTGGCAGGAGTCAAATTTTCCTACTTCCTACTTTGTTTCTCTCTGTTTCATTCATTGGATGTAGAAAAATACACAAGCCCAGTGTCCCCCTTATGTAGGCTCTGCCACTGGAGCGTCAACTGCTCAGTGTTCATCCTTGCCATCAGGGAAGGACCAAGCTCTACTTCTGTCAAGAGTGAAGTGTCTACCTCAGCACAGCCCACTCAAACATCAGACACTGAGTCAGGCTCCTCGGAACAATATTCCAGATGAGAGGGGCCCAGTGTACCAAGGACACCCACCGCCCGAGGGAGGAAGAATGACTTAAACCTCTGGCCATGAGCATAGAAGCTAAAGAGAAGCTCAATGCACAGACTTGCTGGAAGGGGACACCATTCATGAGCTTACCTCACAGGGTCACTGGGAGAACCACACGGGCAATGCCTGCAGGTGCTTGAAACTGCCTGGCACAAGGTGTACTGTTATTTTAATCGCCTTGTACTGTGGGCATTGGTCAGAATTCAGCCCTTGGATATCACATGTGGATCTGTACAAGGTACAGAAGAAAAATCCAAGAAGATGCTCAGCCTCCTAGAGCCAGCTGGGTGAATTCTGAGGTCAGCAGGTTCTCCCTTTGAAATCTGATGGGGAGCGGGAAATGAGAGCTATCGTTCAATGGGTGTAGAGTTTCAGTTTTGCAAGAAAAAGTTCTGGAGATCTGTCACACAGGAAAGTGAACATAGTTAATGTTACGGAACTGTACACTTAAAAATGGTTAAGATGGTACATTTTATGTTACAGGCAGACCTCGTTTTATTGCACGTCATTGGATTGTGCTTTGCAGATATTGCTTTTTTTTTTTTTTAACAAATTATAGGTTTGTGTCAAGCAAGACTATTGGCACCATCTTTTCAACAGCATTTGCTCACTTTACCTCTCTGTGTCACATTTTGATAATTCTTGCAATATTTTAAACTTTTTCATGATGACTTTCTTAGGTGATCTGTGGCCAGTGATCTGTGATGTTACTATTGTAATTATTTGGGGTACCACGAATCATGGCCATATAAGAAGCAAACTTAATAAATGTTGTATATGTTCTGGCTGCCCATCTCTCTCCCTCTCCTTGGGCCTCCCTGCTCTGAGACACAACCATATTGAAAGCGGGCCAATGAGTAACCCTACAATGGCCTCTAAGTTTTCAAGGGAAAGGAAGAATCACATGTCTTTCACTTCATTATTTTTTTTCCAAAGATTTTATTTATTTATTTGACAGAGAGAGACACAGTGAGAGAGGGAACACAGGCAGGGGGTGGGAGAGGGAGAAGCAGGCTTCCCACTGAGTAGGGAGCCCAATGTGGGGCTCGATCCCAGGACCCTGGGATCATGACCTGAGCCGAAGGCAGACGCTTAACAACTGAGCCACCCAGGCGCCCACGTCTTTCACTTTAAATCAAAGTTTAAGTGAAGCTTAAACTTTGTTTGAGTGGCCTGAATAGCAGATGAAACCAGCCACAACATTCCCTTAAGCCAAAGCCTCATCCAGAGCAAGGCCATAACTCTCTTCAATTCTGTAAAGGCTGAGAGGTGGGGAAGCTACAGAAGGAAAGTATGAAGCCAGCAGAGGTTGGTTCATGAGGCTTAAGGCAAGAAGCCATCTCCATGACATCAGAGTGCAAGGTGAAGCAGCAAGTGCTGATGGAGAAGTTGCAGCAAACCATCCAGGAGATCTGGCTAAGGTCACTAATGAAGGTGGCTGCACCAAAGAACTGACTTTCAATGTAGACAAAACAGACTTCTGTTGAAAGAAGCAGCAATCTCAGACTCTCATAGCCAGAGAGGAGAAGTCAATGCCTGACCTCAAATCTTCAAAAGACAGGCTGACTCTCTTGTTAGGGGCTAATGCAGCTGGTGACTTGAAGTTGAAGCCAGTGCTCATTTACCATTTCAGAACCCTGGGCTCTTAAGAATTATGTTATACTGGGCGCCTGGGTGGCTCAGTCGGTTAAGCGACTGCCTTCGGCTCAGGTCCTGATCCTGGAGTCACAGGATCGAGTCCCGCATCGGGCTCCCGGCTCGGCGGGGAGCCTGCTTCTCCCTCTGACCCTATCCCCTCTCATGCTCTCTCTCTCTCTCTCATTCTCTCTCTCAAATAAATAAATAAAATCTTAAAAAAAAAAAAAAGTATGTACATGGGGTTTTTTTAAAAGATTTTATTTATTTATTTATTTACTTACTTACTTACTTATTAGAGAGAGAGTGCTGGTGGAGGAGCAGAGGGAGAGGGATAAACAGACTCCATAACCGACTAAGCCACCCAGGCACCCCTGTACATTGGTTTTTTTAACATAATGCTATCACACAATTAATAAACTACAATATAAACATAACTTTTATATGCACTGGGAAACCAAAAAATTCATTTGACTTGCTTTATTGCAATATCCACTTTATTGCGGTGGTCTGGAACAGAACCCGCGATGTCCTGAGGTATGCCTGTACCTGGTTTTTGTCACAATTTAAAAGTATTAAAAAAACAAAAACAAAAACCTGAGGGGGCTGCTACCCAGCATGTAGACTCAGTGCTGACGGTCACGGCTCCATCTTTCTATCCCTTGTCCATGAGACTGCAGTTCCCAGAGTAGACCCCTCTCAGAAACCCACGGCCCACCGGGTCTGCACTCAGGTTTTGAAACCACATCCCAGCATGCTGACTGAAAGCAAATGTACTACATGGTAGGAACATTTCATAAACAACCTCTCTCTTTTCCTGACACTACTGCTCACCTAGTGACCACCCGGAGCTTTCCTCACTTGGCCCATCTTAGAACTGAAGCCCCACAGCTTTCCAGGCCCTGAGCCTCAGGGCCCTTCACCAGTGTTAGTCTGATAGGGTCGCAATAAGAAATACCACAGACTGGGTGGTTTAAACAACAGAAACTCATTCAGTTGCGGTTCTGGACACTGGAATTCCAAGATCAAGGCGTCAACAGGGTTGGTTTCCTCTGGGACCTCTCTCCTTGGCTGGCAGATGCCACCTTCTTGGTCTCCCCTGTGTGTCTGTGTCCTGATTTCCTTTTTAATAAAAACACCAGTTATATTGGCTTAGGACCCACTTATATAATTTCATTTTACCTTATTTACTTCTTCAAAGGTCTCATCTCTAAATATATTCACCTTCTGATATGGGGTGGAGGGTGGGTACAGTTTAGGACTTCAGCATATGAATTTTGGAAGACATAACTCACCCCCTAACAACCAGTTCCCTCCAGCAGCCTCCTGATGACCCCAATAGTGACTTCCTTTTCATGACCTTATACCCCAAGTGGTAACCTTAATTTTAGGAAAACTCCCGACGGTGACCCAATGGGACATTGAGGCGCCCAGTCCTGACCAGACCGGAGTGCCTGCATAAAGGCCATGTTCCCAGCACTTCTCTTCCATTCAAAGTTTCAAAAGTTGCCAATAATTCGTCTAGGTCTGGAGATGGATGGTAGTGATGGTCACACAATAACATGAATGTGACTCAATGCCACTAAACTTCTAAACTTCAATATGGATAAGATGGTAAATTTCATCTTATGTATACTTTACCACATTTTTTTTAAAAAAGTGTTAGAGGTGATGAAAATTTAAGACCAGGCCCACTAGGGGCGCCTGAGTGGCTCAGTCAGTTAAGCATCTGACTCTTGATTTTGGCTCAGGTCATGATCTCAAGGTTGTGGGATCAAGCCCGTCAGGCTCTGAGTTCAGCACAGAGTCTGCATGAGATTCTCTCTCCCTCTACCCCTCCCCCTGTTCTCTCTCCATCTCTAAAATAAATAAAATCTTAAAAAAAAAAGAGAGAGAGAGAGAGAGAGACCAGGTCCACTAGTTTAACACATTAGCACAAAATGAACCAAAGGCTCCAGGCTTTTTGCCCCTGTGAGCTTCCTCCTCCACTTGAATGCAATTGCAGGAGGGGAAGAATGAAGCGGGGGAAATCGGAGGGGTAGACCATGAGAGACGATGGACTCTGAAAAACAAACTGAGGGTTCTAGAGGGGAGGGGGGTGGGAGGATGGGTGAGCCTGGTGGTGGGTATTGAGGAGGGCACGTTCTGCATGGAGCACTGGGTGTTATGCACGAACAATGAATCATGGAACACTTCATCTAAAACTAATGATGTAATGTATGGGGATTAACATAAGAATAAAAAAAAAATGTAAAAAAAAAAATCACCCAGTGTGCCTGGCTGGCTCAGTAGGTAGAGCATGCAACTCGATCTCAGGATCATGAGTTCAAGCTCTGTGTCAGATGTAGAGCTTACTTAAAAGCAAAACAAAACAAAACAACTTCACCTTCCTTATAAACCTTTAAGTGTCCTGTGTTGCTTACTCCTCAGCTCCCAAATCTGCATATAGCACCAGAGGTAGATTGGGAAGGAGGAAGGAGCATGGCTTTGGAGTCCAGCAGTAACTCAAAACTAGATCTGCTGAGAACCAGGCATGTGACCTGGGCCAAGTTACTTCCACTTCTCATCTGTAGAGATCATAATATAATTGGGGTTTTGTGAATATTGAACAAGGTAATGAGTGTTTTGACAAGCTAACTCTCCTTGAAAACAGAGAATTTTAAATTAATAAATGAACTTACCAATTATTGATTCATTTAACAGCCTGAACACCACCATTCAAAATATCACCATTTATATGCAAACGGCTATATATGTAATTTGAAATTCTAACTGGTAAACTCTGCTATTAGTCTGAGAGGAAGAGAAGGATGCTTCTCAGGTAAATAAAATATTACCACATGATGCCTGTTACTGTTACTTTGGTGGCCCCCAATGAACCACACCTTCTAAGATTCATGTCCTTGTATAGTCTACCACATTGACTCAGGGCTTGGCCATGAGACTAACTTTGGTCAGTGGGCCATTAACAAGTATATTAAAAATGGAGCCTTGATTAGCACTCTCACAACGGAGCTTGTCTTCTTGGAATGTTCCTTCTCAGAGAGCAGTCACCATGCTGTGAGGAATCCCAAGCAGTCACACAGAGGGGCCGATGAGAAGGAGGCCATTTTGGACTGTCCAGCCAAACCACCATCAGGTAAAACAGAAGGCCTCCTGGTCAACAGGCAGTGTCGTGAGAAGTAATGGATTATTTTAAGCCATTAAGTCATAGGGCTGTTTTGTTACCTAAGAATGGATGGTTGAAACAATTCCTTTTCTTCTTCCCAATCTCATTTTGGTAATCATACAGGAATAAAGGAATTTGTAAGAGAGAGCATGTCTTCATGTTTAAAATCTCCAGTTATGGAATCAAGCTTAATTTGTAATTTTGGTTTTACTGCTTAACTTAGCCACGTAGCCTTGGGAAGATTACTTAATTTCTCTAATCTAATTTCACTTCTGCTTTAAGTGCCTTTAGTGGGCATTTACCGATGAAATGTGTCTAAAATGCTTAGCCTGCCTGAACACACAGTACGTGCTCAGTGAATGTCATCTATTATTATGAAATCGAATATACTGGCTGGTACTTTTATTCTGAGAACTTCAGAACGAATCCAAAATGAAACAGGGGCAAAGTTTACCAGGTGAGAAATAGAGACAAGCTTTAGAAGTTCAGAAGGCATTATCTGCCCATAACTTTTTCCCTCAGGAACAAAGACATTGAGGCCTGTTACAGGCCTACAAGAAACATCACAAATTCTGTCTGCTTACAGACCCAAGAGACTGCCCTACATTCTCAAGCCCTCCAAATCTTATCTGGGTTTCTCACCCAGAAGAGTATCAGGCAGCATGGCCTAAAAGCCAAGAGACTTACTAAGATTTTACAGAATGCACTGCCTTGAAGCTGCCAATTATTATCTGAAATAAGAGCCAGATGTGAGTGAGTTCTTCATAAATGAAAGGGCTCCAACTTACATCATTAGTTGAGGGAAACAAAGAAAGTCTGCAGGAATATACTTTTGTGTGTGTGCCTGTTTTTCCCTCAGAGAGAGCTCATGGATGCTAATAGAGTGATAGCCCAGATTTCCAGTCCCTGAATTTCTTTCCATTTCCACCTTTCTCACTGAGGCTTTCCCTGCTAGTGGTGTTCAAGTGATTGTGATGGATTTCGTCAGTTCCTTCACACTTGGTTGGCTGCTGCAATCTCCTATCCTGACCCCCCTAATATGGATATTAGAATGAAAAAAATAAATCCTACCCCAGGCCCAATTGCCTTTTCCATGAGTCTTCCCTGTCCTAAAATAAGGATAGTCACTCTATAAAAGCAATGCATGAACAGCTAACCCATAAATGGGGCACCAGGCTATATTTAGGAAAGTGGTTGTTTCTATAAATTAATGCATTCTCCTAAGAAAAGTTTTCCATCATCATTAGGGGAAAATGGCTCCAACCATGCTCTAGCCAAAGAGAGCTGGTGGACTGTTGAACAATGTATTCTCAAACTGATAAGTTAGGGCCCAAGGGGTGAGGGTGGGGTGGTTGAAAGAATAGCTCCAAGACCAGGAAGCTCCCAAATGGCTGCCTTCCCCAGGGGAAGAGTCCTAGGTGACCTGAAATTCCATCCCTTCCAAAAAGTTCACTCAGCTACTTCATGTAATAGTCTACCACATTAGCTTGAGTCAAGAGCTAATGAGGTCAAGGTAGAGACAGCAGTCCTCTTGAGTAGCTTTTCCTCAAAAGGAGAAGTCATGTTAAACAATTTGTTCTGTTCTCACAGCCCACACGAGTAACTACTGAGTGTAAACTAGATGCTTAATAAACACTACAACAGAGTAAATTCCTGAGGGAGTATCATGGTTAGTTCCATGTCAGGCTTGACTGGATCATTTCAATATCCAGATATTTGGCTAAACATTCTTTCTGAGTATGTGTCTCTGAATGAGATTAGCATTTGAATCAGTGGACTCAGTAAAGCAGATAGCCCTCCTCAATGTGGGTGGTCCTCATCCAATCCCTTGAGGGCCTGAGTAGAAGAAAATGGTGAAAGGGAGAATCTGCACTCTCTCGGCCTGATTCCTGGGCTCAGACACCGGGTCTTCCCCTGCTGGACTGGGACTTACACCATTGGCTCTCCTAATCCTCAGGGGTTTGGGCTGGAGTTAACTACACCACCAGCTCTGCTGGGTTTCCAGCAGATATTGTGGGACTACTCAGCCTCCATAACTGAGAGCCAATTCATCATAATACATATTTATAATATATAAAAATATTTTCAAATTTTATAAATATATATTCTATTGGTTCCATGTCTCTGAAGAATCCAGGGAACTTTGTGGTGAAAATGGCACATAGCTTTAGAGGCAACATGCCAGAAGGAGGAAGAAAACACCAACCCTGGGCAATAGGAAAACGGGACAAATAGTTCTTCAATTATAAGAGATGAAAATAATCATCTTTGACCTCTGGTCATTTCCTCAGAAATGGGTGGATCACACTTGGCTTTCTGCCAAGTAATTTGATTTATTAAGATTAATACAGCAGTAACTTTGCATCCAAAGTGTAACCTCTTCCCCTAATCTGGATTCTGAAGAATATGCTTGTAGTGGTCCCTCTGGTCCCCAAGTCCCAGCAAATGACACTAAAAGAATTTGAGCACAATCTTAGCTCCTTAAAAGGAATGCTTCTGGCATAGGGTTGTTGTTTTTGGTTTTGTTTTGTTTTTTTTTTTTTGTCAGTTGCTATGTTACCATTTCGCTGCTCTAAACTTAAGAAATCGGCCTTGGTAATTTCTAGCTCCTTCTTTCCTTCTCTCTCTTCTTTCTTTTTTCTGGAAACCTCTCGACACTTGCTCCTTGAAGATCTACAAGTCTGTTTTCCTATGTATATAAATTCATCAACTCAGTCTTAAAAAATCCTTTTATATCAGATTTTTATTTTTCATTTTATATAGAAAATAGTTGAACATCATATTAACTGTCAGATATAGTTTGAAAACACTAATCAACCCCAGATTATTCCAAAGAATGAACAACAGTAAATCTTATTTTCAACTTCAACTGACACCTCCTAAATTAGGTTCCTTATTACAATACTTCCTCTCAGTTGGCATGCACTCATACAGATAATCAGAGGGACATACTGAAACAAAAACACCTTCTGACTTCCGGCTTGGTCTGATGGTTTACATTGTGTTGAGGCGGAGAATGGAGCGGTTGGAAGCTTTTGGTGTTAATATCATCAAGTTGTAAAGCAGCCTTGGAGGCTGTTCTAGGCCCATTGCAGTTCTACAGAGATTTTAGAATCAGCTCGTCAATTTATATAGACACACACAAAAATAACCTGTTGGGATTTGGATTGGGATTGTATTGAATCTATATTGAATCTGTATTTGGGGAATATGATATCTTTTCTTTTTTTTTAAGATTTTATTTATTTGTTTGACAGAGAGAGAGAGAGAGCAGAAACACAAGCAGGGGGAGTGGGAGAGGGAGAAGCAGGCTTCCCGCCGAGCAGGGAGCCCGATGCGGGGCTCGATCCCAGGACCCTGGGATCATGACCTGAGCTGAAGGCAGATGCTTAACGACTGAGCCACCCAGGCACCCCTTGGGAATATGATATCTTAACAATACTGAATCTCTTGAGCCATGAACAAGGTATATATTATTGTTTATTTAGGTCTTCTTTATCACAACAATACTTTGTAGTTTCAACAATGTACCATCAAATTTATCCAATGGTACCTTTATATCTGGTTCAACCTGAGAAATGGTGCAGGTCTTTCATATTTTTTGTCAGATTTATTCCTAAGTACATTTTTTAAGCTGTTGTAAGTGTGGATTTTTAATTTCAATTTCTAATTTTTGCCACATATACAAACATGATTTTTGTATGTTGCTTTGTATCTTGCAACTTTGATAAAGTCACTTAGTAGTTCTAATACATACTTGGTAGACGCCATTGTACATTTTTTTCCATTGTACATTTTCTACATGTCTGAAGATAATGTCATCTGTGAATAAAGGCAATTTTTTCTTTCCAATCTGGATGTCATTTCTTTCTTACCCAATTGTGTAGTCTAGAATCTTCTGTACAACATTGGATAGAGACCTCCCTATTTGTTCTGATGTTAGGGGGCAAGTATTCAATCTTTTACAATTAAGTATGATGTTAGCTCTAGGGTTTTTGTAGATGCCCTTTATCAAATTGGGGAAGCTCCCTTTATTCTTAGTTTGCCTGAGTTTTTCTCAGAAATAGATGGTCAATTTTGTCAAATGATTTTTCTGTATTGAGATGATTATGTGAATGCTAAATCAACCCTGCATTCCCAGGATAAATCCCATGACCATGATATATTATCTTTTTATTATATCATAGGATTCAATTTACTAAACTTTTTCTTAGAATTGTTGTACCTGTTTATGTGGAATATGGCTTTGTAGCTTTTCTTGTTTTGTTTGTCTGGCTAATAATTTTAGTCCCAGAGTTATGCTGGCCTCACAGAATGAATTGGAAATTATTGCCACTTTGATTTTTTGGAAGTTTGTATAGAATTGGTATTATTTCTTCTGAAGTTTTTGGTAAAACTCACCACTAAAGCCACCTGGGCCTGGATTTTTGTTAGAGGAAGGTTTTAAAACTGCAATTTCAATTTTTTTAAATAAAGATTTTATTTATTTGGGATAGCGAGAGAGAACGCACAAGCAGGGGGAGGGGCAGAAAGAGAGGGAGAAGAAGACTCCCCGCTGAGCAGGGAGCCCAAAGTGGGGCTCCAGCCCAGGACCCTGGGATCATGACCTGTGCTGAAGGCAGATGGTTAACCAATTGAGTCACCCAGGCACCCCTGCAATTTTTTTTTGTAGGGCTATTCAGGGTATTTCTTTTTTAGTGTACTCTGGTAATTTGTATCTTTCAAGGAATTTGTCAATTTCATCAATGATGTTGAATTTATTGGCATAAAGTTGCTCCTAATATTCCTTTTAATATCTGTAGGATCTGTACTGATGTTACTTCTCTCATTCCTTATATATATTCCTTGGTCATTTGCTTTCTTTTTTCCCTCACCAATCTGGCTGGAGATTTATCAATTTTATTGGTCTTTTTTCCCCAAAGAACAAGCTTTGGATTCATTGATTGTTCTCTATTATTTTTATCTTTTATTTCATTGATTGCCTCTTTGATCTTTATTATTCCTCCTCTTTTGCTTACCTTGTATTTAATTTGCTTTTCTTTTTCTAGTTTCTTAAAGTGGAAACTCAGGTCACTGATTTGAGACCTTTCTTCCTCCCTAATACAGGTATTTAATACTATAAGTTTCCAAGTACTGCTTTAGTGGCAACCCATAATTTCTTATTCACTTCAAATAACTTTCCAATTTCTCTTTAGATCTCTTTGACTTGTTAGTTTCCAAATATTTGAGGATTGTCAAGGATCTTTCTCTTATTGATTTCTAACATAATTCCTCTGTGGCCAGAGAATATACTTAGTATGATACTTTCAAATCTGAGACTTTTTTAATGGGCCATAATGTGGTCTATCTTCATAAATATCCCATGTACACTCTCATGTTCTGCTGCAGTAGGTGGAATGTTCTATAAATATCAACCAGGTCAAATCGGCTGTTATCATTGTTCAAATAGACTACATTTTTGTTCTGCCAACTTGCTCCATCGGTTTTAGAAAGTGGATACTAAAATCGTTGATAATTGTGTATTTGTCCATTTTTTCCTTGCACTGTGATCAGCTTTTGCTATCACTTAGGATTGCTGTCAGTTACATTCATTAACAGACCCATTATCAGTATGACATAAGCTTTAATCCCTGTTAATATTCCTTGCTCTAAAATCTGTTATTAATATACACATTCCAGCGTTCTTTTGACTAGTGTTAGCATGGGGTATCTTTTTCTATCCTTTTACTTTTACCCTACTTGTATCTTTAAAGTACATTTCTTGAAGGCAGCATTTTTTTAAATCCAATCTGACAATCTCTGCCTTTTAATTGGAGCATTTAGACTGTTTACATTTAATAGGACTATTGATATGGATAGGTTGACCAGATGGTTAAATGACCTATGGATAGGTCATTCCCAGTGCTCTCCATCCCTTTGTGTAGATCTAGATTTCCATCTGGTGTCATTTTCCTTCTGCCTGAAGAACACCCTGTAATTTTTGTTGTAATGTGTTATCTGCTGGTGATAGTCTTTTGCAAGTCTGAAAACATCCTTACTTCTTCCTATTATTCTTTTATCAGTGGTACCTACTCTGCTGTTATGTTAGTTAATCCATTGAACTCTCAATTATGTGTTCCTTATTCCTAGATTTCCATTTGGTACTTTTCCCAATCTACTTGACCATTTTTACAATCATGCTCTTTAATCTCCCCTATTTCTTTAAATATAAAATATATTTTATATTATGTCTCGTGAATCTTAATAGCTTAAGTCTTCGTAGGCCTGCTTCTTCTGTTTCTGCTAGCTCTTGTCTATCTTACGTGTTTGTGATTTTTGATTGTGAACTTATATCCTTGAAACTGTTTCTGAGTTCCTCCAAAGACACTAAGTTTTGCTTCTGTCAGTCACCTGGAGGGCACTAAAAACTGGTATCACTTTAAATTTCTGGTGTGAGACTTTAGACTACCCAGATTGTTCAAACAAACCAGCTTCAGGGCTGCTTGTGGCAATATATACATATATATATACACACACACATACATACACACACATATATATATACGTATATTCCTTCTCAGGGAAGATGGAGATGTGTTCTCTCAGGATAGGCAATCTTCCTTGCTATCTGGGGGGAGTAGGGGAGGACAAGGGGAGATTGGAGAGGGAGGAGGCAGGCAGGTTTGTTCATTGTTCACCCTTAGTAAGTCTATCTTTTTGGGGTCTCAACTTCATGAGATCTCCTATTATCCTTCCCACTTTGGGCAGGCCCTAAGCTTTGTCTGCTATGCTACTGCCCCTTTCCCACCCCAGATGATGAAAATCAAAGTTTAATTAGGTATTTGGCAAATGTCCCTAAGGGCAAAAAGTGGCCCCAGTGTCCTAATTACCTCTTTGTGCTTCTACTTCCATTTAAAATTTTTTGAGACTTATTTTATAGCTCACTGATCCATTTTTAAAAATGGCTATTGATATATATTCCAGAAGTTTTAGTTGTTCTCAGCTGGTCCTTATCAGCCATAGTGCTAGCGGAAAAAATTCTTTCAACTTGTTCTTTACCATATACAGTATCCAAATACCCCTCTCTTGATCCAGAGGCAAGAGTGAGAACACACACTTAGGAACCAGCTGGCCTGAGGTCAGGTCTCAGACTCACGAGCAGTGTGACCCTGGTAGCTCATTTTTACTCTGTGCTGTTGATGCAAGAAATAAATGAGGTAGGGGCGCCTGGGTGGCTCAGTTGGTTAAGCGACTGCGTTCGGCTCAGGTCATAATCCTGGGGTCCTGGGATCGAGCCCTGCATCAGGCTCCCTGCTCAGCCGGAAGCCTGCTTCTCCCTCTCCCACTCCCCCTACTTGTGTTCCCCCTCATGCTGTCTCTCTCTCTCTCTGTCAATTAAATAAATAAATAAAATCTTTAAAAAAAAAAAAGAAAGAAATGAGGTAAAATACAATCAGTACTTAAAGCAGGGCTGGCTCTGAGAAGTATGAGATAAGGACTTATTTTTATTATGTGAAAAAGTTGTAATCATACACCCGAGTAACAGCACACATCTTACCCAATGGTCTAAGAACACCTGTTCCCTGGCCATCCTAGTCCACTCTACCATGCAGTACCCACACCTCTGTACTTACACTGACACTGACCAGGGTAATCAACTATGAGCTATTCATTGGATGTCAGTCCCAGCTACACTCACAGGATGGGCCCTAAGTCAAGAATGCTAATGGACGCTGATCTAAAAAATGCCATCATCATACAAACCTGAGTGAACACACAGTTACCATTAACAAAATCTGAAAGAAAGCATGAACATAAACAAACATGATTTTAAATTTTGTATTTTTTACGGTGGACAGTCATCATTTGCCCCAACAGCCATCTGAAGCCAATAATCCTGATTATTAAAAATCACGAAGTTGTATAAATGTTCTCCTCCTTTTCGAAAACCATGTTCATTTTCTCTCCACGAAACAGGACTGTCTGCAAAGCCTTGTACTGACAACGTAACCCAAGGAGCTAACTTGGGCTCATCAAAGTAGTGACTGAAAAAGAAAGATAAATCTTAAACAGGGAGGGCTAGGAATGTTCACATTTTTTTTACTTATTCAGGATAAGTGATATTTCTGATGTTCCAATGAAACTTAGACCTTAGCTTTTATTTATAAGGATTAAGAGATGCAAATTACATTCCTGATCCTATGTGGTGTATTCAGTAAATGTTAACCAATTACAGAATGCACAAAATCAACTTCAGCAGTTCCTATGCTTACTGTGGAACATCATGTAAGATGCGAAGAGAAAACAAAACAAAGCCACAAAGCGTACAGGAATAGTTTCCCTCCATTTAACAGTGCTGTTCAGTCTCTGTTAACTGAAACACTGCAGGATAATTTCCTGAATTTAAAAAAAATCCAATCTTCTTGGGGCACCTGGGTGGCTCAGTCGGTTATGTGTCTGCCTTTGGCTCAGGTCATGATCCCGGGGTCCTGGGATCGAGCCCTGCATTGGACTCCCTGCTCAGCAGGGAGTCTGCTTCTCCCTCTCCCACTCCTCCTGCTTGTGTTCACTCTCTCACTCTCAAATAAATAAATAAAAATCTTAAAAAAAAAAAATCCAACCTTATTGAGGAAAATGAAAGTACTAAACTAATACATGAAAAAGGGTATTGGGCTTAAGAAAGAAAACCCTCAAGATTTAAATCTTAGACATTTAAAAAGTGAAGATTGATGGGTGCCTTGGTTAAGCATCCAATTCTTAATCTGAGCTCAGGTCTTGATCTTAGGGTCATGAGTTCAAGCCTGGCATTGGGCTTATTTAAAAAAAAAAAAAAAAGTGAAGACTGAGAAGGCATTATGTTTGCTTCATGGTCTTTTCAATATGGAATCAGAGTTTCCTGACATTAGATAAAATGTAGTGTTTTATTTATAGAGTACCTTCTCAAATGAAAAACCCCATACTGCCTTGTCCAATCCTTGGCATGTTAATGACGCCCAGGGCTTCACAGGATGTCAGGGCCAGAAGAGATCTTAGACATGATTTGGATTCAAAAGTGGTCAACTTGTTTTCAAAATAAAACATCTGCCAAACTCTAACATTTAAAACAGACCATAGTGTGTCCCGTAGAGTACTGCTGTTTTCTTAAGTGATATTACAACTTCCGGAGCACAAGAAAAATGAATAGTTTGTTTTCAAGAAGCTTAGTTAAACTCTGCTCTTTGCCTTTTCATAAGGACAAGTATTTGGCAATACAATTTTCCTATCACCAAGGATAGTTACGTCATTTAAGATAATGTTACCACACTGTGAGCCCAAGCAAGGAAAAAAGGGGAAACGTTTGTGAGAGTACGCTGCGATCTGGAACAGTAGCACTGCC
This sequence comes from Neomonachus schauinslandi, assembly GCF_002201575.2. Classification (NCBI taxonomy): domain Eukaryota; kingdom Metazoa; phylum Chordata; class Mammalia; order Carnivora; family Phocidae; genus Neomonachus; species Neomonachus schauinslandi. Next base: position 124,157,487 of record NC_058410.1, read on the forward strand.
CCTAAAATGTCATGTGGGCACGGACAAGCAAGATATAAAAGGCAAAAAGTGTTCTCACCACAGCTGTTCCAAGAGGAGACAGATCTTCTCTGGAAGTATGAAACCAGTGATTGTACACAAATAAGCTTTGGCCAACACTGTGCTTGGCTGAGGACAGCAATAGGTTGATATGAAGTTATTAGGCTCATTATTTCTGTCACACACACACACACAAAAAAGAAAGAAAGAAAGAAAACACATTTCCTGCATGATTCATTTTCAAAGTATAAACCCCTATGAAGAACAAGAAGTCAGCCAGAGCCCGAGCCCACAGCCCAGGAGCTACTACGCACAGTTCCGCGTGGCTGAAGACGGCGCCCAGCCAGTCCAGAAGCTCGGGAGCGCTGCAGGCCGCCTCTGGCGCCCCCCGGAGGGCGCTGCTTTGCAGCACCGGGCACTGCAGCTCTGTCACTGTGCTCAGGGCTATTTTTGGCTGGTGCTCCTGAATTTGGTAATTGGAAAAGTATGACATCATTGTGGATTCTTCCGCACCTTAAAAACACACCATACAAGGTCATCTGACTCCTGAAAGCAAGTTCAGTGAATCCCTGAAACCGCCCCATTCCCATGTGAGAGTTCTGGGGAGAAGGTGAGATGAAGTAATGCAGAAGGGAGTGGTGCAAAGCTGTATTCAAATTAAAATCATTTAAGTTGCTTTCAGCTCCTTGTGCCAAAGTTCTCTAAACATTCATTTCCTTTCCTTTTTCCTGGAAAAGCATAATCCTTTCAGATTCAACCCCATATTAGTTTCAGCATTTGCTCTAGTAAGAAAATTTTGAGTTACTGAATACAAAAAAGTGCTACTCGTGGCTAAATAAAATTAGTGAACTCTACAGAGAGGAGTTTTTTTTGCATAATCTCTGTAAAGGAAACACAAGAGGAACTGAATGATGGCAGAATCTCATTTAAGCTTGTCTTTAAAAACCCAGTAAAATCCAACTTATCTTCAAGGATTTTCCAACAGCCTTGGAAGACAGAAATAGTGGCCCCCTTGGGAGCAAAAGTCAGGCTTGCTTCATGTCCAGTGTAATAGAAATAATCTGCTCCCCCCTGACCCTCCGCCCCAGAACAAAGGCCCGCAGGCTTACTGGCCAGGATGTAAGACTGGCATTCCTGCAGCTCGGGATTCCTCTCCTGTAATGCAGCCCATGGCACATGTCGTATCCCCTGGCCCACCGCGTGTCACCCTGTAGGTAGTGGGGCCTGCTGCACTACGGCCACTACTGTAATTAAATCCCAAGTTTTGTGCCTTCTGCCAGCATCCATGAGACTGTGCAGGCTAACTACTTGGTGTACAAGTGAGGAAAATCTTGGACTTTCCCCAGTTCTTGACAAGCCCTTAGAATAATTAGGAGCCTTAGGAACACAGAGCTCTCCAGAACCGAAAGCACACATAGTCCTCAATGAAGACTTCATGCAACTGAATGTGTGTCAGTCTGCCTGCCCTCCTGTATCTCTACCCTAAGGAGGAGAAGCACTAAAGCATTACAGACTGAGGACTCACAGGGGCAGCCTGGAGCACCCCGTGACCAGAAACGTCCCACACAGAGCAGATGCATAGGCATATTTCCAAAATGGAACTATGTGCCTCCCTATCCTCCAAAAATGAGTATGACACCATCACAACTGTGATGATCTGACTCATTACAATCTTGTGATGGACCAAAGCTACACTCTAAAAGGAGCAAGGCACATGGAAGTTGTCGGCACGTCACCACGTTTGGTGACCAAACACCCCACTAAATTTCACATTCTAATCAATTCCAAGTTACAACAAATTTCATCTGACATTTAATGGCATGCCTGATTTGGACCCTGAAATGATCAACAGTTTGTGTTTATAATTTGTGTTATTTTAAAACATACTGCCAAGGCTGTTTGAGGTAAGGTGTAGGAAGGAAGGGTCGAGAGACAGATAAAAGTTAGCTGCTATGAAGCCACTCTCAAGATCTCTGGATTGACACATAACCCAAGGAGGTGGAGACAGATGGCCGCATGCCTAGATCATCCCAAACTATGGCTCCCGGGGATGGCAGGGGGCCCGAAGCAGCTTCCCGAATAACGTTTATGCACATATGTACACAATATCCTAGACCACAGGGATGAATCACAATTCAATCCTCCATTACTCCCCTTTAATTAATGATTATTTCCAAATCACTGTACTGTTACATATTTTCCATACCTGTATGATGCCAAGCCAAAAGAAAATCAAATTTCAATGGCTTCTTTTCGTTGAAGGACCAAGATATTCTTTCATACTTCTTAGAATTCGGGTTAAAGGATAAATCCATCAAATCAATGGAAACAACTTAAAAAATGGAAAGAGGAATAAACAGTTCATTCGTATATACACAGCCTACACTGTGGAAAAAGTGCTGTATTAAAAAGCATCAGAATTTTTGGAAGTTTTATGACTGCAAAAATTATTTTGTTCTTGCACTCCTTTGGTTTACCAAATCAAAACTCTGCCTTTCATGGGCATTTCTAGCATTGACAGTAACAACAAATTTTTTAAATTCATACTTTTCCGAGGTCAAAGCCCAAGGGCAGAGGTTTGGGAGGTCAATCCTAATCTACCTAAGGATGTGACAGCCTCAGTCATTCGTGTTCAAGCCGGACACTATCGGCAGAACCGTATCTCCTCACTCATAGGGGTGTCCTACTAGTCATCATAAAAAACCTGGTGAAAGTAAAGGAAATTCTTTATTAAGAACACGCTGTAGACTCTTATCTTGGGTTCATTACTTTTAATTTCTGACCCAAAACATATATATTTAATGGACCATTCCAATTCTGTGATCCTTATAAGATGCAGCCCACAGCCGAAGAAAAACAGAGAGAACAGCAATCTTAGCCTCTCCAAAGCTCAACCTAGAGCCCCGTGGGTCAGAAGTTTTAAAGACAAGAAAAAGCCATACTCCTTCTGAACAAAGAGAACAGTGGCAATTCAAACATTTACACTGAAATTGCTACAGGAAGATTACTGACTTGTTAGAAACTGATGGGAGCATAATACTTACTAAATTTCATGATTTTTCTGCCGGAGTACTGAGATGGACGACCTTGAAGACCAGTTTCTTCATAAGTATCTTTATCCAGTGATAAAATTAATTTCCCTATAAGTCAAATAATTCCCATAAAAGAGATGTTAAAAATATGACACGTTCTCTGATTAAAAGAAAGCACAGCCAATCGAGCAGTTAAATATGAGGGTAATAAACTGCACACAAGGATTTTCTTTATGACACAAGGATATTATTTATACATACATCCTATTTATGTATAAGGATATTTTAACCTATTATACATACAAGGATATTATTTATGACAGTGAAAACAGAAATTATCTAAATTTCTATTAAAGATGGAATAGTTAAACAAATCATCGTTACCTCTTCACTAGAATACCTTCAAAATATTAAAAATAGTAAGTCAGAACCATATGCCCTGATACGGAAAGATGTCTATGACATATTGAGAAAAAAGAAAATTGAAGAACAAGGTAATACAATGTGATTTATGTTAAAAAAAAAAAAAAAACAAGCTTTACGTGTGTTTATAAATTTATAGAAAATGTCAAGAATAAAAACCAACCTGTTAAAAACAGTTCATTCTAAGAAGGGGAGTGAATCTGGAGATTTGACTTTTTTTTTTTTTTTTTACAGTATTTCTTTTAAAATTAAAGAGAAAGTGAGTGTTGTTACCGTCTGGCAGCAGGGCCACAGTATTATCTTCATCGATATTTGTATTGTATGTTAGTGCACAGCACGAACCTGTAAGAAAGCCCAGACGAGAAATTAAAAAAAAAAAAATCACACCTGCAAAGTTAGTGGATTCTCTTCACATGATAACGTATCTGCCAGGTGAGTAAGGGTCAGTATCCACCGCGGCTCCAGCTCCCTCAATAAACCTAAAACCTGGGGCGCCTGGGTGGTTCAGATGGTTAAGTGTCTGCCTTCGGCTCAGGTCATGATCCCGGGGGCCTGGGTTCGAGCCCCGCATCGGGCTCTCCGCTCAGTAGGAAGCCTGCTTCTCCCTCTCCCTGCTCGTGTTCTCTCTCTGTCTCAAATGAATAAATAAAATCTATAAATAAATAACCCTGAAACCTGCCAAGGGTGAGCTCAAGGACACCGAGGCCACACAACAGCTAGTTCACGCCCCCACCCAGGGCCTACCTGTGCCAGGTGACTACCATCAAGCAGGAAATGGACTCAGGGCATGGTGCGTACCGCTGAGAGTGCAGGCAGAGAGGCACAAAGTAGAATACTAGGTCAGTGCACGCTCCTGGGAGGAAGAGTTCCAGGTAAAGATTCAAAATGTGCCAGGACCTTGTGTGAGGTTAGGAAAGCCACTCAGTCTCTGTGAACCTCAGTTTTCCTCACCTGTAAAATGGGGATCATAGGCCTAACTCACAGGGCTGTTGGAAGAGTTCAACTGGTTAAGATATGTAAAAGTGCCCCTTACAGCCAATGGCCACATTATTAACAAAGCAGCACCAAACTTCAAAATAGATGAAAGGACTCAAGTTGACGGGACCAAAGACAACACGCACAGCCAGCTTCGCAAGCAGGGCCAGCAGCACCCGAGTGAGAGGAACTGGAAGTCACTGGATTCTTCAGGGCTCCCTGCAGGTGACGAGTATGGAGCCTACAGCAAGAGAAGGGGCTTGCTTACTTCTAAGTACAGTGACTTACGTGGTGAGGGGGGAATCCCTAACGACAGTCTGAAATACAGGTTCAAACAAGGGCTCCCTAGGAAACAACTGGAACAAAGCCACCAACCCAGCAGACACGAATGGAAATGCGGTGGGGTGAGCAGAGAGGGTCAGAGCCACACACTCAAAGCAGAAGACACTGAACCATAATGAGCACACTGCCCGGTGAACAGCTGCTATGGTGGCATGAGGAGATGAACCTTTCGAGGCGGCTGAGTGGGGACTGCTGGGAACACAGTGGTCTTTGTGGCCACGCACCGACAGCAGTGTATCTGAACACACAGATCCCAAGGCTCTCTCCTCTCCCTGAATCCTTGTTTTAAGATGAGGGACAGCTTTATGTTACAACATCCCCACGCCACACTCGTGGACAAGTGTCATCAGAAACCACCACCTAAAGAGAGCACGAGAAAAAGTAGGGTGAGGATACTGAGGGAGGGGGAGTGATGCATGCACTTGACCACGCAGACTACCTCCACAGGCCCTATTTAAGACAAGAGAAGAGCCCTAGTATCGTGATGTGATCCAACTATACTTCCTCATCTTGCCACATTCATAGACACGACAAGATTTTTCTTACCTTTCTTCACAAAGGTGTTGATGAAGTCGTGTGTAATTAACTCATGAAGAGGTAAGTTCTTCACAAAGTAATAGGGTCCAGTTTCCATGACTAGGTTTTTCAGTTCTTTTGACAGAATCCCACATTCAGGAATCAGAATTGAAACCTATTTGGAATGTGTAACATAAACCAGTCTTACTTTCATGTAGATCAGCCGCCAGCTTTTTTTTTTTTTTTATTCATGAGAGACAGAGCGAGAGAGAAAGGCAGAGGGAGAAACAGGCTCCCAAGGAGCAGGGAGCCCGATGCGGGACTCGATCCCAGGACCCCGAGATCATGACCCGAGCCGAAGGCAGACGCCCAACCATCTGAGCCACCCAGGCGCCCAGCCGCCAGCTTTTTAAGGATGCTATGACATATGAAGGCTGCTAACCATTCCCCCACGGGTTTCTATAAAACTCTTACATTAATTTACCAGTCTCAGGAAAAGAGAAATTTGATAATTCACATTTTTCATTTCTGTATCCAAACATTAAAGTTAAAGAAGCAAAAAAAAATTTAATGGAAAGCTTTTGCAAATAAACAATATGTTTTATATCCTGTCCACTGCTCTAATTAATTTTTAAGGAGATATGGTACAGTGGAATATCCCTAAATTTGTTTAACCTGGTACCAGGCTGGAATCAAAGGGACTGTCCCTTAGGGCATAAGGAAATTAGGGACATCAATCATTAAGAGGCTCCATGGAAGCAGAAGTGGTCCAGGCTGTTTCTATTTTCTAGACAGAAAAATTCTACAGATCATCCTGGAAAAGATAAGATACACACCCCGATTGCTGCCTGCGATGAGCTTTTGTCTAAAGCAGAGATGTTAAACCTAAACGGTTTCAAATGTTGCCCAAGTGCTGCCCACCTTGAAAAGCACTCTCCCAAAGCTCAAACACCAGTCTATTCCTAAGGGACCGGCCTCACCACCTGTGTCTCTGAGAAACTGCCATGGCAGTCAGGTCTGGGTGGAGATGAGGCTGATGAATTTAAAGTGTAAAGGGCTAAAACCATTTTCAGGTTGAGTTTTTGGAGACCTCGCCACTTACATGGGTTGGTGAAACCGAGCCATTGGACACTTGACTGGCATTGGGGTTATTCTCTTCTCTTGCCGGATGCTAGATCATTAACCTCACTGAGGCCTCAACTTACACAAAGCACCCCCACGAGAATGACATTTTCACGAAGCAACACCGATGTTAGCACCCCTGTAAAGCTCTTAAGTTGTGCTCGGAAGCAGGACCACCACGGCGCATTTCTACACAAAGCTGCCGAACTGGCGCGCTTTGGCTGGAGACCACAGAAGACAGCAGGCAAAGCGGGAATTTTCTCAGATCTAAACCTAGCTCCCCTAAATAGTTTAGAAAAGCACGTGCTTCCTGGGTCCGGACTCGGCAAGACGCTCCCACGAGGAGGGAGAAAGAATCAAGAGGTGGGGAGGGGCGCCGAGTCCGGCCCCGATTTTCCTCCGACCCGCGGCTCCACGTCGCACCCATCACTCGCTCTTTAACTTCCCAGGCTCGGCCCCCACTCCCTCCCGGGAAAGCACCCCACCAGGGGCGGGACCAAAGTAGCCAGCGCGCTTTGGAGTCGGCAGGGGGCACGCCGCCCCGCCCCTCCCCCCGAGAGGGGAGGACACTGCCCCCGCCCCCGGAGCATCCTGGGAGTGGTAGTCCTGCAGCTCCGCAAGCGAGCAGTCGGGAGCAGTGAAGAGATTACAATTCCCAACATGCCTGGCGAGGAGCCCCGCCCCCCTGCGCGTCGAGGGCGGGCCCACCACTCAAAGCTCAATGCGATTTTGCCCAGACCTCCCCACCTTCCGGGGATGAAGCGATGCCCGAGGGGCCAACGGCGGCCGAACTCACCCTGTAGTTGTGATAGTGCGTCTCCACAAGATGTCGGTGGCGCGACTTGTCGTGGCCGAAGTTGGATTTCTCGCAGACCAGCAAGTGCCGGGGAACCTCCCGCAGCCGACGCAGGGTGGCCATGCTCTCCCTGGCTTCGGCCCCGGGCGAGCTCGGCGCGCCCCGCCCCTCCTCCTCGCCCCGCCCCCCCGTGGGCATGCGCAGTGCGGACGCGCCGGGCCAGTTGCTGTAGGCGCGGGCTCCGTTTAGGAACTTTAGCAGAAGCTTGCAGTGGGTTCCTGAAACCGCAAATTCATTACCTAAAATGGAAATACCTGGCACCTGGAAACCTGGAACTTGCCTTTTCAAACCCATCTTTCTCGCCTTGTCCTCCGTCCCTCCCTTGCTGCTGTCTCTTGCCCGTAAATCCTCCCTCTGGTCCTTCCCAAAAGGTTAAGGAACTTTGTGCGGGAAGAGAATACACAGTTTCTGTTGTCTGCCCTACAGTACGACTCCTTCGGAACTACTTTAAGATCCCTTCTTAAAAATCCCATCTGAGCGGTTGTTGGGGGTTGCAGTGAGAATTCATTTTTCCATAATTTTTCTGATCAGATTCTGCATTAGTACCTGCTTCTCAAACTGGAGTATGCACGGCCCCAATTCTGTGCAGAAAGGATGCAAAACAGCAGACTGTGGTACAACATTTTGGAGCAGCAATTTTACTCTAAGATTCGGAACAACCGAGGTTAAGTAATTTACAAGGTAAGTATTTAAAAATTTTAAACTGAGACAAGGCTGGAGGAAGGTCTTCTGCCAGTTAATGTCAGTAACCCGTGTCTGAAATGTCAGCCTGTCTCTGAGGAAACTAAGAAAAACATATTTCCCATTATTTTAAACAGGAAAAATGATTAGAAATAGCGGGTCAATTGAAAAATTATGCCAATTTTCTAAATCACAGTATGGCAACCAGATATGTTACAACTGTCATATTAGGATATGAAATGCTTAAAGCATTACTTCTTGGTCACCTCACATTTAAGTAGCAGTGGCCTCTCTTAGACCAACCATCCGATGTGTATACCTTTGCTGATACTCCAAAATTTGCAAAGTGACTGGTGTGATTTTATGGTCTACCAATTGTATTTGGAACCAACGTGAAGGTTTTCTTGCAAGCCATTTAGTTTAAAATGTTTTATTAAGGGGGCGCCTGGGTGGCTCAGTCCGTTAAGCGTCTGCTTTCAGCTCAGGTCATTATCCCAGGGTCCTGGGATCAAGCCTCACGTCGGGCTCTCTGCTTAGCCCGGAGCCACCTTTTCCCTCTCCCTGTGCCTGCCGCTCCACCTGCTTGTGCTCTCTCTCTCTCTGTCAAATAAATAAATAAAATCTTTTTTAAAAAGTGTTTTATTAAGTTTTGAAAACTCAATATAAATTATATCCTCTGAAAATATACATATGAACAGCCACTATGCAGTTTGGGTATTCATAACTCAAGTGTTCTTCCAGGGAAACAGTACTTGAGGATATGTTCTGGGGTGCGGTGTGCCTGTATTATGAAATAAAAGGCAAAAATCTCGTTTATTTTAAAGACTAAAGCTGTAACTTTAGGTAAATTTGGGACGGAAGAGTCCTTTCAGCCTACCTCCACGGTGTTCTGGAGTTCTGTCTGTAATGATTCATTCATTTCTCCCTGCCTGCTGGGTCATTTCTATCAGTATACACACATGCCTTAATGTTGCGCATTCCTTTGCATTTTCACCATTGTGTTTCTCTGCTCCATCAGAGCTTCCTTTCCGCACATTGTCTCCTGACCCCATTCCATTCTAGCTTTCCTCCAGACTGCCTCACTGACTTGGCTTTTACCAAGGTCACCAGTGATTTCCATTTTGACAAATTCAAGGCCAAGTTTCTGTTCTTATCTCAGTCTTTTAGATGCACTTGATGCAAATGATACAGTTGAGCACTTCTTCCTTTGTATTAACTATATTTTCTTATTTTCTGTATTCTTATTCTCTGATGCTCTGGCATCTGGGGCCTCACTGACCAGGGTGGGCCTGCCCCTTCCCAGGTTAGCTAATTCCTAAAGATAGCAAATAACTTGTGCAATGAGCATGCCTTTCATTTGCAGACCTACTAATCTGGAGTTGACACCCTGAAACACCTCTTCTGTAAGCTGTTACACTCCAGGCTCCTTTTCCCCTGCCCTAATAACTCCAGGGCCAGGTTCTGGATAACTGGGGACAGTCCCTACACTCCAGTGCCCACGGAAACTCTTCAAACTAGCCAATCCTAAACCTACTTGGTGTGGTTACCCTGCCTCCCCCATTCCTTCCCATGATAAAAGCGCTAAGGGATGCTCTCCCCTCACTCCCCCTGCCAACCCAGATGTGCTTGGCTTGCGGTGGTGGCTCTGCATGACCTGTCATTCCTCCTGATTCTAGGGAACTGTGAGTAAAAACTTCTTCCTTTAGGACAGTCATTTCTGTGCATGCTGCCATACCTGTTAGAACAAATCTGTGGGTACATTTGAAAACACTCCTTGAAACACTTCCTCTGGAGTTTTGAGAACCTCCCCGCTCCTGGACTCCCTCCCATCTGACTCTACCTTCCTCCTGCTTCACTTCCTCTAGGTCTCTAGTGATCCTTACCCTCCCCACTTCTCTTTCATGCCCTCTCCCCTCCCCCCCCAACCCCCGGAGGGATCCCATGTAGTCTCTCAGCTTTCAGGACCATCTATCCACTGAGAACCACCAGGCCTGGGTCCTCATCCCTGGGGTTGGGGGAGGGGGGCACCCAGGCATCATTCCTGACTCGTCTTCCCTTCTACCCCCATACACGATCCCACCGCCAGTCTGTGGCTTGTTGGCTCTGCCTGCAACAGGCATCCTGGTTACAGCCTCTTCTGTCTCCACCAGCCACCTTGCCCTCTCTCGGTCAGCTGCCAAACAGGCTCCTAACCACCTCCCTGCTTCCTGTCTGTTGCCCTTCTACGGTCTGTTCTCCACTCAGCATCCAAGCTGATTTCTCAAAAACCTGAACAATGTGATACAGACATAGTTCATTTTACTGCACGTTACTTTACTGTGCTTTGCAGATACGGTGTTTTTAAGAAATTGAAGTTTTGTGGCAACAAAGTCTGATGGTGCTATTTTTCCAAGAGCTTCTGCTTCCTTTGTGTAACTGTGTCATATTTTGGTAATTCTTACACTATTTCTAACTTTTTCATTATTGTATTTGTTACGGTGATCTGTGATCAGTGATCACAACTCTGAAAGCTCAGGCGATGGTTAGCATTTTTTTGGCAATAAACAATATTTCAATCAAGGTATTTACTTTTTTAGACATAATGCTATTACACACTTAATAGATTACAGTATAGTGTAGCATGACCTTTTTTTTTTTTTTTTTTTTACAGATTTTATTTATTATTTGAGAGAGAGAGAGCAAGCAGAGGGAAGAGCAGAGGGGGAGAGAGAGAGGAGAAAAGAATCTCAAACAGACTCCACATTGAGTGTGGAGCCCAACATGGGGCTCGATCTCCCAACCCTGAGATCATGACCTGGGCTGAAACCAAGAGTCAGACACTTAACCGAGTGAGCCACTCAGGCGCTCCTAAGCATAACTTTTATATGCACTGGGAAACCAGGAAATTTATTTGACTCACTTTATGTGGTTGGCTGGAATCAAACCCGCAATATCTTGGAGGTAGGCCTGTATATGCTACCCACCCCCTATTTAAACCCTGCCTGGCTTTAAACTGGCTTTTCACTGCAGTAGAATAAAAGCTTGTAGATAACCTGGCCCCTGCCTCCCTCTACAGCCTCATCTCCTACCCTTGCTTGTTCATACAATAATTTTCTGAATTTCTGGTATCTAGAACTGAAAGAAATCTTAACTGACCAACAGATACTAGATCATAGATTCGAGAGCATAGCAAAAGTCTAAGGATGATGGGCCAGGAATGGCAAAAATAAATAAATAAGAAAGAAAAGCACAGGAAATGAAACATAACTGATTTGTGTATATATATATATATTTGCAGACCTACTAATCTGGAGTTGACACCCTGAAACACCTCTTCTGTAAGCTGTTACACTCCAGGCTCCTTTTCCCCTGCCCTAATATATATATATATATATATAGTAGCAAAATAACTTTCAAAAAAACCAAGCCAACAAAAAATAAATAAAAATATATTTTTTCTTTTGCAAAAAAAATAAAAATACCTTTGGTTGTATTCTAACAACACAAAAATATACTTAGTAAATCTAAAAGGACAATTTTATACCACATTTTGGGGCTACAATGCAATAAAATTAGAAGTACAGAAACAGAATTTAAATATGCTCAACTCTGTGAAAATGTTAGAATATTATTTTACATAAATTAATGCCTGGGTCAGTGTGCAAATTCAAAACACAAATACAGTACCTATAAATATACAGTTGACCCTTGAACAATGCAGAAGTTAGGATGCTGACACCCCCCTACCCCGTGCAGTCAGAAACCCACATCTAACTTTTGACTCCCCCCTCCAAACTTAATTACTAATAGCCTACTGTTGATTAGAAGCCTTACTGAGAACATAAACAATAAATTAACACATATTTTGTGTATGTGTATTATATACTGTATTCTTACAATAAAAGGAAACTAGGGGAAAAAAGTTAAAATAATGAAGGAAAATACATTTACAGTACTGTACTGTAAAAAATCCACAGATAATTGGACCCGCAGACTTCAAACCCCGTATTATTCAACAGGACATGCAAATATATTGGATCTATATTGGTGAAAGGAGGGAACTCTCCAACTCTGAAGCTCCTGGGTATGTTTGTTCTTCGGAATGCACCCTAACCTGAAATCACCTAACATCATCCCATTACAGGTGGGAGTGGCAGGGAAGGTGGTGCTGGGAACTGTAGCTGTTGAAGACACCGGTAGTAAATCAGAGGCCTCCCCTCCTGCCAAGCCTAAACTTGACCTCACAGTCCTTTCCAGCCCAGGGCTCCAGGCATCTGCCACAAATGGATGGGTGTTGGTATACAAGGCAGCCAAGGAACTGGATCCAACAGCCACAGCGGAAAACATCAGTGGCCCCCAAGAAGGGTATGTGATCCACCCCCCCAAGCGAGGACTTGAATCCCTGGCGTTCTGGGAAGGGCTCAGAGCCAGACTGCTTCCTGTCCTCTCCCTTTGGCTGGTTGGAATTTGGTGGAGCATGTGCCCATATTAATAATGGCAACTACGTGGACTGTGTCCAAGTGTACAGTGGAAGTGTACAAATGAAGTATACAAATGAGGCATACTTTAAAAACAGAACACAACGTCATATGTCAATTATATCTCAATAAAGCTGGGAAAAAAAAGAACACAGAACGGTCACACCGTCTGACTAAAGCTCTGTCACATATGTTAAAATAACAATTTTGGAAGAGAATTTGGAAATGGTTGACATTTTTTATAAAGCTCATTCTTTTATTTTGTTTAAAGGGGAAAAACATATGTTTAGAAGTAAATTGGGATGTAAAAAATGTAAATCTTAGCTATCCAGGGACTTCAGATGTCTAGAATGAGGCATTTCTGTGTACCTCGGATTTTGCTATAATGTGAAAACTATTAATCCATAATGCAGTTGATGAAATAATATACATTAACAGAGAAAGGAGTAATCACTATAATTTTATATATAATTATCAATAATTATGTAATAATATATATATTACATATACAATATTGAACACCTATAATGAATCAGGCACTACTCCAAGCACTTTATATTAATTATCTCACAAGAATCCTCTCTGAGGTAAGTTTTAGTATCTTCAACTTAGAGGCTAATTAGTAAACAGAATTGAATAAGAAACTTTATTTTTTTTTAAAGATTTTATTTACTTCTTTGACAGAGAGAGACACAGCGAGAGAAGGAACACAAGCAGGGGGAGTGGGAGAGGGAGAAGCAGGCTTCCCGCGGAGCAGGGAGCCCGATGCGGGGCTCGATCCCAGGACCCCGGGATCATGACCTGAGCCGAAGGCAGACGCCCAACGACTGAGCCACCCAGGCACCCCTGAATAAGAAACTTTAAAATGTGAAAGACTCTCAAAAAATACAATGTGGAAAGAGAAAGGGAAGGGACGAGTATATTTGGCACATACATCTGCACGAAGTCGAAACTTGCAAAGCTAAACATTATACTATTTAGAGATACATATGTAGCAAAATTATAATGAAAGTGGAATAATAATTGTTTAAAATTTCAGATGAATGACTCTCTAAGAGGGGAGGCAAAGAGTTGTATTTGGGAAGGGCCATGAAGAAGGCGTCAAAGGTAGTGGTAAAATTTTATTAAGCAGGTGACAGATACAGAATGTCCATTTGTATACCATATAATTTTGTATGTAAAATAATTCATTTGTGAAAATTTTAAACCACTTTCTTGAGATACAATTCATGTACTGTATAATTCATTTAAAGTGTATAATTTAATGGTTTTTAGTCTATGCACAGATGTGCGTAACTGGCACGAATTTTGGATCCTTTTCATCACATCAAAAAGAAACTTCCTGTAGCTGCTAGGCTGCCACCTGACTACCCTGGCCCCGGGCATCCATTCATCTTCTTTCCATCCCTCTAGATTTGTCTTTTTCTGGACAGTTCATACAAATGGAATCCTATAATATTTAGACTCTTGCGACTGGCTTCTTTCCCTCAGCTAAACGTTCTCAAGGTTCGTCCAAGTTGCCGCAGGGTGGGTACTTCATTCCTTCCTATATTTGGCACGATAAAAATTTGTCTTGAGTGCTCGTGCGTGGAGAAGGAAATGAGAATGATGAAGATTTCTCTGCGGATTCTAAAGGCTCTTAAACTACTTCCGGGATCTCTAGAAGTGGATGGCACTGGTTCTCGTTCTAGAATATGACTTCCTTTTTTCCCAAATCTGTGGAATACTAAACTGTGGAGTGAATGGTTGATCCCCCAATGAGTGTGAATGAGGCAGAGAGTGGAAGAAGAGTTATTTTATGAGGAAAAGCAGACAAGAACTGCTGGAAGAGGTACAGCAGGAGGGGCGGGGAGGGAAGGAAAAGGAAGGGGCAGGGAGGGGAGGGTGGTGGCGGGAACTGCTCGAAGTAGAAGGAACAGAGCTCTGAGCAGAGGAAGGCAGAATAAAAGGTGGAAGGACAGTTGGGACAGACTGAGGGAAGGGACACGGCGATGAGGTAAGAACTTTGGGGGACAGAAATCCCCGAGTTCTCCCACAGCTGGAAGCATTGCCCTGGGGCTGGGGAGCAGGGCGTGGCCAAATCCCAGGAAGGAGTGGGTATACAGTGTGCTTCCGCACATCCATCCACAGCACCAGGTGTGGAACTTACCTGTATTTGGCCTCCGTGTGCATCGGAAGTATTCATTTATCCAATCAACAAGCTCTTAATTAAGCTTCTACTGTTTGCCAGACACTGTGCTAAGCCCCAGAGAGACTATCTCTCTGCCCCAGCTTTGAGGGACTTGCCAGGTCATGGGAACAATATTGGTTATTTCTTTTCCATTTCCCCACAGTTCCTGGAAGAGTGTTCTTCATAGAATGGGCAATTTTGCAATTATTGTTAGTAATCGGAGAAAGGAAGCTTTTCACATTCAGAGTTTTTACGAAAACGCAGTATGTTAGATGTAGAACTATGTATCTTTGGCTTTAAAGTTAACAATGAAAAAAACTAATTTTATAATACTAAATGTTCACATTGATGTCAGTTGGAGAAGTTTTTTCTCAGAGTATCTGCACTTAGGAACTTGAGAAGGGTGGGGGAAATACATAGTAAGTGGCACATGCTTTATCGTTTCCCTGCATCTCACAACACTGTGATGATTAACATATACATGGATTTATGGATCTGAAAATTTTTCAGTGACACATCTGTTTACATTTAAAATGTGGCTTTCATCTCCTTTATTGCTCTTGAATTCGGTCATATCCCTGAGTAGCCACGGACACATTGCGTGGAGGCTGGGCTTCTCTCCTTGAAGATGTTGTTCATTAGAAAAGAAAAAGAAAGTTGCCTTGCATCAACTAACGACCATCATGCTTGCT
This sequence comes from Neomonachus schauinslandi, assembly GCF_002201575.2. Taxonomy (NCBI): domain Eukaryota; kingdom Metazoa; phylum Chordata; class Mammalia; order Carnivora; family Phocidae; genus Neomonachus; species Neomonachus schauinslandi. Next base: position 124,172,771 of record NC_058410.1, read on the forward strand.
TTCACTAGAGAGTGTTATTATTTAGAGTTTTTGTGAAGATTTGCTCTCTTCACAGCATCCCAGCCCTGTCTGGATGCAGCGCATGGTCCCATTTCTATAGAGTGATGGCACTGGGGACTTTCAGTCTAATGCTTGGTGTGGACTAAGTCCTGGGAACGTATTGGAATTGTTGGAAGTGATGTCCCTTTTTGGTAATGCACATGCCTGTGAAAATTAGCTGTGGTGTGATTCTAGACTCAATTCATTACATTCTTTTTCCCAGCTATGGCCTGCAATTTGTATTTCTAATATTAGAAACTAAAAATGATGGTAAAGCCACAGAAAGAAAAATCCTTTGGTTTGTGAGAGCTTCAAACTTCATTTCAGCCTTATTCCTCAATCACCCTAGAGGAAGGGGATCTACTGTAAAATGGAAATATCAGGACCTGGAGCCAATCTGTGAGAGGCTAAGTAGTAAAGGTCTGGAGCCAAGAACCATGTCTTCGCATTGCTTCTGCAACCCTCGTGCAAAACGATACCAATTCCTAACACGATGTTGAAATGATGCATTTTATTTTTAATGTTAAATCTTAAATTTAAAGCCTTATTAAATCCCTTATCCACAAGTGGAACCAGTAAAATGCCAAATTCTTTTAAAATTTCAGATTTCCTAGCCTTCCTGTCCTCTGCTCTTCTGAGGAGGCAGCCCGTGCTTTGAAAAGGAGGCAGTCCTTGAAGAGAGCAATGTCCGGTAGAAGCAGGAGGTGAGCCACGTCTGTAGTTTTAAAATCTCAACCCTCACGTTAGAGAAAATAAAAAGAAACAGGTGAAATTGATGGTATTACTATGAATTTATTTAACCTCATATCTAAGATACTATTTTAATGTGTAATCAATATAAAATTATTAATGAAATATTTCACCTTTTTGTATTAAATCTTTGAAATTCACTCTATTTTGCACTTTCAGCGCTTCATAACTTGGACCAGCCATATCCTAGGTGCTGAGCACTCACATGTGCTGAGAGGCTGTCACATTGGAAATGCAGCACTCAGGGCTCCTCTTGACCTTGGGGAGGTGACTCCTCTTGACCTTGGGGAGGTGAAGTGCCTGAAAACATCCCCTTCCCTTCCAGAGGCGTCACCCCTTCCCCACCAACCTCTTCCCCACCAACCTCTTCCCCTCAGCCCAAGGTGAGAAGAGACGATGCCCCAAGAGGAAGTTTCCTAAAGTAGACCACGGCTTCCCAACAACTGCGTCTTGGGGTGGGTCCATTCCACCTTCCCAGAGGTCAGACAGCAATAGAAGAAAGATGGAGCCCCCGAAGGAGGGAACTCCATGTCTTTAGATCTGTCCACAGCCTTGACCTCCAGAGTTTAGATTCAGAGGGAAAAAAGGCAAACTTCTTATTTCGCAATCTGGCCCTGGGCCCTCATGGTCAGACTCTGGTCACCCACTTCCTCTTGCAGTGTGGGGTGCTGTGTGAGCTTAAGCACCAATCACATACATACACGTCTGCATGTATTTCTGTTTAACTTGAGAGATGCAACTTTCAATAAGGGAAGAAGGAAATCAGCACCTATAGGATGCCTACTGTTTGCCAAGTAACTTGTAATTAATATACCATTGAATCTTGACATTGTGTCTGCGATTGGTGTATGTACTAGTTATTGTGTAACAAACCACCCCAGTACTTATCTAGCTCATGACTGAGCTGGTCAGCAGTTTAGGCTGTGTTCCGCAGGACCAGTCTGATCTCTGCGGGCTCCTTCATGCCTGTGTGGTTAGCTGCTCGTTGACTAGGGGGCTCTGCTTCTGGGGGTGAGCTGGCTGTCAAGTGGGCACCTTGGTTCTCTTCCTCATTGTATCTCATCCTCCAGCGGGCTCACATGGGCTTGGAGACAGCTGTATTCTGAAAGAAAAAGCAGAAGCATCTAAGACCTTTTGGGCCCACACCCCAAACTGGCAGTCATTCTACCCACTGCATTGTTATTGGCCAGAACAAGTAAGACCAGAGGAAGAGAGTCAGCCTCTGAATGGGAGCAGCGGTAAAATCACATTGCCAGGAGGGCATGGGCCACAAGGAGGAATGAAGAATCGCTGGTGTTTTTGCAGTCAGTACCCTTAGGCCTTTTCCTGCAAGAGGTTTATGTAACTGTCATCCAAGTCAAGAAACTTGCCCAAAGCCCCACGGCGACTAAATGGCTGGGCTGGGCCCGTGTATCGACTCCACCTGACTAAAGCACTCCCCTGCCTCTACAAGGATCATTCTGCCCCTGCAGCTTCCCTCGTCATCGGAGGTTCTGCTAGTGAGGCTTCTGCAGTAGAAGCAGAATTCCTTTGAGATCGGCATCCATCTCCTACCCTTCACACTGGGAATAATCCCCTGCAGAGAACGCTGAGTATCTTGGAAAGACTTGAAATAATTTAGGGAAATGGCTGAGGGCTGAGTTTAGGAAATCAAGTCTTAAGCAATGTAGTTTTCCTTTCTAATCATAGGAGAAATTTGAAAACATGTATAATGCACTCCACATGTTTGCAAATTCTTTTCATCCCCTTTTGGTATCCGTAGGCTATTAATGATTTTCTTTTTTTTTTTTAAAGATTTTATTTATTTAGTAGGGAGACAGAGGGGAAGCACAAGCAGGGGGAGCAGCAGGCAGAGGGAGAAGCAGGCTCCTCGCTGAGCAGGCAGCCCGATGTGGGACTCGATTCCAGGACCCTGAGATCATGACCTGAGCCAAAGGCAGACGCTTAACCGACTGAGCCACCCAGGTGTCCCGGCTATTAATGATTTTCAACACAGACGAAATCAAACTGCTGTGCCCGAAGCAACCCCTTATTCTGAAAGCAAGTGACATAAAGATGGATCTGCTAAGAAGACATTTCCTCCTGTTGCAGTTTAGACAGATAGCTGAGTAATCCAAAGTAGCCCTTTGATTTTAACAGGGCAGAACTGTTTTCTAAAACCCTGGAGCACACATGGAAATCACTTATAGCTGATGCATCCCTGGCCCCAAATCTGTGGTCCTCACCCTGGGCTTCATATGAAATCACCTGGGGGGGGCTTTTGAAATTCCCAGAACCCAAATTACGACAGATCAATTACATCCAAATCCCTGGAGCGGAGCCTGGGCATCAGGTACTAGCTCTTCAGGTGATCACAGTGTGTGGCCAAGGCTGAAAACCACTGCGTTAAACCAATTATCATTGGCTGAACTAGTTGCAAATAGTTGATCAAACAAAGTATGAAAACGTTTGCTGCCGAGTGTAGCCTTTCAGTCATATCTGCCATCACCTGCTCACTAGCCTGTGCACAAACAAGCCTCTCCTACTGGGTTTGTTCCTGTCAACACAATGCCACGAGTATCGTGTATACAATGTGCAAGGAACCGTGCTAGGTGTCCCGGTGTTGGTACACATCTTAGGAAGGGAGGACTTCTCTGGAAAAACACTGCATCATAAAAAATCAAAACCATGTGACTTACCAAACTGAAGCAAAAATGGAAAGACCCTAGGAGCTCACCCAAGGTTTAGGACGGTAATACTTTGGAATATTAAAATCCATCTGATGATGCCATGAGCAAACGTGTTTTACTTAAACACAAAACACAACAAAAGCCTGCTGTTATTCTGAGATGTTGAGTTAGGATTTTTATGCAAATATGTAGTATTTAAATTTTAATTGACATAGGCGTGCCTGGGTGGCTCAGGATGTTAAGTGGCTGCCTTCCGCTCAGGTCCTGATCCCAGGGTCCTGGGATGGAGCCTAAGCGGGGTCAGGCTCCCTGCTGGGTGGGGGAGTCTGTTTCTCCCTCTGCCCCTCCCCCCCAGCTCATGCGTGAGCATGCATTCTCTTTCTCTCTCAAAGAAATAAATCTTAAAAATTTTTTAATTGACATATAACCTGCATCCTGAGATAGATGCAGAAACTCTTCATGTAAAGCTCAGTGAATTATTATAGATTGAATACATCTGTGTGACCAAGAGCTTGAACCAGCTTTGCTCAGGCTCCCTATCACTTTCTCCTTCCCTCCGTCACAAAGGTAACCAATGTCTTAAATGGTTAACACTGTAGATTCAATGAAGGTCTCTCCAGAAAAGTTTCTTGTGCTGCTGCTTTGTAGTCAGCTCCTCCCCCCACCTTATCCTTGGCAACCACTGATCATTTTTCACCCCTGTAATTTTTCCTTTACTAGAATGTCATGTAAATAGAATCATGTAATATGTAGCTTTTGGGGTCTGACTACCTTCACTTAGAGAAATGCATTGAAGATACATCCTTGTGCTTATGTGAATCAAGTTTGCTCCTTTTGTTGCCAAGTAGTATCTTACTGTATGGATGCACCATAGTGTACTTACTCACTCACCAGTTGGAGAACACCTGGTTTATTTCCAGCTTCTGGCAGTTATGACTAAAGTGGCTATAAATATTCACACACAAGTTTTTAACATTAGTTTTCAATTTACTTCACTAAATATCTAGGAGTGGAATATCTATAGGTCATCTAATGTTTAACTTTACAAAAAACTGCTCAATTATTTTCCAAACACTGTACCATTTTGCATTTCCAGTTCTAGTCATTCCAGAGCCTCAAAAGTACTTGCTATTTGCAATTTTATTTTTATTTTAGCCATTTCTAATAGGTGTGTGGCATCCCACTGTGGCTTCTTCATTTTGAAGGAGAGTTTTGCTAAGTGAATGTGGAATCCTGTGTTTATATTGACTTTTTCCCCTGCACTTTAAAGATATCATTTCATTGTTGATTTGTCTCTTGTTCTTGAATGATATATCATCCATCACTCATATTATTATCCCCTCTACGTAGTGTGGTATCGTTCCCTGGCTGCTTTCAAGATTTTCTTATTATCTTTGGATTTTTGCAGTATGACTGTGATGTGCTTAGGTTTAGTTTTATTTGTATTTTCTTTTGAGTTTTTAAAAAAACTTCTTGGACCTAAAAATTTAGGTTTTCTACCAAATGTTGGATTTTTAATTTTTGACAAGCTCAAAAGTTAATTCCTTTTCCTTTTGTCATCTTTCTAACTTTTTTTTTATAATTTCCATTTCTCTGCTGAGTTTCCACATCTGTTCATTAATTATGAGAATATTTTCCTTTACCCTCAGGAACATACTTATAATGGCTGATTTCAAATCCTTGTCTGCTAACTGCAACATCTTAGATATCTTAGGGATAGTTTCCATGGCCTGCTTTTTGTCTTGTGTATAGAATACACTTTCCTGCTTCCTCACACATCTCATGATTTTTTAAAATTGCATACTAGACATTATCAACGATAGTTATAGAGACCCTGGATTCTGTTTTATTCCTTTGAAGAGTGTTATTTTCCTAGCACAGAGTTAACTTTGCTAGACTCAGAATCTCACCTACAGTGGGCACAGCTGAAATCTTCTTTCAGGCTGGGCCCCCTAAGGGATGCTCTGCACATATGTAGTTTAAAGATCTATTACCCCTTCATGGCTCTCTCCCTTCCAGAATTTCTCCCCTAACTTTCTACCTACTCTACTAACCCCAATATATGTCCTCTCTGACACCACCAGTAAGACTGTGGTTTTCCGCCTACGTGCGCCATGCACAGATTGTGAAGTGCATTGAGGCAAAAAGACTCAAGCTTGCAAATATTTGCTGTTGTCATTCCCATCATTCAAGGGATGGGACTTCCCTCCACTTCTGCTTGTTTTCTGGAAATATATACACATATATCATATGTGTATTATATATAGGTACATATTTCTATATAACTATATATAATATTTTGTCCAGATTTTATCATTGTTATCTGTGAGAGTGTTAGTTCACAGGCTACTTCATCATTACTGGAAGCCAGACCTCAGTTTTGTTTTTCCATTTGTTTTAAGATATATAAATGGAATTATATAGTTTGTAAACTTTTGCAGCTGATTTCTTTTCTGCACCATTATGATGGTGATATTCACCCATGCCTTGTACATAGCCATAGTTTGTTCATTTTTTAAAATATCATTTATTTTTTTAAATTGTGGTGAAATTTACCATTTTAAGCATTTTTTTTAAATGTACTGTTCAATACTATTAAGTACACTCACATTTTTGTGCAATCATCACCTCCACCCAACCATAGAATTTTTTTTCATCTGTAAAACTGAAACTCTGTACCCCTTAAACAATAACCTCCCTTTCCCATCTCCCCTCAGCCCCTGGCAGTCACAATTCTACTTTCTGTCTCTGTGAATTTGATGATTCTAGGTACCTCATATGAGTGGAATCATGCAGTATTTGTTTTTTTTCTGGCTACCTAATTTATTGTAGCGTATGTCTGAAATTTCGTCTCTTTTTAAGGCTGGATAATATTCCATTGTATGTATTACCACATTTTTTCAATTCATCCATTGATGGACACTTGGGTTTCTTCCCCTTTTTGGCTATTGAGAATAATGCTGCTATAAACATATGTGTAAGTATATGTCTTAGTGTCCTTGATTTCAATTCTTTTGGGTAAATGCCCAGAATTGGAATTACTAGATCATATGGTAATCGTATTTTTAATTTTTTAAGGAATCGCCATATGCTTTTTAAAAAATATTTTATTTATTTATTTGTCAGAGAGACAGAGAGAGAGAGAGAGGGAACAAAAGCAGGGGGAGTAGCAGGCAGAGGGAGAAGCAAGCTCCCTGCTGAGCAAGGAGCCCGATGCGGGACTTGATCCTAGGATCCTGGGATTATGACCTGAGCCGAAGGCAGACGCTTAACAACCGAGCCATCCAGGTGCCCCGCCATATGTTTTCCATAATAGATGCATCTCTTTACATTCTCACCAGCAGTGCACAAGTGTTCCAGTTTCTCCACATCCTAACATATCTTGTTTGTTTGTTTGTTTCTTTTAAATAGTAGTCATCCTATGGGTGTCCGGTGGTATCTCATTGTGGTTTTGGTTTATATTTCCCTAATGATAAGTGATACTGAATATCTTTTCATGTGCTTCTTGGTCATTTGTATATTTTCTTTGGAGAAACACCTATTCAAGTCCTTTGCCTATTTTTTAATCAAGTTTTTGTTATTGTTGAATTCTGGATAGTAATACTTCACTATAAATTTGATTTGTAAATATTTTCTCCCATTCTGTGGGTTGCCTCTTTACTCTGTTAATAGTGTCCTTTGATGCACAAATTTTTTTCATTTTGATGAAGTCTAATTTGTTTATTTTTTCTTTTGTTGCCTGTGGTATCATATCCAAGAAGTGAATGTGAAATCTAATATCATGAAGCTTTTCCCCTATGTTTTCTTTGAAGAGTTTTATAGTTTCAGCTCTTAAATTTAGATGTTTGATCCATTTTGAGTTAAATTTTGTATATGGTGTAATTTCTAATTTTAGTAATTTGAATCTTCTATCTTCCTAAATTAATCTAGCTAAAAATTTGTCAATTTTGTTGATCTTTTCAAATAGCCAACTTTTGGTTTCATTGATTTTCTATTCTCTTATTTATCTCTGCTCTAATCTTTATTTCCTTTCCTCTACTAGATTTGAGTTTAACATATTCTTCTTTTCCTAATTCCTTAAATTGTAATGTTAGGTTATTGATTTGAGAGCTTCCTTTTTGATATAAAAATGTAGAGCTATAAATTTCTCCCTTAGCACTGGTTTTGCTGGGTCCATTAAGTTTTGGGGTGTGGTGTTTGTTTTCATGCATCTCTAAGTATTTTCTAATTTCCCTTGTGATTTTTTATTTGACCCATTTGTTGTTTAAGAGTTTGTTGTTTAGGGGTGCTTGGTTGGCTCAACTGGTTGAGGGTCTGACTCTAGGTTTCAGCTTAGGTCATGATCTCATAGGTCATGGGACTGAGCCCCACATCGGGCTCCACATTCAGCACAGTCTGCTTGAGATTCCCTCTATCCCTCCCCCTGTTTGTGTGCATTCTCTCTTTCTCCAATAAATAAATAACTCTTTAAATAAAAAAGAGTGTGTAAATTTCTACAAATTTGTTAACTTTCTAGTTTTCCTTCTGTATTAATTTCTAACTTTATCCTGTTGTGGTCAGAGAAGATACTATATATCATAGTTATCTGGGTAAATATATTGAGACTTATCTGTGTATTAACATTTGTGGCTTATCCTGCAGAATGTCCCAAATATACTTGAGAAGGATGTGTATTCTGTTATTGAGTAGAATGTTCCGTATATGTCTATTACCCCTAGTTGAGAAATCATGTTGTTTAAGTCCTCTATTTTCTTGCTTATCTTCTGTCTGGTTATTCTCTCTATTACTGAGAGTGTGATATTAAGGTCTTCAATTATTTTTGTAGAACTCTATATTTCCCCCTTTAATTCTGTCAATTTTTGTTTCATATATTTTGGTGGTTTGTTGTTATGTGTATAATGTAGATATGTTATATTGTCTTGCTGTTGGATGAGGTAGTCTACAAGATCTGCTTCACTTGAAGTAGTCGATTAGATCCAGTGATTGATTATGCTCTCCCATCAGTCCTTGCTGACATTCTGCCTGCTTGGTTTGTCAATTACCAATAGAGTGTTGCTGAAGTCTCTCACTATAATTCTCTATTGTATCTCTATTCATCTATTTCTTATTGTAGTTCTATCAGTTCTTAACCTTGCATATTTTGACACTTTATTATTAGGTGTGTATACATTGAGGATTGTTATGTCTTCTTGCAGAAGTTATCACTGTGATATCACTGTGACCAGCTTGAGAAACAGAGCCTCTTACTTGGACACGAAACACGGGAGCTGAATGGTGCTGCCAGTGCAGAAGTAGCATAAGATAACATCTCCTGCCCTCATGGAAATTAAAACCTATTTTGGGATACAAAATTGGAAAAAAATCTATAGGGCAAGGTGGTGCCTAATCAAGTGGGTCTTAGAGATGTTCAAGGCAGGGAAAATCACAGAAGGAGGAAATTGAGATCTTAGTGGATGGGTAAGATTTAGTAGAGGAAACAATGGCACCTTCATCATGGCAGGGCAATGAACATAGTCAATTCAGAGGTATTGGTGCGTTCATTCTAGTTTTACTCACATTTTAATTTTCTACCCTAACTCTGATGTTGGGAGAAATTGAACTCAGGTAAGTCACATGACTTATTTTAAAAATTGGTATGCTACAGTAACTTTAAAATATTTCACAAGGTTTTCCATCCAGATTACAATAGAATTGCCTTCTATCAACTTGTTTGAGTTGGTTAGCCACACTTTTTTTTAAAATTTAAACTCAATTTAATTAACATATAGTATATTAATAGTTTCAGAGGTAGAATTTAGTGATTCATCAGTTGCATATAACACCCACTACTCATTCCATCAAGTGCCCTCCTTAATGCCCATCACTCAGTTACCCCATCCCCCCTACCACCTTCCCTCCAGCAACCCTCAGTTTGTTTCCTAGAGTTAGGAGTCTCTTATGGCTTGTCTCCCTCTTTGTTTTCATCTTATTTTTCCTTCCCTTCCCCTATGTTCATGTGTTTTGTTTCTTAAATTCCACATATGAGTAAAATCATATATTTGTCTTCCTCTCACTGATTTCGCTTAGCATAATACCCTCTAGTTCCATCTATGTCATTGCAAATGGCAAGATTTCATTCTTTTTGATGGCTGAGTGATATTCCATTGTATGTATATATGCCACATCTTTATCCATTCATCCGTCAATGGACATCTAGACTCTTTCCATAGTTTGAGCTTAGCCATACTTTTTAAATAGAAACAATACACAGCAAAGTATTTGGAAATCAGTCAAGCCACATAAGCAGATAAGGCCACAGTGTAACTAAAACATAGTTCTCTAATACCCCTGACTTATCCACCACACAGAACAGGACCATTTGGAAAATTATATTCTGACATCGCAGCCCTGATAGCATCATTGGTGGTGTGGGAGGGGATTCACCCACACATTGGAATTGGGTCTGGAAGCCCTAAAAGAGATCAGGATTTTAAGGGGACCTGCAAAAGGTAGCATGAATTTCAAGGACTCCTTCATTGTTTGAGAACAGATCCCTTCTCTTCCTTGTCTAATCTCTGAAGGAGGTAAAATTTCCCAAAATGCTATTAAAAGTCAGCTGTACAGACCAGGAGTTAGTACACTGTTTCAGTAAAGCCCAGAATAATGTCAACACCCAGTGGAACCCACAAAGTGGGAATCAACACAAGGCAGGGGGCGGTGCAGGTATACCTGTCCCCCTGCCCATCCCCCCAACTTTCCATTCTTAAGTGAGGCAGACTGTGGTCTAGTCACTCCAGGATTAAGGCTGTGAAAGGAGAAAAGGAGGAAAAGGTCATCTCAGAGCTGAATGGCGTGCAAGGATGCAGTTTGGACACTGCAAACCCTACAGGCAATCTTCACCATCTACAACATCACCTTTTCTATGTGTTCTTCTCGTCACCAACCAACTTCACAAACTATGTAGATATCATGTCAAATAACAGAAAAAGTGTGAAATAACTGGTAGCATTAGTGCCAATTTAAATGAAAGATTGCAAATAAATTTATTTAAGTGAAAAATGGTCAATGTTTCTTTTCCTTCCTTGTTTTTCCAGGGTGGGGGTTAACTCAGCTGAGGGCTAGAAAGGCACGATCTCCCTCACGAGTGTTAAATGCACTATCACCCCAGCATAAGGAATCAGGCTAAGGAGCAGCTGCATCCGTGAGGGGCCTGGGCTGATTCACCATGCTCATGATTATGTTTTCACAGATCTTTTCAGTTTTTCATGTGTGTAATGCCCTAAATATCAGGTCTGGCCACCACAGTGGTTAGCTGCACTAACTAGTTGAATTCATGGAAGGGTATTTAGAGCTAGTTATCAGAGGCTGGTATGTAAATTAATGCAAAGTGTATGTAAATAGGTCTCGAATTCAAAATGCTGCCTCTTGGGAAAGAACAGTCCACACCCCAGTGGCATGCTCCCCACACTCACTACTCCGAGCATCTGATGGAGACACCGCTGCTGGGAGGGCTCACTCGGGGTCTCCCATGTGGCTGGTACGCTCCGGGCCCAGGTTTCAGAGGGAGCAGAGTGACAAGGCCATTGTCCCTAGAACACAAAGCCTTAACAAAGGTGGCAGAGGAGTGAGAAAAAGGAGCCCCAGGCCGAACCAATCTGTAGCCCCTGCTGGTGCCAGCTAGAGGGGGAGAAGCTTGACCTGTCCTGGATAAGGACCTCCAGGAGGATCTGACAGTGGCCACTGGAACCCTGAGGACATCAGCCATGTGCGCAAGGCTCCCTCCACAGACTTGCCAGGATGGTCCTGTGCCGGAGGCTAATGACAGAGGGAAATGAAAAGTGTTTCTCCCGACATGTCAGGGTCCCTGCTCTAGAATCTGTGATCACTCTGCCCAGGGCAAGAGAGATGTCCTTTCAGTCACCAGCCCAGCAAAGTGGGCTTGCACTGAGACCAAGCAGAAGTCCTGAGTCCGGTGACTTACACATCAGAGAGAAGGGGGAGGGGAGGAGGGGCAGAATAAGCTCTCCACGGATGGTCACATGAAATAAAAAGTGCTGTACTGAACCGTCCTGGACAAAGGTAACCTCCACGTCAAAAGATGTGCATGCACCAGAAGGCAGGGAAGGCAGAGGAAAGGCTAGATTGCATGATATATTGGCAAACACCCTTACAAGGACATAGTACCTGTGAATCTCCCACCGAGAGCGGGTGAGAAGGCACATTGGCAGCTCCTTTCTGACACTGAGTATTTTGGGTTTACATCATCTCTGCCACTCTGATGCTTGAAAATGTGTGCTTTTACGTCTGCCTTCGGCTCGGGTCATGATCCCAGGGTCCTGGGATCCAGCCCTGCATTGGGCTCCCTGCTCAGCTGGGAGCCTGCTTCTCCCTCTCCCTCTGCTCTCCATGCCCCCGCCCCTGCCCCGCTCATGCTCTCTCTCTCTCTCTCACAAATTAATAAATCAAATCTTTTTTTTTTAAAGTAATCATTTGGGATGCCTGGGTGGCTCAGTCGGTTAAGCACCTAACTCTTAATTTCAGCTCAGGTCATGATCTCAGAGTCGTGAGATTGAGCCCCTCTTCAGGCTCCATGCTCTGTGTGTGCCCACTTAAGATTCTCTCTCAGCCTCCACCCCCTAAAAAAAAAAAAGAAAGAAAAGTAATCATTTAAACAATTTTATCACTAAGCATAAATCATGGCATCTTTCTAAACGAGTGAATAACTTTTTTATGGCTCGACTGGAAATACATGCAAACTATTTCTGATGCTTGTTCTTAGGAACCTGTTGCTTTAGCTGTAGAAAGATAACACACCCTACAATAAACCACCAGAAATGCTTGTGGCCCCTGCTCTTCAGCAACTGAGTGATCCTTTGCACTCCTGACGCTTGGAGGAAGCTGGACACTGCTGCAACAGGCCCCTGACAGGGAGGCAGGCAAAGCAGGTGGGATCATGCCAGTCCTGCCTTCAACCGGATGGCAGAGTGGGCAGCACCCAGCATACCCATTAGTGTACTTAGCATCAGGGAGGAAAAAATAATAATGCATCGCTCTGGCAAGTCCCTCAGGTGCAATATTCATTTAGAAATAGATTTGCTTCAAGTGCTCTGGCACACAGTATGTCTGCAATTCCTCTCCCTTTTTACCGAGAAAAAAAAACAAACAAAACAGATTTTAAAACATCTCCCAGAGCTGCCAGCTTACAAGGGCATGAGATATCCAAAGAAACTGATATGCCACGTATCTACGGAATAGACAAGCAACATAGACACATTCTTTTGTGGGGTTTTTTTTTTAGTTTTACAAATAATTTTATTCAAAAGCTCAAAAACAATCTTATCTTGAACAAACTGTTCCTGTTATTGGCTGTCTCCTTTTATGTAAGTATTAATACCAGAGATGCAAGAATAATTCAACAGATCAAGGTAATTTTCTATACAGAGTAAGATAGAACAAATAAGTGAGCACTTCAATTGATATAGGAAACAATTTGATAAAATTCAACATTTGTTCAGACACATTCTTTTTTTAACCTAAAAATACTAACCAAATTATAAAGGAATATCTGAAAAATGCTCAGATTTCTTGGGTTCTGCACCCACGAGGTGCATGGGAAGTACAGGGAGCCAGATGTTTGCAGGTGCTTGCTAACCACCTCCTCCCCGCAGTAAGATGGCAGGTCTTCCCACGTGACAATCTAAGGAGGCAGGGACGTGACAAAGGAAGTATGTGGTCGGTTCTCAGTGGAAAGCCCGTGTGACTCCCCTTCAGCTGAACACGGTAGCCTTTGGGCTCGTCTTCCCGGAAGCAGGACTGTAGCTCAGGGGCTGCGAGCCAAGCTGGGAAGGCAGAGGAAAGGCTAGCTGCCACCATTTGTGACACTGAGCTGTTAGAGAAAACAGCTCGATTTCCCCAACACTGTGTGCACACGGTTTATCACGTACCTATGTTTGCGGCCCCTGAGTGTGCACTCTTCATACACTGGTCAATGGAAATTCATTCCACCAAAATGGCTCAACTGCTCCTTCACCAGTATGTTCAAAACACGGGCAAGTCGCCGACCAAGAGCTGAGAGAGGGGAGGGATGATGGCTGAGAGCTGGGAGGGTCCACACGCTCACAGAACAGTGCGGGCAACTGTAGCAAACACCTTGGTGGAAAATCGTCATCTCCTCCCTGCAGTTATCCCTGAGAAGAGTAGTGACTGGCAGGCAGGGGAAGAGAAAGTAGAATAGATTATAAATTAATTGGTATAGAGAGCAAATCCCAGAAGCTGCCTATTAGTTGCAAGCAGGTAAGATGGATACGCATTATCCTGGCTCTTTTCTGAGCAATTTCCCGCCCGGTGCACTGGGAGCTGCCATCACTGCAGAACCAGGGCCAGCCGTGGAAAATCCTTGGTGAGGGCAGCTTCCTGCCTGCCATTCTCTAAGGCCCAGCAGTACCGAGCCCTCCACCAGCCTGGTCACTCCTCTCTGGCCTCCAGGAGGCTGGCAGGGAATCTTGGTAAGAGTCTGGGTGGCCACTGCTCTCCATCCTAGATCATCGTATCGTAACGGAAACTCCTGATGAAAAGTCTGTGAGACTTAAAAGCCTAACTCACCACTTATGTAATTTGGGGTGTAAGGAAAACAGCAGGAGGTCTTTCGAGCATCTCTTAGAACATTACAGAAAAATAACCCCACCTTCGTAAGACCAAGCCTTGGTACCTCTACTGCACAAAGCAGGATAAGTCCAAGATGGCATGAAAGGTTGTAATACACACTATCCTGTCCATCATAACTATGTCACTTTACGTGACCCAGTGGGTGTTTAAAATAAGCATTAGAACATAAAGAAAAACTTTCTTGTCAACAAAACCAAAAGACAACCGACAGAATGGGAGAAGATATTTGCAAATGACATATCAGATAAGGGGCTAGTATCCAAAATCTATAAAGAACTTATCAAACTCAACACCCAAAGAACAAAGAATCCAATCAAGAAATGGGCAGAAGACATGAACAGACATTTTTCCAAAGAAGACATCCAAATGGCCAACAGACACATGAAAAAGTGCTCAATATCGCTTGGCATCAGGGAAATCCAAATCAAAACCTCAATGAGATACCACCTCACACCAGTCAGAATGGCTAAAAATAACAAGTCAGGAAACGACAGATGTTGGCCAGGATGTGGAGAAAGGTTGTAATACACACTATCCTGTCCATCATAACTATGTCACTTTACGTGACCCAGTGGGTGTTTAAAATAAGCATGAGAACATAAAAACTTTCTTCACAAGGAAAATACTACAGACCAGAGGAAAAATTTCTCGAATTTTTATATTTTATTATAATTAAATTATATGCTATATTGTATTCCTGTGGGTATATCATCAGCACCTCCATAATAATTACTTTTAATTTTCAGCTCGAAAAACACGGATGCTTTAAAAAACAAAACAAAGCAAAACAAAAAAACCTCACCTAGAAACACAGAATTACTGTTGTCTTAAGCTAATAAAAGTAGTAATGCCCCAGTATCCGTTAAGGAAAAAGCTTTCAAACAAAATAAGAATTCTTGGCAGGGATTAGAGAAGATGGGAGCTTTCACATATAAAATAATAGAACTAACCCACAGTAATCAAGATTTTGATTAATTACACAGGAGCTTATTCAGTTGAACAGGAATACTCACTTGGAAATCAAACTCCCATCATCATCCCCAGGAGCATTTCTGGAACTTTCCCTCTGGACACAAGTTTTTATCTTCCAGTATAGACAAAACCCAAAGCAAACCAGGACCCACAGCAGACAAGGGAAGAGGAGTCCCTGCTGGGACAGCACTGAGAGAGACTCAGTGCCCGGATGTCACATTTCCAGGAGCCCCACTGGATGAGCGCTTCCAACAGAACCGTCCTCCCACTCAACAAGGGCCCTCAGGGCCAGTTTGCTTACTTCCCCACCCCATCAAAACCAAAACAAAACAACCAAGAAAGAATACCTGTTAAAGCTTTTGTTCCTCATGTAAATCATCCAATTGTAAATTAAAACAATGGAAAAACAAATCTACTTGCTAGCTGGCAAAACCAGTACTCTTTAATGAGAACATGCTCTATGCCCACAATCTCACCAGCAGGGATAAGCAGTGTTCAGTGTGCTATGTGTCCATCCATAGATGAATGGATAAACAAGATGTGGTATCTATAGACAATGGAATATTATTCATCCACAAAAAGAATGAGATCTTGCCATTTGCAACAACATAGATGGATCTAGAGAGTATAATGCTAAGTGAAGTCAGAGAAAGACAAATACCATAGGATTTCACTCATGTGGAATTTAAGAAACAAATCAAATGCACAAAGGAGGAAAAAAAGAGAGACAAACCAAAAAACAGACTGGTAACTGTAGAGAAGAAACAGATGGTTACTAGAGGGGAGGAGGGTAGGGGGATGGGTGAAAAAGGGGAAGAGGACTAAGAGGGATACTTATGAGGAGGACTGAGTAATATACGGAATTGCTGAATCACTATTTCATAAAGCTGAAATTAATATAACACTGCATGTTAACTAAACTGGAACTAAAATTTAACAAAAAAGAAAAGAGAAAAAGAAAATTAATTCACAAGGAGCTCTGAATAGTGCTACACGGAGTGGCTCATTGTCTCATCTCTCATATAAATAAGTTACCCATTTAAGAGACACAGTATATAACCAACCTCAAAAGGATGTCAAAAATCGGGACTCTGGCACCCCCAGATCTGAGCCACGGGAGACACAGAGTACTGGGTAGAGAGCACTAGCTAGAATAGGAGCTCTGCCACTCGCCCCCTCCGTGCTATCAACAAGCTGCTTACCCTCCCTCAGCATTCACTTCCCAATCTGCTAAATGGACATCTGTGGCTAAAATGAATTAGGAAGGCAGAGAAAGTCTTGGGACGACAGTAAATGCTACTGTTACTTGTCGGTGTTAATATCATCACTTATAATCTGCTCAAGGCAGTGGCAACCTTATATTCTCCAAGACAAACACAAGACCCTTTCAAATCAGTAATCACCTTCCACAGTCCCTCATCCAAAGCAACTCAGAAAGTTAGATATTAGATGCTTACCCATCAGAATTTATTTTTGTTGTCTTAGTTTATTTCTAGAGAACCATCTCTCCTCCCCACAAACTCAGGAGCAAAGAGAAGGAAGAGCAGAGAGGGGGAGAAAGGCTCCAGGAACAGTCCGATCTCTGATGTTTCAGCGGATGCAGAAGAGGGGCTGGCCTCTGCTCGTATCCCCCAGGGGCTCCTGACAAAGCCATCAACTTAAGCTTCAGTTATTGTGGCCACAGCAATTTTGAATGCCGTGGGGGGTGCCACATAGCTTCTTCATGTGAACGCCAAGGCAAGACCCCCCACAGCAGTTGGCACACCTCAGCAGTTCGCACACTGGACAAAGTCCTGCCCTCTGGGCACGCCAGGCACTCCGGGCACACACAGCAGCACGTACACGTTGCATTGCCCACACCCGCAGCTGTTTGTGTAGCACCTGGCCACGTCCTGTGCCACGTCTTTGGGGCATGGAACTCAGGATCTTCTTGTTCCCTGTAAAGTGCAGCGAGCACAGCCCAACCTGACAGTCTTTACCACCTCTGTCATCCACCACGGGAAGTTTGATGGGCTCCACTCTGTCTTGAGCAGCAGTCTGGGTCCTTCCAGCTGACCTGAAACACGGGTGTCTATGAAGGTGAGGAAACTCCCAGTGGCCCCCTGCTGGCCCTGGCTGTTGCCAGAGGGAGAGGCTGGGGTCATCCCTTCAGGTAAATTCTGTGGGTCCTGACCACGCTGCCCAGTGCAGAGGGAGTTTCCTTTCGGGGACACACCATGGGGCAGTTGGTTCTTTCCGGGGCTCTCCCACAGCTGCTGGTGTTGTGAGTGGAGGACGAGGTCATGGGGCCACCCTGGGAGGTTGGGCAGCAGGTGGTGGTCTCCAAGCCAGGTAGGGGACTGGCAGACCTGGGGCTGTTCTGCTGGCCTTCCACCTGACTCCCGGTCCTCATGGCACTTATTTTCTGTGTTAGAGAACAAAGTAAAAGTGGGGATGGCAGGTTCCTGAAACTCTGGAGCCTTGAGGTAACAGAGATCCTAGGCTCTACCTCACAGGATGAGGAGGGACTCAGCTATGGTGGGATCCGCTGAGGCAAGGGCTTCATGGTGATGGAGTAGCTCTCGGGCTGGGGTGTCTTGTAGCCCAGGAGGTGACAGATGGACATCATTTTGTTATGCTTCAGGCCCATCAGTGAGTCCTGGGTCTCGCTCCACTTGCAGCCCATGGGCAGCATCGACTCCGTCTGCGGGGTGTCCTTATAGTCAGGGAGTGGCTGGATGTATCTGGCTTTAGTTCCTCTTCAGGGCTCATGTTTACTGATGGATCCTTCATGATTTCTTGTAAAATACCTCTGTCACTGGGACTGAGGATCAGGAATTATTAAATTTTTAAAAACTTCAGTTTTATTGAAGTGTACTTGACATATGAAATTGTTAAGTTCTTGAAAGTGTACATTGCAATAATTTACTACATTACACATTGTGAGGAGTCCTCCATCTAGTTTTTAAAAATATTTTATTTATTTATTTGAGAGAAAGAGAGAGAAGAGAGCACACAAGCAGGGGGTAGGGGCAGAGGGAAAAGCAGGCTCCCCACTGAGCAGAGAGCACGACACAGGGCTCTATCCCAGGACCCTGGGATCACGACCTGAGTGGAAGGCAGACTTTCAACCGACTGAGCCACCCAGGCACCCCATCCACAAGCCTCTTTCCCTTTCATGTGGCTGTGGTGCAGTGGGTAATCAACCATCTTTCCTTCACTAGCACATTTGATGGCCAGATGGAGTGTTTCCTGGGTCCCAATCACCTCAAATAGCTTCAGGATTTTGGGGTGACTCATGGCCTTCACACTTTGACCTTTGAGGAATCTGGAGGCTGGAGGAGCTGATCTGGTGAATGACCTTCATGGCTACTGTCCAAGACAGGATGCGCCAGATCAACTGCACCTCAGCGAGGCTGCCCTGGCTGATGGTCTAGAGGAGCTGGTCATTGTCAACATGGGTTTCCTCATCAGCAAAGGTGGCCGAGAGGCCCTTCAGTGTGATAACCTGATAATTGTACTAATGACACTAACGACCTTAATTAACACTAATCATGGTAAGAAACCATACTAACAAACTAAATTTTAAAAATAGATGAGAAAAATGTTAAAAATGAGAAAAAGAAAAAGGAAAATAAAAAATGATGCAAAGATGGGACGCCTGATGGCTGGTTTAGTCGGTTAGGCGTCTGTCTTCAGCTCAGGTCATGATCCCAGGGTCCTGGGATTGAGCCCCGCGTCGGTCTCCCTGCTCAGCGGGGAGCCTGCTTCTCCCTCTGCCTGCCACGCCCCCTGCTTGTGCTCTCTCTCTCTCTGACAAATAAATAAAAATCTTAAAAAAATAAAAATTAAAAATAAAACAAAATCTTAAAAAAAGACTCAAAGAAAAAAAATAAGACAAAAAATAAGAATATGAACCAGGAAAACACACAGGGTAAAGAAAAATGAGATCATAAAAATAAAAGAATAAAGAAAATAAGATGAGAAAAAAGAAAAATGAGGAATTAAAAAGAAAATATCAAAAACTTTAAAAGAAAAAAGAAAAAAAGAGCAATAGAGAAAAAAAATAACAAAATAAACAAAAAGTCAAAGAGAAAAAAGCTAACTGTGGTCCAAGTCCCTCAAGTCACCAAAAATCTTCTTCCTGGGTAAAAGGACCAAAAGCCCTCCACCCAGCACAGACTCCCGCGGGTATTGGGGTTCCTGAATAGTGGTTCCTATGAGGTCATAGCATAGTTACAACTGAGGATGATCCACAGTGCTTTTCTCACTTGTTGCTCTCAAGAACACTTTACTTTTAGGGGCCCTGGGCGGCTCAGTTGGTTGGGCGACTGCCTTCAGCTCAGGTCATGATCCTGGAGTCCCGGGATCGAGTCCCGCATCAGGCTCCCTGCTCGGCGGGGAGTCTGCTTCTCCCTCTGACCCGCCCCACTCTCATGTGCTCTCTCTCATTCTCTCTCTCTCTCAAATAAATAAATAAAATCTTAAAAAAAAAAAAGAACACTTTACTTTTAAAGAAAAAAAGGGGGGTGGACCCCAAAGGGCTTTTTGTTTATGTGGTTGATAGCAATCAATATTAACTTATTAGAAATTAAAATCTGTAGGCTGCTTCAGTGGCTTTTTCTAGTTGGAAAACCTGTAATAATCTTTGGGTTTTATTTTTTATTTTTTATTTTTTTTTAAAGATTTTATTTATTTATTTGAGAGCGAGAATGAGAGAGAGAGAAAGAGCATGAGAGGGGGAGGGTCAGAGGGAGAAGCAGACTCCCTGACGAGCAGGGAGCCCGACGTGGGACTCGATCCAGGGACTCCAGGATCATGACCCCACCCGAAGGCAGTCGCTTAACCGACTGAGCCACCCAGGCGCCCAATGAAACTTTATTTATTTATTTGACAGAGAAAGACACAGCGAGAGAGGGAACACAAACGGGGAGTGGGAGAGGGAGAAGCAGACTCCCCGCCGAGCAGGGAGCCCGATGCGAGACTTGATCCCGGGACTCCAGGATCATGACCTGAGCTGAAGGCAGTCGCTTAACCAACTGAGCCACCCAGGCGCCCCAATCTTTGGGTTTTAAAAAAGCTCATAATGTTGACACTTAGTATATTCAATTCCTTTCTCTTTAAGCTCTGAGTGATTGATCTCAAAATGATGCCACGACTTAACTGACAGGATGATGATATAACAAAAATGTTCTGTTGCATAAGACAAAATAAGGTGCATTATTAATATACATAAAGCCGAAGGGAACAAGGCTTTTGCTATATTTTCACTTGTTATTTGAAGTTTTGCCCAGAGTCTTTGGAAATTCCTATCTTCCATGTGCATTTCAGTAACCTGTAAGTGTAGAGGTTGCAGCTGTGGGTTGAGAAAGTTACTCTCTTTTTTTAAGCCAGCAAGCCAGAAAATTCTGTGTCTGTATTATTCAGCATGGGTACGGGCATGGGTGCTGGGTGCTGGGCATGGCACCCGTGCCTCAGGGGAGGGAGGCAAGAAGCCCCTTCCTCTATTCCTCCCCTAACACTCCTCCTTTCTATATGCAGATTCAAGTTTCTGACCTGTATCATTTCCGTTCTCTCTGAAGAACTTCTTCTAACACTTCTTGCCAGGAAGATCTACTGGCAAATTCCCTCAATTTTGTCTGTCTGAGAAAGTCTATTTCTCCTCCACTTTTGAAGGATAATTTCACTGGATACAGGGGCACCTGGGTGGCTCAGCCGTTAAGCATCTGCCTTCAGCTCAGGTCATGATCCCAGGGTCCTGGGATCGAGTCCCGCATCAGGCTCCCTGCTCGGCGGGAAGCCTGCTTCTCCCTCTCCCACTCCCCCTGCTTGTGTTCCCTCTCTCGCTGTGTCTCTGTCAAATAAATAAATTAAATTAAAAAAAAAAATTTCACTGGATACAGAATTCTAGGTTGGTAGGGTTTTCTTGCTTGCATAATTTGTGAGAAGTCTGATGGCATCTTTATCCTTTTCCCTCTATAGGTAAGGTATTTATTTCCTCTGGCTCTCTTCAAGATTTTCTCTTTGTCTTTTATTTTTCTGCAGTTTGAATATGATACATCTTAGTGTAGTTTTTTGATATTTTTCTGCACAATATTCTCTGAGCTTCCTGGATCTGTGGCTTGTTGTTTATCATAAATTTTGAAAAATTCTCAGCTACTATTACTTCAAATATTTCTTCTATGCCTTAGTCTCTTTCCCCTCTTTTTGTATGTCCATTATGTATATGCATTACACCTTTTTAAATTGTCCTGCAGTTCTTGGATGTTTTCTTCTTCTTTCTCCTTCTCCTCCTTCTCCTTCCCCTTCTCCTTCTTTCTCCTTCTCCTCCTCCTCCTCCTCCTTCTTCTCCATCTTCTTCTTCTTTTCTTCTTTCTTCTTCTTCTCCTCCTCCTCTTCCTTTTCCTCCTCCTCCTCCTCCTCCTTCTTCTTCTTCTTCTGCCTCTTCTTCTTCTTCCTCTTCTCCTCCTTCCTCTTCCCCTCCCCCTCCTCTTCTTCTTCTGTCTCTTCTTCTTCTTCCTCTTCCTCTTCTCCTCCTTCCTCTTCTCCTTCTTCTTCTTGTTCTTGTTCTTCTTCTTTCTTCTTTTCTTCCTCTTCTCCTCCTCCTCTTCCTCCTGCTCCTTCTTCTTCTCCTTCTCCTCCTTCTTCCCCTTCTTCTTCTTTTTTCATTCTTTGTTGTCTTTGCTTTCTAGTTTGGGAAGTTTCTACTGATGTATGTCTTCAAGTGCACTGACTTTTTCCTGTCATGTCCAGGTCACTGATGAGCCCATCAAAGGCATTCTTCATTTGTTACAGTATTTTTGACTCTAGAATTTCCTTTTGATTCTTTCTTAGTTTCCATCTCTCTGCTTACATTACCCATCTGTTCTTGCATGTTGCCTACTTTTTCTATTATGACCCTTAGCATATTAATCATAGTTATTTTAAATTCCTGGTCTGATAATTCCAAAAATTCTGCCATATTTGAGTCTGGTTCTAATGCTTGCTCTGTCTCTTCAAGCTGTGTTTTTTTCCCTTTTAGCATGCTTTGTTATTTATTAGAAAACTGGACACGATGTACTTGATAAGAAGACCTGAGGTAAATAAGTCTTTAGTGTGAGGTTTTTTTTATCTGGCTAGAAGTTTATCTATGTTTACTCTTTGCTATAGCTGTAGGTGTTAGAGGGTTAAATTTTCCCTGTGTCCTTGGTTTTTTCTCCTCTGTTGTCTCTGGGTTTTCCTAGACTTCTTCAGTAAGATCTGAGGCTTGTAGTCCTTTCCATTATAATCTGTTATTGTGCAGGAGCCTTGCTGTTGTGGGGGGGATGGTGTGGAGGGAGGGGGAGTGTTCTCAGAACTAGTCAATTAGATCTCAGTTTTTAATGAGCCTGTGCCCTAGGCTATGACCATCACAAAGTGCCTCTCAGGCAACCACCACACTCCCCTGACCTTAGGTAAGACAGGGGAGCTTTGGGGGGCTGCAGTTGGGTATTTCCCATGCCTCAGGTCTGCTAGACTCTGGTAAATCCCAAGGTGGTTTGGCTCTAGCAAAATAGTGTTCCTCGAGGGCAGGCTTTTGTTAGCAAGAACAGAATGCTCTGGTTCTGTGCATATTTCAAAATGGCTACTTCTTCCCTCCCCTGTGGAAGACAGGAGGGAACTTTTCTCTGATTTCCACTCTGAACACCTGGTGGGGCTCCTACCTCCTGGACATAGGCTCACAAAAGTGCAGGGTCCCATAAGTAAGACAGAACAGGACCCCTCTTAATTTCTAATTCCCAAGTTTGTGCACATTGGGCCTCCAGCAATTTGTCAACTAAAGTTTTTCTACCGCAGCTTCTGTTCCTAGTAAGTAAAGAGCTTCAATATTCACCAATCTCAGGGCACCTGGGTGGCTCAGTCGTTAAGCATCTGCCTTCAGCTCAGGTCATGATCCTTGGGTCCTGGGATCAAGCCCCACATCGGGCTCTCTGCTCAGCGGGAAGCCCGCTTCTCCCTCTCCCACCCCCTGCTTGTGTTCCCTCTCTCACTGTGTCTCTCTGTGTCAAATAAATAAATAAAATCTTAAAAAAAAATATCCACCGATCTCTCCAATTTTGGGGAGAGCAGTTTGCCCTGGACTTTACTTCTCTGATGAATCTAAGAAAGTAACTGCTGATTTTCAATTTGCTCAGTTTTTATCCTGTTGTAAGGACCAGAGTGACAATTCTAGCTAAAAATCAGAAGTCTCGTTCCGTTTTTCTTTTTTAAGTTTTTTTTCCTACAATAAATAATGATGCTACACACATTCTTTATACATGTTTTTTGATGCACATGTACACGCATTTCTGTTACCCCAGGAGTGAAATATCTGGGTCCCAGGATGTGCTAATTTTTAGGTCTACTATACAATGCCAAACATAATGTACTCCCTCTAGCTGTAAATGAGACTTATTGTTCCATATCCTCACTAACACTTGGTATTGTTAGTATTTATAATTTTAGCTGTTCTGGAGGATGTGTGTAAAATATTGTGATTTTATTTGAATTTACGTAATTATTAAGGAAGTTGAAGACCATCTGGATATCTTGTTTTGTAAATTATGTATTCAGGTCTTCAGCCCATTTTTCTATTAAACTGCATCTTTCACTGATTGATTTAGAAGAGTTCATTTCCTATCTGGACATGAGCCCTTTGTTAATTACATAGATCTACTCCCACTCTGTGAATCACTTCTTTACTATCTTAATGATATCTTTAATAAATAGAAATTCTTATGTTTTTTAAAGATTTTAAAAAACATATTCAAGGGCCAACTGTACTTGGTTTGTTATAGATCACATGTCCACATGCATGTGGGTTGGTCTGAGGGCTCTGATCTCTTCCATTTATCTAGTTTTTTTCCTTGTTTCTATATTACTGCCTTAATTCCTATAGATTTGTATTAAGTCTTTGTATCTATGGAGTAGTTTCTCCCTTTTAGTTCTTTAATTATATTTTGGATCTCTTGGCCCTTAGCATCTCATTTAAATTTTAGAATGAGACTATCAATTTCCATTTTTAAAACCCTGCTGGGATTTTGATTTATTTAGTAATTATTTTTTAGTTGGATATTATTTATTTTCACAATAGCCTTTTTGTTTCTGATTTTTCCTGTTATAATTATGATGTTTTGTAGGTGATGATAGGAGAATTCCTAACTATTAGAAAGCAAGGACAGTATGTTATATAATCTTTTAAATCTAAAACTTATCCTGCAAGAAGAAACCCCTTTTAATTAAAGTTTATAACTGGGTGTTCATGCAGATTTATTAGCATAAACATTCAATCAAGATTGGTTGGTAGATCTGGCATTTCATGGGAATCTCCAAATCCCAAGAGGGACAAAAGGAACTCTTGATTGTTTCCATAGAAACAAACTACTGCAGGGTTCTCAAACTTCCAGGGGTCTATGGATATACTATCCATGAGCTCAGATTTCTCAAAAATATCTTTAGATGGTAATCTTAAAAAACTGACATAAGAATACTCTGGATATTTTGGCTGACCTTTATTTTTATAACCAAGTTGTGTAATTGCTATGCCAAAAATTATAATAAAGAAAACCAGAGAGTGATATGTAAATTTCTTTATGTTTCCATATCAAGTGTCACAGATTCACCAAAAACCTATAAGCCTCACTTCACACCACTGACATGAAATAACTACTGGATGAGGGTTTTAAGTTGCCCCGTGTTTTGTACATCAGTCTGGTGTAGAGTAACTCATCAGACTTTAATAATAATTGACATTATTAGGGATTTTTTTTTTAATATGAGGGTAGATTACCACAATAATAGTGAATATGCTTTCAGGAAAATCTATTCCAGTTTTATAAATTTACTAGTGTGACAAATATTTCAATTTCATTCATGATAAATGTGTTGTCCTAAGACTGACTCCAGCAACCTGCCTACCAGAGCAGGCATGAAGCTGCCCAGACACTTCACTCTATGTGTGAGTTAGTCAGTGTCCAAAGTTGAACTATCCATCAGGCATTTGAATGTAAGAGTGGCTTTCAGGTGAATCTGACTGCTGGGTCATTTCCCAGAGGCACAGGGGGTCAGGCACATCTTTCTACAGGGAAACTGCCCTGTGGTTCAATATCCTGGGGTGTTTACCTTTGCTATTGGGGTTTATAGTACTGTCTAAATTGGGAGCAGCTAGGGTGGGACTGAGGAGGGGGTGTATCTACTCATTATGTACAGAAATGATCCAGGGGTCAAGGGCGGGGAGAGCCTTTGGTTGAGGAAGAAGAGTATACAGACTGTGTCAAATACAGAAGCACAGTGGGGTGCTTCTTCAGCTCAAAGGTATAAATCCATGTCCCATTTTAAGTGCTATGAAAAGTGTGAGGAAAATGTTCAGGCACATGGCAAGGTTTGACTTTTGGGCTCAGTAACATTTGTCTTGGGGAATGATGAGGTCGTCATCTATTGGCCCTGATCAGGGGTTCAATGCTCTGGGCAACAGGCCCCCCCCCCAAGAATGTAGGCCTTTATCAGTTCTAGGGGATGAGTTGTAGATGTCAAGTTATATTCGACATGCTTTCCAGAAATCTGCTGCTGAGACTCCACAGGCAGGAGTGAGCAAGCCCTTCCTGGTGCAGAGAGTAGCAATAGAAAAGAGTGCCCCATTCACAGGTCTGTGTTTTGGGGGTTCTAATGGATCTGTTTTAAGGGAACTGCTTGGTGAGCAGTGATGAACCTGCTGCAGATAAAGTAAATCAGGGCTGGAAGTAGGACAGGGCCTTCCATGCTGGCCTGGGGCTGAGTAACTCAGATGGACACCAGCTGAGCCAGTAATGAGTCTTCCGTGATGGAAACTGGTGACTGCCTGAGGTTCTCATCATACATCACTGGGTTTATAGACGTCTATATCCAGTCCAATAATTAACATGTCTACTGCTAATTATTTGTTGAGGGTTTTTTTTTTTTTCCTTTTAGTCAAGGGAAATGAGAGTGGGGGAGGAGGAAAAGGAAGAAACCCCAATGGGTGACAAGCCACCGATGATTAACAGTATCCTTGTGGCATTATTCTGACTCACAGCTTGCTTCAGCTTGGAGTTTAATTGCTGTTTTCATATTAAAATTGCTCATTTGGGTGCTTATTTCTTTCATAAATGCTTTAATTAGAAAACTATGGTGCAGGACTTTAGGACTTATTTTGACCTTCACTCCACCCCTTGCCCTACTCTCCACTGTTCTAAAAAAATGGAAAACAGTTTGGTTGAATATAGACTATTTATGTTCCATGAGAGCAGGGAATACGTGTGTGGTGTTCACTGCTGTATTCCCGGGGCTCAGTACAATGTCTGGCCCGTAGCTGGTTCTCAGTAAATATCAATGAGCTAAATACCACTTTCCATACTGCTTTGCTTCAAACTTCTGAAATAATACTAATAGCTTCTAAGTTACAGCAACTTCTGGTAAGTGATGAGTAAGTGATGTGGAAAACTAAGGCAAAAGAAATATAGAAAGGAGGGGCGGAGCAAGATGGCGGAGGAGTAGGAGACCTGGATTTCGTCTCCTCTCAGGAATTCAGCTGGATAGGGATCAAACCATTCTGAACACCTACAAACCCAACAGGAGATCGAAGAAAAGAAGAGCAACAACTCTCTCATCAGAAAAGCGACCACTTTCTGGAAGGTAGGACGTGCGGAGAAGTGAATCCGAGGCGATATTCGGGAGGATAGACGGCGGGGGAGGGGCCTCCGTCGGCCGCTTCTGGCAAGTGATAGAGCCGCGGAGCACAAAATCGGAACTTTTAAAAGTCTGCTCCACCGAGGGACGTCACTCCGGTGGCTAAGCGGGGGGGGGGAACGCTCCGGGACAGTGTGGTCTCAGGACCCACGGGGTCACAGAAAGACCGGGGGTGCCTGAGTGCAGCAGAGCTCCCAGGTAATGGAGCGGGGAACCCGGCTGCAGAGACAGAGCCGAGGCGCGGGCTCTCAGCTCGGGGTTGCCATAAACCGTGATCCGCGGCACAGTCGGGCCCCTGCTCCTCCAGCAGGGACCCAACAAGCGGCAGATCCGGGGAGACTCACCTTCCTCCCCCGGGAGGAGCCGCACGGGAGTGCGCCGCAGGGATCTGCTGGGTTTGGAGACTCCACCCGGGGTCGGGTGCCAGAGATAGAAACGCGCGGTCACAGGCCGGGTGAGCACGGAGTGCGGCTGGAGACCGGGGAGACGGGAGTGACTGACGGCTTTTCTCTGGGGGCTCACTGAGGAGCGGGGCCCCGAGTTCTCGGCTCCTCCGGGGCGGAGATTGGGAGGCTGCCATTTTCACTCTCCGCCTCCAAAGCTGTACGGAAAGCTCACAGGGAACAAAAGCCCCGGAGAGCAAACCCGAGCAGATTACTTAGCCGGGAGGGGGCAAGGGCGGGGCAATTCCGCCTCCGGCAGAGACATTTGGAAACCACGGCAACAGGCCCCTCCCCGGAAGATCAGCGAGAACAGCCAGCCAAGACCAAGTTTACCGATCAATGAGAATGGCAGAACTCCAGCGCTAGGGGAATAATGCACATAGAATTCATGGCTTTTCCCCATGATTCTTTAGTCTTTCAAAGTTAATTTTTTTTTAACTGTCTTTTTTTTTTTTTTGAATTTTTCTTTTTCCCTTTTTCAACCAACATCTTATCAATCCCTTTTTAAAAAAACATTTTTATTTTTCATTTTTAGAGTCATATTCTATCCCTTCATAGTAGTTACCCATATTTTTGGCATATATATATAAGTTGTTCTCTCTTTAAAATTTTGAGGTAGTTTCTTCTAACAGATTAAAATATACCCTAAATCTCTAGTATATGGTGTTTTCTATTCCCCTGCCTGATCACATTCTCTCCCTTTTTTTTCTTTTTTCTTTTTTTAATCCTCTTCTTTCTTTTTTCAAACAACTTCTTATCAATTCCTTTTAAAAAATTTTTTATAATTTCCATCTTTACACTCATATTCCATCCCTTCATCATATCAACCCTTATTTTTGTACATATATAAGTTTTTCTTTCTTTAAAATTTTGGGAGGCACTTTCTTCTAAAAGACCAAAATACACCCCAGATCTAGTGTGTGGCACTGATCTATATACCAGCCTGATCATATTTGATCACATTCTGGTTTTTTTGTTGTTGTTGTTGTTTTGTTTTGTTTGTTTTTATCTTTATCTTTTTCTTTTTTTTCTTTTTCTTTTTTCTCTCTTTCCGTTTCTTTTTCCACTGCTTCAGGTCTTTTCTGATTTGTTTAGAGTATATTTTCTGGGGACATTGTTACTCTGCTAGCATTTTGTTCTCTCATTAATCTATTCTCCTCTGCACAAAATGACAAGATGGAAAAAAATCACCTCAACAAAAAGAACAAGAGGTAGTACCGACTGCCAGGGACCTACTCAATATGGACATTAGTACAATGTCAGATCTAGAGTTCAGAATTGTCACTTTAAAGATACTAGCTGGGCTTGAAAAAAATATGGAGGTTATTAGAGAAACCCTTTCTGGAGAAGTAAAAGAACTAAAATCTAACCAAGTAGAAATCAAAAAGGCTATTAATGAGGTGCAATCAAAAATGGGGGTGCTAACTGCTAGGATAAATGAGGCAGAAGAGAGAATCAGTAATATAGAAGACCAAATGATGGAAAATAAAGAAGCTGAGAAAAAGAGAGATAAACAACTACTGGATCACGAGGGCAGAATTCGAGAGATAAGCGATACCATAAGACGAAACAACATTAGAATAATTGGGATCCCAGAAGAAGAAGAAAGAGAGAGAGGGGCAGAAGGTATAATGGAGCAAATTATAGCAGAGAACTTCCCTAATTTGGGGAAGGAAACAGGCATGAAAATCCAGGAAGCACAGAGAACCCCTCTCAAAATCAATAAAAATAGGTCAACACCCCGACATCTAATAGTAAAACTTACGAGTCTCATAGACAAAGAGAAAATCCTGAAAGCAGCTCGGGACAAGAGATATGTAACCTACAATGGTAGAAACATTATATTGGCAACAGACCTATCCACAGAGACGTGGCAGGCCAGAAAGGACTGGCAGGATATATTCAGAGCACTAAATGAGAAAAATATGCAGCCAAGAATACTATATCCAGCTAGGCTGTCATTGAAAATGGAAGGAGAGATAAAAAGCTTCCAGGACAAACAAAAACTAAAGGAATTTGCAAACACAAAACCAGCCCTACAGGAAATCTTGAAAGGGGTCCTCTAAGCAAAGAGAGACCCTAAAAGCAAGATAGACCAGAAAGGAACACAGACAATATATGGTAACAGTCACCTTACAGGCAATACAATGGCACTAAATTCTTATCTTTCAATAGTTACCCTGAATGTAAATGGGCTAAATGCCCCAATCAAAAGACACAGGCTATCAGACTGGATTAAAAAACAAGACCCATCGATATGCTGTCTGCAAGAGACTCATTTTAGAACCAAAGACACCCCCAGATTGAAAGTGAGGGGGTGGAAAACCATTTACCATGCGAATGGACACCAAAAGAAAGCTGGGGTGGCAATCCTTATATCAGACAAATTAGATTTTAAACCAAAGACTGTAATAAGAGATGAGGAAGACATTATATCCTACTTAAAGGATCTTTCCAACAAGAAGATCTAACAATTGTAAATATCTATGCCCCTAACATGGGAGCAGCCAATTATATAAGGCAATTAATAACAAAAGCAAAGAAACACATCGACAACAATACAATAATAGTGGGGGACTTTAACACCCCCTCACTGAAATGGACAGATCATCTAAGCAAAAGATCAACAAGGAAATAAAGACTTTAAATGACACACTGGACCAAATGGACTTCACAGACATATTCAGAACATTCCACCCCAAAGCAACGGAATACACATTCTTCTCTAGTGCCCATGGAACATTCTCCAGAATAGATCACATCCTAGGTCATAAATCAGGTCTCAACCGGTACCAAAAGATTGGGATCATTCCCTGCCTATTTTCAGACCACAATGCTTTGAAACTAGAACTCAATCACAAGAGGAAAGTCAGAAAGAACTCAAATACATGGAGGCTAAAGAGCATCCTACTGAAGAATGAATGGGTCAACCAGGAAATTAAAGAAGAATTAAAAAAATACATGGAAACCAATGAAAATGAAAACACAACTATTCAAAATCTTTGGGATGCAGCAAAGGCAGTCCTAAGACGAAAGTATATAGCAATACAAGCCTTTCTCAAGAAGCAAGAAAGGTCTCAAGTACACAACCTAACCCTACACCTAAAGGAGCTGGAGAAAGAACAGCAAATAAAGCCTAAACCTAGCAGGAGAAGAGAAATAATAAAGATCAGAGCAGAAATCAATGAAATAGAAACTAAAAGAACAGTAGAACAGATCAACGAAACCAGGAGCTGGTTCTTTGAAAGAATTAACAAGATTGATAAACCCCTGGCCAGACTTATCAAAAAGAAAAGAGAAATGACCCAAATCAACAAAATCATGAATGAAAGAGGAGAGATCACAACCAACACCAAAGAAATACAAACAATTATAAGAACATATTATGAGCAACTCTATGCCTGCAAATTAGATAACCTGGAAGACATGGATGCATTCCTAGAGATGTATCAACTACCAAAACTGAACCAGGAAGAAATAGAAAACCTGAACAGACCTATAACCACTAAGGAAATTGAAGCAGTCATCAAAAATCTCCCAAAAAACAAAAGCCCAGGGCCAGATGGCTTCCCAGGGGAATTCTAGCAAACATTTCAAGAAGAATTAATACCTATTCTTCTGAAACTGTTCCAAAAAATAGAAATGGAAGGAAAACTTCCCAACTCATTTTATGAGGCCAGCATTACCTTGATCCCAAAACCAGACAAAGACCCCATCAAAAAGGAGAATTACAGACCAATATCCCTGATGAACATGGATGCAAAAATTCTCACCAAAATACTAGCCAATAGGATCCAACAGTACATTAAAAGGATTATTCACCACGACAAAGTGGGATTTATCCCTGGGCTGCAAGGTTGGTTCAACATCCGCAAATCAATCAACGTGATACAACACATTAACAAAAGAAAGAACAAGAATCATATGATCCTCTCAATAGATGCAGAAAAAGCATTTGACAAAGTACAGCATCCTTTCTTGATCAAAACTCTTCAGAGTATAGGCATAGAGGGTACATATCTCAATATCATAAAAGCCATCTATGAAAAACCTACAGCGAATATCATTCTCAATGGGGAAAAACTGAGAGCTTTCCCCCTAAGGTCAGGAATGCGGCAGGGATGTCCACTATCACCACTGCTATTCAACATAGTATTGGAAGTCCTAGCCACAGCAATCAGACAACAAAAAGACATCAAAGGCATCCAAATTGGCAAAGAAGAAGTCAAACTCTCACTCTTTGCAGATGATATGATACTTTATGTGGAAAACCCCAAAGACTCCACCCCAAAACTGCTAAAACTCATACAGGAATTCAGTAAAGTGGCAGGATATAAAATCAATGCACAGAAGTCAGTGGCTTTCCTATACACCAACAACAAGACAGAAGAAAGAGAAATTAAGGAGTCGATCCCATTTACAATTGCACCCAAAACCATAAGATACCTAGGAATAAATCTAACCAAAGAGACAAAGGATCTGTACTCAGAAAGCTATAAAGTACTCATGAAAGAAATTGAGGAAGACACAAAGAAATGGAAAAATGTTCCATGCTCATGGATTGGAAGAACAAATATTGTGAAGATGTCAATGCTACCTAGAGCAATCTACACATTCAATGCAATCCCCATCAAAATACCATCCGCTTTTTTCAAAGAAATGGAACAAATAATCCTAAAATATGTATGGAACTAGAAAAGACCCCGCATAGCCAGAGGAATGTTGAAAAAGAAAAGCAAAGCCGGCGGCATCACAATTCTGGACTTCCAGCTCTATTACAAAGCTGTCATCATCAAGACAGCATGGTACTGGCACAAAAACAGACACATAGATCAGTGGAACAGAATAGAGAGCCCAGAAATGGACCCTCAACTCTATGGTCAACTAATCTTTGACAAAGCAGGAAAGAATGTCCAATGGAACAAAGACAGTCTCTTCAACAAATGGTGTTGGGAAAATTGGATAGCCACATGCAGAATAATGAAACTGGACCATTTTCTTACACCACACACAAAAATAGACTCCAAATGGTTGAAAGACCTCAGTGTGAGATAGGAGTCCATCAAAATCCTAAAGGAGAACACAGGCAGCAACCTCTTTGACCTCAGCCGCAGCAACTTCTTCCTAGAAACATCGCCAAAGGCAAGGGAAGCAAGGGCAAAAATGAACTATTGGGACTTCATCAAGATAAAAAGCTTTTGCAAAGCAAAGGGAACAGTCAACAAAACCAAAAGACAACCGACAGAATGGGAGAAGATATTTGCAAATGACATATCAGATAAAGGGCTAGTATCCAAAATCTATAAAGAACTTATCAAACTCAACACCCAAAGAACAAAGAATCCAATGAAGAAATGGGCATAAGACATGAACAGACATTTTTCCAAAGAAGTCTTCCAAATGGCCAACAGACACATGAAAAAGTGCTCAATATCGCTCGGCATCAGGGAAATCCAAATCAAAACCTCAATGAGATACCACCTCACACCAGTCAGAATGGCTAAAATTAACAAGTCAGGAAACGACAGATGTTGGCGGGGATGCGGAGAAAGGGGAACCCTCCTACACTGTTGGTGGGAATGCAAGCTGGTGCAGCCACTCTGGAAAACAGTATGGAGGTTCCTCAAAAAGTTGAAAATAGAGCTACCATATGATCCAGCAATTGCACTACTGGGTATTTACCCCAAAGATACAAAAGTAGGGATCCGAAAGGGTACGTGCACCCCGATGTTTATAGCAGCAATGTCCACAATAGCCAAACTGTGGAAAGAGCCAAGATGTCCATCGACAGATGAATGGATAAAGAAGAAGTGGTATATATATACAATGGAATATTATGCAGCCATCAAAAGGAATGAGATCTTGCCATTTGCAACGACGTGGATGGAACTGGAGGGTATTATGTTGAGCGAAATAAGTCAAACAGAGAAAGACATGTATCATATGATCTCACTGATATGAGGAATTCTTAATCGCAGGAAACAAACTGAGGGTTGCTGGAGTGGGGGGTGGGGTGGGAGGGATGGGGTGACTGGGTGATAGACACTGGGGAGGGTATGTGCTCTGGTAAGCGCCGTGAATTGTGCAAGACTGTTGAATCTCAGATCTGTACCTCTGAAACAAATAATGCAATATATGTTAAGAAAAAAAAAAAAGAAGAAGAAGAAGGTAGCGGGAGGGGAAGAATGAAGCGGGGGAAATTGGAGGGGTAGACGAACCATGAGAGACGATGGACTCTGAAAAACAAACTGAGGGTTCTAGAGGGGAGGGGGGTGGGAGGATGGGTTAGCCTGGTGATGGGTATTGAGGAGGGCACATTCTGCATGGAGCACTAGGTGTTATGCACAAACAATGAATCATGGAACACTTCATCTAAAACTAATGATGTAATGTATGGGGATTAACATAAGAATAAAAAAAAAGAGAAAAAAAAGCAAACAACACAACACAATATGAAACAAAATAAAAACACATAAGCAGCAAAAAAAAAAAAAAAGAAATATAGAAAAAAATTAAACTTCCTTATAACTTACAGCCCATTGACAAGTACTTGAGACAGGCAGAGCGACCTTCCTCCGGGGGCTCAACTCCCTCCATGTGAATACTTTGCTAAGGGCAAAAGGCAAACTTAGCTTGACCTTAGCCCGACCCCCAGGATCTTGTAAGTCTTCTTTAACATATAAAAACACCTTTCAAAACATCTTTTATCTCTACTCCCACAGATAATATGTTAACAATCATCCTCCAAGCATATGGCCCCCTGATATACACCTGAAGGGTCTCATGACTAAGTTTACTAGATAGTAATAAATGACTTTTTCCAACAATAGCTAGACCCTCAAGGTCCTGGAAACCTTGCTTCCAAACTCCTTAGAGACTTATGCTCTCCCTAACTCCCTCCCAACTTGAAAGTATATATTCAGCCATCCTCACGACCCCAGGGCGGCCCTTTCTGCCCATGGGTCCTGTCCCCGTGCTTTAATAAAATCACTCTTTTTTGCACCAAAGACAAATCAAGGATTCTTGAGGCACCCTTCAAGAATTCTTTCTTGACCATTCACTCCCGGACCCCAACATTTCACAGCAGTAAGCTTCATGCCAGTTTCCTTTGCAGCATTACACATTTATTTTTAAAGCACAGCAATTTGGGGCGCCTGGGTGGCTCAGTCGGTTAAGCATTCGTCTCTTGATTTTGGCTCAGGTCATGATCTCAGGGTCGTGAGATGGAACCCTGCATTGTGCTCCGAGCTGGGTGTAGAGCCTGCTTGGGATTCTCTCTCTCCCTCTGCCCCTCCCACCACTTGCGTGCTCTCTCTCTCAAATAAATAAATAAATCTTTAAAAAAAACAAAAAAACAAAGCAGCAACCCCTTTATTTAGATTAAGGAAAACAAATGAAAATAAGCACTTTGTCGGCCCACTCATTCCATGTTCCAGTCATATCAGACATCCTTCATTTTCACCCAGAAGTAATTCTGATAAATGATCCGCTGGCAATATTTTAGACAATCCATAAACAAGATGTTTATCCAGCCTTGTAGGCTTAACCCAAATGTTTAGAGCAGGTCAAAAGAAATCAGCCAAAGCCAAGTCTTCTCAAAATCTGGGAGATGATGTCCTTCAGAGACCTAGATCCCAGTGGACTTTGAAAGGACCCTCCTCGGAATGACCCACCTGACCTCCCAGGCTTTAGCATCTGCCTTTGTTGACTCAGAGGAGCTCCTGAAGCAGACCTCAGCTACCTGCATTTTGACCTCAGTCTGTGCTTTCTAATTGATTAAATGCTTCTTTCCAGCTTCTCTCTGATCTCAGGCGAAAGACACTGTGGGCAGAGCGGCCCCTGTGGGAGCCAAAACTAGGACTCCAGCACCAAGGACTGTCCTGATCCAGCAGGACCCCAGGAGTGACCGCAAGACAATAATGACCTGACCTTCACCGCCCACCGGCACGTACCCACCGACCTCTGTCCCACATTCTCCTTACGTAAACCTGGAAGGATTTGCAGCACTTTGGAGACAGTGTTTGAGATAGTCGGTGTTGGCCTTATGGAAATAAATTCCTTTCTTGCTTCATCACCCCTCGTCTCTCTGCCTGTAGATTTTGTCAGCGGCGAGTGGCCAAACTGGTCTGTTCGGGACCCCAGAGCCGGGCGCAGTCGCATTGGTACAGCTTGAATGCATCGCATACCCACAGGCCTTCTGAGAAAGTGGCTTCTCACCAGCCTGTTTCAAGGAGGAGGTGTGGCCCCAAGGGCCGATAATTTATAGGTGATCTCCATCGTAGGAGGTGGACTGGCGTGAGATCTCTGCCCAGCAGGAAGGAGAATCACTATCTTAAGCAATCGGATCCTTTCTTTGTGGGGATGTGAATTTGAGACCCTGTAGAGACCATCAGCACTTGCTAATCTGGGCAGAAGCCTAAGGCAGGCAGAGAGAAAAGTGGCAGAAGGGACGAGTCTGGACAAGCCACGGCCAAGCATTGTCTGGAGCAGCTGAGTCTTCCTAATAGCAGCCCCAGCTCCAGAAGGAGCTAAGGTCCAATCTTGAAAAGACAGCAGGCGGTGGATTCCCCCGGCGGCTGCCCAAGGGCCGGGGCAGATCTGTCCACCGATGACCTTCCTGCCAGGCCCCAGAGCCCCATACGGAGGGCGGTCTCTGTTCTTTCCCCTCCTGTCGCCTCAGCTAACCTGGAAGAGCCTAATCAACAGGCATATAAATATGAACTCCCTGGTTCTAAAATTCTAGAATTACACTGAGCACAGTAAGAACTCATTAATGCAGCTCACATGTTGCAAGCTTCTAATTATTCCTTTTGGACGAAGCTAATTTTGCTCAGCAAAATTTTCTTATAGATAGCTCAAATTAAAGAGAGGGCAGAGGAATTATTTAAAATATTTCAGAGAACAAGCTACTAGTTTAATATGTTAATTTAAAACTACTTTATTTATTTAAAACGTATGACCTGGGGCGCCTGGTTGGCTCAGTCCGTTAAGCATCTGCCTTCAGCTCAGGTCATGATCCCAGGGTCCTGGGATTGAGCCCCACATCAGGCTCTGCCCTCAGTGGGGAGTCTGCTGGTCCCTCTCCCTCTCCCCCTCCCCCAAACTGCATATGCATGTGCTCTCTCTCTCAAATAAATAAATAAAATATTTTTTAAAATGTATGACCCAAGGAACTTCACTTAGGTAGACTGAATAAATATTGTTAACATTTATGCTTCTTTTTTTCAACAAATATTTACTGATTCTCTCTCTGAGCCAGGCTCTATGCTAAGCATCAGAACACAGAAACAGAGAATCAATCAAATATGGCATAGTACTGTGTGTTAATTTTTAAAATAAAATAAAAGATCAACATAAGAAATATCTCAGTGTTGGTTTTTGCCACCCACAAAATATATATCTATATGTATACACATACACAAATATATATATGTATGTGTGTGTGTGTGTGTGGATGGATAGATGGATGGATGGATGAAGGGATAGGAAGGAGGGAGGGAGGGAGGGAGGAAGGAGAAAGAATGGAGGGAAGGAAGGAAGGGAGAACCTTGCCCTCAAGCAGCTTAGAGACCGGTGGGGGAGACAGAGAAATGTATGAGCTGTTGCATCGCTGAGACAGAGATATACACACGGTATGTTAGCACAGAAGAGGAGTATCTCAGTCACCCTGGGGCCGGGGTCCAGAGAGACTTCCTGGGGACAACTGGTAAGGAGGTTTGAGGATGGATCAGGTGGCCAGAGGGAGAGAAAAAAGAAGGCACCTCAGGCAATAACAAACAGTGGAGCCACATGGCAAGCATAGTGGGAGGGACAGTCAGTTCTCACCATCCACAGTAGTTGTGTTGTCTGAACTGAGTGCAAATACTGAATTAGTGAATAGCAGAGCACAGCTCCTAGGGAAACACAGGGTTAGGTTCCTGGGAGCCTCCAGGCACAGTTTTGTCAATCAAAACCCCATTCATGCTATATAGGTTCATGTGCCAACATCCTTGCAAAAGAAGGCTGTTTCATCAGCCTGGAGAACCTGCTCTTCCACATAACACCTTTCCTGCATAATGTGTAGCAGGTGTTTTGAAAATTCTTCCAGGGGCGCCTGGGTGGCTCAGTTGGTTAAGCATCCAACTCTTGATTTCAGTTCAGGTCAGGATTTCAGGGTCCTGGAATCAAGCCCCATGTTGGGCTCTGCACTCAGTGGGGAGTCTGCTTGAGGACTCTCTCTCCCTCTCCCTCTGCCCCTCCTGCTTGCACTCACAAGCAGGACTGTCCTGATCCAGCAGGACCCCAGGAGTGACCGCAAGACAATAATGACCCGACCTTCATCGCCCACCGGCACGTACCCACCGACCTCTGTCCCGCATTCTCCTTACGTAAACCTGGAAGGATTTGCAGCACTTTGGAGACAGTGTTTGAGATAGTCGGTGTTGGCCTTATGGAAATAAATTCCTTTCTTGCTTCATCACCCCTCGTCTCTCTCTCTCTGTAGTAAATTAATAAATCTTTAAAACAAAGTATCTTCCAGAGCCTCCTGATCTGCCTCCCTTGCCTCCCATGCAAGTTTAATGCTTCTCACACCGTATCACCTTTGAAACAGGCAAGTGAGCCAGCCCTAGCTGAGAAGGGGTTAACATTTCCCTGGCCATCAATTTCTTTGGCTTCGCTCACAACACTCCCATTATGCTTTTTTTTTTTCTAACCGACTGCCATCTCATGAATCCACAGGTGTAGCTGCTTTTCCAGCTTTTTCATAGCTTCATCACCCACTAAAGATGTTACTTTAGCGCTTTCTGGAATGGCCTCGCATACAAATTGGTCATTTCTTCTTTCTTTTTCTGCAGGTATTGTATCACTAATTCATTAGCATTGAACTCTTGGCTGATGGTCCTGTAGCTCATCTGAATGAAGTTCATCTAACACATGTACTTTCTCTATAAATATAGCACATCCTGCCTTCTTGCACTTAGGAACACCAGATATCACTTCAGTCTATGCTTGGGGGTCATTTTAAACAGTGAAATCACCAACAGGAAGCACAAAAATATGAAAAATGTGGCACTAAATAGGCCATGAAAAGGACACTTGTTTACAGTATGAGCTGAAATGAAAAGCAGAGTGTCATCTGGTTCAGCCTCAGCTAGGAATGTGCACATTGAATGAGTCAATTTTTCCCCCTCTCTGCACATCTGTGAATAATTGCAAAAGTGCCAGGAGTATTGATTTTGGAATTACAAATACATTGTAGGGAGTAGGCAACTGGCAAATACGGAATCCGCAAATAAAGCAGATGGGCTGCACTGCTAGCGAAGTGGATGGAGGCTGCCGTAAGTGGGGAGGCTTGCTCTTGTCTGAATGCCGTGCACTGTCACCGAAGGGTTTTAAACAAGAGAGTGACATGATCTTTGCTGTAGAAAAAGCACTTTTCTCTAAATGTAAAGTGTGGTTTGAAGAGGTGAAGACTAGAGACAGGTAGGGGATGGCTGTGTTGGGGGAGGGTGAGAGTGAATGAACTCAGCCAGGGCAGAGATGTGGGGAGCTGGTCTGAGAGCCATTAGAATCCCGGTGTCAGGGTCGGGTTGGGTGTGCGTGGTGAGGGAGGAATTGAGGACAACTCCCAGGCTTCGGGCTTGGGCAAACGAGTGGGGTAGGGCCATGGGTGAGAGCTCTAGTCTCCGAGTCAGAGGTGCTTGAGTTTAAATCCAAATTCCAGGGACGCCTGGGTGGCTCAGTTGGTTAAGCTTCTGCCCTCAATTCAGGTCATGATCCCAGGGTCCTGGGATTGAGTCCCCACATCAGGCTCCCTGCTCAGCCCGGAGTCTGCTTCTCCCTGGGCCTGCTCTGCCTGTCGCTCTCTCTGACAAATAAATAAATAAAAATCTTAAAAAAAATTCCAAATTCCACAACTCACTAGCTGTGTAGCCAAAAGACATTCTCCTTCACTTCTTTGAGCTTCGGTGTTTTCTTCTTTATATACAGATTCTATATAATGCTAAGAGTTATTTTGAGATTGAAATAAGTGCTAGTGTTTTCACTTAAATAAGGAAAACAGGGAAAGCAGCAGCATGTGGGGTTGGGGGGAGAAGGAGAGGAGTCCCACTGGACACATAAGTTGGACATGCCTGTGGGCATCCATGTACAAAAGCTATTTGGTATGCTCCCAGGAGGCCAGGAGCAGAGAAGCAGGGGAGAGACATACAGACTTGG
Organism: Neomonachus schauinslandi; assembly: GCF_002201575.2. NCBI lineage: Eukaryota > Metazoa > Chordata > Mammalia > Carnivora > Phocidae > Neomonachus > Neomonachus schauinslandi. The sequence continues at coordinate 124,212,165 of NC_058410.1, forward strand.
AAGTGATAAGCAGGCAGGTGGCTGCAACAACCACAAAGGATGGGTAGTTCCAGCATCAGAGGTCTGAAGACCAAGCCTGGGGAATTCGAGCACAGAGGAAGAGGCTGGAAAGGAGCTCAAGAAAGAGCAGCAGGAGAAGGAGGAAAACCAGGAGAGTGTGGGATAACGGAGGGCAGGGAAGGAGAGTTCCCGGCAGGGAGTGAGTTCAGTTAGTGTTCTGAAAGCATAAACCTAAAGTCATAGAAATTTTGAGCTGGAAGGGACTGAGAGATTTTTTATTTATTTTTTAAAGATTTTATTTATTTATTTGACACAGAGAGAGATAGAGAGAGGGCTAGAGAGACAAGTCAGGGGAACAGTAGAGGGAGAGGGAGAAGCAGACTCCTTGCTGAGCAAGGAACACAATGCGGGGCTCGATCCCAGGACCCTGAGATCATGACCTGAGCTGAAGGCAGATGCTTTTTTTTTTTCTTTTTGCAATACTAATTGAGGTTTTTTTTATTCCATTTTTTTTTAAATTTTATTATGTTACGTTAGTCACCATACTATACATCATTGGTTTTTGATGTGGTGATCCACCATCCATTGTTTTCATACAACACCCAGTGCTCCATGCAGTACGTGCCCTCCTTAATACCCATCACCGGGCTAACCAATTCCCCTTCCCCCCTCCCCTCTAAAACCCTGTTTGGTTCTCAGAGTCCATATTCTCTCATAGTTCGTCTCTCCCTCCAATTCCCCCCCTTCATTTTTCCCTTCCTTCTCCTAATGTCCTCCATGCTATTCCTTATGTTCCACAAATAAGTGAAACCATATGATAATTGACTTTCTCTTCTTGACGTATTTCACTTAGCATAATCTCCTCCAGTCCCATCCATGTTGATGTAAAAGTTGGGTATTCATCCTTTCTGATGGCTGAGTAATATTCCATTGTATATATGGACCACATCTTCTTTATCCATTCATCTGTTGAAGGGCATCTCGGCTCCTTCCACAGTTTGGTTATTGTGGACATTGCTGCTATGAACATTGGGGGGCATATGGCCCTTGCTTTCACTACATCTGTGTCTTTGGGGTAAATACCCAGTAGTGCAATTGCTGGGTCATAGGGTAGCTCTGTTTTTAAATTTTTGAGGAACCTCCACACTGTTTTCCAAAGTGGCTGTACCAATTTGCATTCCCACCAACAGTGTAAGAGGGTTCCCCTTTCTCCACAACCTCTCCAACATTTGTTGTTTCTTTCCCTGTCCATTTTTGCCATTCTTTTTTTTTTTAAAGATTTTATTTATTTATTTGAGACAGAGAGAATGAGAGAGAGAGAGAGCACATGAGAAGGGGGAGGGTCAGAGGGAGAAGCAAGCTCCTTGCTGAGCAGGGAGCCCGATGCGGGACTCGATCCAGGGACTCCAGGATCATGACCTGAGCCGAAGGCAGTCGCTTAACCAACTGAGCCACCCAGGCGCCCCATTTTTGCCATTCTAACTGGTGTAAGGTGGTATCTCAATGTGGTTTTGATTTGGATTTCCCTGATAGCTAATGATGATGAACATTTTTTCATGTGTCTGTTAGCCATTTGTATGTCTTCTTCAGAGAAGTGTCTTTTCATATCTTCTGCCCACTTTTTGACTTGATTATTTGTTTTCTGGGTGTTGAGTTTGAGAAGTTCTTTATAGATCTTGGATACCAGCCCTTTATCTATAGTGTCATTTGCAAATATCTTCTCCCATTCTGTGGGTTGCCTCTTTGTTTTGTTGTTTGTTCTGTTTCCTTTGCTGTGCAGAAGCTTTTTATCTTGATGAAGTCCCAAAAGTTCATTTTTGCTTTTGTTTCACTAGCTTTTGGAGATGTATCTTGAAAGAAGTTGCTGTGGGCGATGTCAAAGAGGTTACTGCCTATGTTCTCCTCTAGGATTTTGACGGATTCCTGTCTCACATTGAGGTCTTTCATCCACTTTGAGTTTGAGTTTATCTTTGTGAATGGTGTTAGAGAATGGTCGAGTTTCATTCTTCTGCATGTGGCTGTCCAATTTTCCCAGCATCATTTATTGAAGAGACTGTCTTTTTTCCATTGCATGTTTTTTCCTGCTTTGTCAAAGATTATTTGACCATAGAGTTGAGGGTCCATATCTGGGTTCTTTATTCTGTTCCATTGCCCTATATGTCTGTTTTTGTGCCAGGACCATGCTGTCTTGGTGATCACAGCTTTGTAATATAGTTTGAAATCAGGCAACGTGATGCCCCCAGCTTTGTTTTTCTTTTTCAACATCTCCTTGGCGATTCGGGGTCTTTTCTGATTCCATACAAATTTTAGGATTGTTTGTTCCAGCACTTTGAAAAATGTCATTGGAATTTTGATTGGGATGGCATTGAAGGTATAGATTGCTCTGGGTAGCATAGACATTTTAACAATGTTTATTCTTCCAATCCATGAGCATGGAATGTTTTTCCATCTTTTTGTGTCTTCTTTAATTTCTTCCATGAGTGTTTTGTAGTTCCTGGAGTATAGATCCTTTACCTCTTTGGTTAGGTTTATTCCAAGATATCTTATGGTTTTTGGTGCTATTGTAAATGGAATCGTTTCTCTAATTTCTCTTTCTACAGTTGCATTGTTAGTGTATAAGAAAGCAACTGATTTCTGTGCATTGATTTTGTATCCTGCCACATTACTGAATTGCTGTATGAGTTCTAGTAATTTGGGGGTGGAGTCTTTTGGGTTTTCCACATAAAGTATGATGTTGTCTGCAAAAAGAGAGAGTTTGACTTCTTCTTTGCCAATTTGAATACCTTTTATTTCTTTTTGTTGTCTGATTGCTGTTGCTAGGACTTCTAGTACTATGTTGAACAATAGTGGCAAGAGTGGGCATCCTTGACATGTTCCTGATCTTAAGGGAAAGGCTCTCAGCTTTTCCCCATTGAGGATGATATTCACTGTGGGTTTTTCATAGATGGGTTTTATGAACTTGAGGAATGTTCCCTCTATCCCTATACTCTGAAGAGTTTTAATCAGGAAAGGATGTTGTATTTTGTCAAATGCTTTTTCTGCATCAATTGAGAGGACCATATGGTTCTTCTCCCTCCTCTTACTAATGTGTTCTATCATACTGATTGATTTGTGAATGTTGAACCACCCTTGCATCCTGGGATAAATCCCACTTGGTCGTGGTGGATGATCCTTTTAATGTATTGTTGGATCCTATTAGCTAGGATTTTGTTGAAGATTTTGGAATCCATATTCATCAATATATTGGTCTGAAATTCTCCTTTTTGATGGGGTCTTTGCCTGGGTTGGGGATTAAGGTAATGCTGGCCTCATAGAATGAGTTTGGAAGTTTTCCTTCTGTTTCTATTTTTTGAAACAGCTTCAGTAGAATAGGTATTATTTCTTCTTTGAATGTTTGGTAGAATTCCCCAGGGAATCCATCAGGCCCTGGACTCTTGTTTTTTGGGAGGTTTTTGATCACTGCTTCAATCTCGTTACTGGTTATTGGCCTATTCAGGTTGTCAGTTTCTTCCTGTTTCAGTCTTGACAACTTATAGGTTTCCAGGAAGGCCTCCATTTCATCCAGATTGCTCAGTTTATTGACATATAGTTGTTGATAATAATTTCTAATAATTGTTTCTATTTCCTTGGTGTTAGTCATGATCTCTCCCCTTTCATTCATAATTTTATTAATTTGGGCCCTTTCTCTTTTCTTTTGGATAAGTCTGGCCAGTGGTTTATCAATCTTATCAATTCTTTCAAAGAACAAACTTCTAGTTTCGTTGATCTGATCTACTGTGTTTCTGGTTTCTAATTCATTGATTTCTGCTCTAATTTTAATTATTTCTCTTCTAATGTGTGGCTTAGGCATCATTTGTTGCTTTTTCTCTAGTTCTTTAAGGTGTAGAGTTAGTTGGTGAATTCGGGATTTTTCTATTTTTTTGAGTGAAGCTTGGATGGCTATGTATTTCCCCCTTAGGACCGCCTTTGCAGTATCCCATAGGTTTTGGACCGATGTGTTTTCATTCTCACTGATTTCCATGAATTGTTTAAGTTCTTCTTTGATTTCCTGGTTGACCCAAACATTCTTGAGCAGAGTGGTCTTTAGCTTCCAAGTGTTTGAATTTCTGTCAAATTTTTTCTTGTGATTGAGTTCCAGTTTTAGAACATTGTGGTCTGAGAATATGCAGGGAATAATCTCAATCTTTTGGTATCGGTTGAGACCTGATTTGTGACCCAGTATATGGTCTATTCTGGAGAAAGTTCCATGTGCGCTCGAGAAGAATGAGTATTCTGTTGTTTTAGGGTGGAATGTTCTGTAAATATCTATGAGGTCCATCTGATCCAATGTATCATTCAAAGCTCTTGTTTCCTTGTTGATTTTCTGCTTAGATGATCTGTCCATTGCTGAGAGTGGAGTATTGAGGTCTCCTACAATTAATGTATTGTTATCAATATGACTCTTTATTTTGGTTAACAGTAGGCTTATGTAGATGGCTGCTCCCATGTTGGGGGCATAGATATTTACAATTGTTAGATCTTCTTGTTGGATCAACCCTTTAAGAATGATATAGTGTCCTTCTGTGTCTCTTGTTACAGACTTTAGTTTAAAATCTCATTTGTCTGATATAAGAATTGCCACCCCAGCTTTCTTTTGAGGTCCGCTGGCATGGAAGATGGATCTCCATCCCTTCACTTTCAGTCTGGATGTATCTTTAGGTTCAAAATAAGTCTCTTGTACACAGCATATGGATGGGCCCTGTCTTTTTATCCAATCTGCAACCCTGTGCCGTTTTATGGGAGCGTTTAGGCCATTCACATTGAGAGTGATTATTGAAAGATATGAATTAATTGTCAGCATGTTGCCTGTGAAGACGTTGTTTTTATAGATTGTCCCTGTAAATTTCTGTTGTAGATCACTCTTGGGGTCTTTCTCCTTTTATAGAACCCCCCTTAATATTTCTTGCAGGGCCGGCTTAGTGGTCACATATTCTTTCAGTTTCTGCCAGCCGTGGAAGCTCTCCATCTCTCCATCCATTCTAAATGAAAGCTTTGCTGGATAAAGTATTCTTGGCTGCATGTTCTTCTCATTTAGTACCTGAATATGTCTTGCCAGGCCTTTCTGGCTTGCCAGGTCTCTGTGGATAGGTCTGACGTTATTCTGATGTTCCTCCCTCTGTATGTAAGGAATCTCTTCCCCCTAACTGCCCTTAAGATGGTTTCTTTGGTTCTAAGATTTGCAAGTTTTACTATTACATGCTGGGGTGTTGACCTGTTTTCCTTGATCTTAGGAGGGGTACTCTCTGCCTCTAGGACTCGAATGTTTGTTTCATTCCCCAGATTAGGGAAGTTCTCAGCTAGATTTGCTCAAATACATCTTCTAGTCCTCTCTCTCTCTCCACTCCCTCCAGGATTCCAATTATTCTGACATTGGAACGCTTCATGGTGTCAGTTATTTCTCTGATTCTATTTTCATGGATTTTGAGTTGTTTTTCCCTGGCCTTCTCTTTTCCCTTTTTATCGATTATATTGTCTTCCAGGTCGCTTATTCACTCTTCTGCCTCAGTTACCCTAGCTGTTAGATTATCTAGATTGGATTGGATCTCACTGATAGCATTTTTAAGTTCTGCCAATTCAGCTTTCATTTCTGCCCTTAGAGACTCTATGTTGCCATTAATTGATTTCTCCATTCTAGCCATTGTCTTCACAATTGCTAGCCTGAATTCCATCTCTGACATCTTGGTTATGTCTGCACCCATTTGTAAATCTGCAGCATAAGTCATAATCTCTGAGTCTTTTCTATTTTGGGGGCTCCTCCTCCTAGTCATTCTGCTGATGGGTGTTTGAGGGAATGTATAGAGTCCAAATTATTGACCAGAACCCAAGCAAGATGCACCTGTTTTCTTGGGACCTTAGGGTTGCTGGCCTCTTGTTTTCCCAGGCTGTCTTCTGTGGGAGGGGCCTGCCGTGCTGTTACTCAGGCAACCCTGTTTGGGTGGAGTTGCCCTGCCCCCCTGTGGCCGGGGATGGGCTCAGCGGGAATCAGTTTTTGGGGCTTTTGTTCTCTGGCGGCTTTCCCTGGCGGCTTTCCGCGTCTCTTCTGCGAGTCAGAGCAGAAGAGACCATTTCCAACCCTCTGCCTCAGAGCAGAGAGACCGCAGTCCATTCTTCAGTGAGCTCTCCAGGCCACACCGTCTCCGTTTCTGTCCGTGCTGCTATAAACTGCAGTGTCCTGGGTTGTGCACCCCTCCACAGTGCCCCCAGTCCTGCCTCCAGGTCAGGGCACGTCTCTGCCCTTTGTGCTTCTAAAACCGCCAGCCGCTCCCAGTTCCTGCAAACGACCCCCGCTGCTCTGGGTTTCCGCCCCAGGGGCTGCAGTTCGCAGGCACGACCCGCTGCTCCGGGTTTCCACCCCAGTTGCTGCCCTGAAGTGCCCGACCACAGCGTGCAAGGCTGTCACTCACCGGCAGTGTAGGCTCCCTCCCGCTGCCGTTTATCCTCTGATATCTGCCCACGGAATCATGGCTCCCCGCTTTGTACCTCAAAACCAACCACCTGCGATATTCTGTTTGTAGAGATCCCAATCTTCTTACATCTCAGGCTGGTTTCGTGGGTGCTCAGAGTGGTCTGGTAGATATCCAGCTCAATTCCGGGGACCAGTTGAAATAGGGTCCCCTACTCCTCCACCATCTTTCCCCCCTCCCCTCGAAGGCAGATGCTTAACCAACTGAGCCACCCAGGTGCCCCCAAAAATCTTTTAATCTAATCCCTTTATCTCTTCTGATGAAGAGATCGAAATCCAAAGAGGTGAAGTGAGTTGCTTGGTCTCACTGTGATTTCATAACAGGATCCTTGATGCCTAAATAGTAATAAAACACTTTTTCTAACAAATATTCTAAAATTCAAAATTGTTCCTATTCAGTCACTCTGGAGTTTTTCCCAGTGTGATGAAATTAGTGAGATTTTATTGGTATATAAGAATAACTCTTAACCTTCCCATGTACTAAGACACAGTACAGTCAACCAAACTACTTCGTAGATCTGTTTATAGTGTACATTTAAATAAATCATGCTCTAATGAATTTAAAAACATAAGAATATGCAGTCAACTCAGCAACATGCAAAAGAATGAAACTGGACCACTTTCTTACACTATACTCAAAACGGATGAAAGACGTATATGTGAGACCTGAAACCATAAAAATCCTAAAAGAGGACACAGGTTCTTTGACATCGACCATAGGAACTTCTTTTTAGATATATCTGCTGAGGCAAGGGAAACAAAAGCAAAAATAAACTACTGGGACTACATCAAAATAAAAAGCTTCTGCACAGTGAAGGAAATGATCAACAAAACTAAAAGGCAACCTACTGAATGGGAGAAGATATCTGCAAATGACATATCTGCTAAAGGATTAGTATCCAAAATATATAAAGAACTTATAAAACTCAACGCCCAAAAATGAATACTCCAATTAAAAAATGGGCAGAAGACATGAATATACATTTTTCTGAAGAAAACATACAGATGGCCAACAGGCACATGAAACAATGCTCAATGGTCACTTATCATCAGGGAGATGCAAATTTAAACTACAATGAGATATCACCTCACACCTGTCAGAATGGCTAAAATCAATAACACAAGAAACAACAGGTGTTGACAAGGATGTTTTGGCAAGGATGTGGAAAAAGGGTAGGAATGCAAACTGGTGCAGCCACTGTGGAAAACAGTATGGAGGTTCCTCAAAAGTTAAAAATAGAACTACCCTACAATCCAGTAATTGCACTACTAGGTAATTACACAAAGAATAAAAAAACACTAATTCAAAGAGATACATTCACCCTTATAGCAGCATTATTTACAATAGCCAAATTACGGAAATAACCCAAGTGTCTATTGATTGATGAATGGATAAAGAAGATGTGGTGTGGGCGCCTGGGTGGCTCAGTTGGTTAAGCGACTGCCTTCGGCTCAGGTCATGATCCTGGAGTCCCGGGATCGAGTCCCGCATCGGGCTCCCTGCTCGGCAGGGAGTCTGCTTCTCCCTCTGACCCTCCTCCCTCTCATGCTCTCTGTCTCTCATTCTCTCTGTCTCAAATAAATAAATAAAATCTTAAAAAAAAAAAAAAGAAGATGTGGTGTGTGTATACACACACACACACACACACACACAATGGAATATTACTCAGCCATAAAAAAGAATGAAATCTTACCATTTGCAGTGACATGGATGGATCTAGAGAGTATAATGCTAAGTGAAGTCAGTCAGTCAGAGAAAGACAAATACCATATGATTTCACTCATATTGGAATTTAAGAAACAAAACAAACAAACAAAGGAGGAAAAAAGAGAGAAAGGCAAACCAAGAAACATTCTTAGTTATAGAGAACAATCTAATGGTTACCAAAGGGAGGTTGGTGGGTTAACTAGGTGATGGGGATTAAGGAGTGCGTTTGTTGTGATGAGTACTAGGTGACATATGAAAGTGTTGAATCACTCTATTGTACACCTGAAATTAATATTACAATGTATGTTAACTAACTGGAATTTAAATAAAGCTTTAAAAAAAGACATATACAGTCAACTAATATTCAACAAGGAAGACAGGAATGCTCAATGGAGAAAAGACAGTTTCTTCAGTAAATGGTCCTGGGATAATTGGATGTTCATATGTAAAAGAATGCAACTGGACCCATAACATACACCACTGACAAAAATTAACTGGAAATGGGTTAGAAACTTAAATGTATGACCTGAAGCCATGAAACTCCTAGAAGAAAATACAGGACCAAACTCCTTGACATGGGTTTTGGGAATGATTTTTTGTATTTGGCACTTAAAGCACAGCAACAAACTAAAAAATAAAGAAGTGGGGTACATTAAACTAAAACTAAAAAAAAAAAATTTTAAAAAACCCAAAAACTAAAAAAAAAAAAAAAAACTGAACTAAAAAAAACTAAAAAGCTTCTGAACAGCAAAAGAAATCAACAAAGTGAAAGGACAACCTACAGAATGGAAAAGATATTTGCAAGCCATACATCTGATAAGGGGTTAATATCTCAAACATACAGAACTTCTAAAACTCAATAGCAAAAAAATAAAAAATAGGCAAAGGACCGGAATAGATATTTCTCCATAGAAAATATACAAAAGGCCAATAGGTACTTGAAAAGATGCTCAACGTCACTACTCATTAAAGAAATGAACATTAAAATCACAAATACCACTTCATGCCTGTTAAAATAGCCATCATCAAAAAGACAAGAAATAACAAATGCTGGTGAGGATGTGAGGAAAAGGGACCTGTGCGCTGTTGGTTGGACTGTAAATTGGTGCAGCCACTATGGAAAACAATATGGAGGCTCCTCAACAAATTAAAAGTAGAACTGCCATATGATCCAGCTATTCCACTTATGGGAATATATCCAAAAGAAGTGAAAACACTAACTTGAAAAAATATCTGCACCCCCATTTTTTCATAGCAGCATTATTTACATTAGCCAAGACCTGGAAACAATCTAAGTGTCCGTTGATGGATGAATGGATAAAGAGGTAGTTGTGGTATTGTTACGGAACCTGGACTGGATCACCCGACGGAAGAACTAAGCGGCATTCAGAGATCTTGGAGGATAGGAGGTTTATTTAACGCCAGGCAGGCTCAGAGGAGAGTGGTCTCCAAAGGTCTGAGACCCGAGCACAAACAAAGGGGGCAATTTATACACTTCTACTTGGCACTTTTGGTGCATGCGCGAAGCGGGGCAGGGAGAAGAACCTGGAAGAGCCCCGGGGCAAGGACTGGGACTCTCTCACTGGCTTGGTTGGCCATCTTAGGACACAGATTTTCCTTATCAGTATATATACATACATACAATGGAATATTAGGCACGAAATCAAAGAAATCCAAATATCTGTGACAACATGAGTGGACCTTGAAGGCTTTATGCTAAGTAAAATAAGTCAGAGAAAGACAAATACCATATGATCACACTTATATGTGGAATCTAAAAATACAGAAAAGAAAAACCAAACTCATAGAAGCAGGGATCAGATTTGTAGTTACCAGAGGCAGAAGGTGGGGGGAGGAGGATTGAAGGAAAGTGACCATAAGGGACAAACTTCCAGTTATAAGATAAATTCATACTATAGATGTACAACATGATGATATACAGGAAAGCTGGTAAGAGAGTAAATTCTAAAAGTTTTCATCACAGGAGAAAAAAATTTTTTCCTTTATTCTCTTTCTTTTCTTTTTACTGTATCTAGATGAGAAGATGAATGGTAGCTAAAGCTGTTACGGTGATCATCTCACAATATATGTAAATCAAATGATCATGTTGTACACCTTAACTTACACAGTCATGTCTGTCAATTATTGCTCAATAAAACTGGAAAGAAAACTTAAAAGTTTAAAAACGGCAGGAGTCATAACTCATGTTGAAGATAAGACAACAGGTCCAAAATGGAGTTGCTTATGCTAAGCTCCATGTCACCAAACTAAGATGTAATTACAGTTTTAGCTTTCCCAGAAATGGAATCTTAAAACAATCAGGAACTGCCGAATCAGCACTACTTAGGTAAGCTGCCTGACAGACCCCTGCCATCCCCTAAAGGGAAGTGATCTTGCAGTAACCAACTGCTTTTTCGCCTCATGTAACTTCCTTGTTCCTGCTCCCGCTTGCCTATAAAAGTCTTTCATTTTGTACAGCTCCTCAGAGCTCCTTTCTATCTGCTAGATTGGATGCTGCCTGATTTATGAACTGTGAAATAAAACTAATAAGATCTTTAAAATTGACTCAAAACTGAATGAGTTTTTTTAAGATTTTTAAAAAAATTTTTATTATTTATTTGACAGAGAGATAGAGACACAGAGAGAGAGGGAACACAAGGAGGGGGAGGGGGAGAGGGAGAAGCAGGCTTCCCGCTTAGCAGGGAGCCCGATCTGGGGCTCGATCCCAGGACCCTGGGATCATGACCTGAGCCGAAGGCAGACGCTTAACAACTGAGTCACCCAGGCACCCCAAAACTGAATGAGTTTTTAACACTCAACAAACTCTACATTTTAGTTTTAATATATGTAAAGTATACCATAATAAAACTTAGTTTTAAAAACAGAGCAAATAGAAAGGTTAGATGTTTAAACTAAAAAGTAATTATTTTCTAAGTTAATTTGTATACAAGAACCTAAGGGATAGAAATATTTAAATATTTGGAACTTAGCAATTGCACTACTGGGTATTTACCCCAAAGATACAAATGTAGGAATCCGAAGGGGTACGTGCACCCCGATGTTTATAGCAGCAATGTCCACAATAGCCAAACTGTGGAAAGAGCCAAGATGTCCATCGACAGATGAATGGATAAAGAAGATGTGGTATTATATACAATGGAATATTATGCAGCCATCAAAAGGAATGAGATCTTGCCATTTGCAATGACGTGGATGGAACTGGAGAGTGTTATGCTGAGCAAAATAAGTCAATCAGAGAAAGACATGTATCATATGACCTCACTGATATGAGGAATTCTAAATCTCAGGGAACAAACTGAGGGTTGCTGGAGTGGTGGGGGGTGGGAGGGATGGGGCGGCTGGGTGATAGACATTGGGGAGGGTATTGCTATGGTGAGCGCTGTGAATTGTGCAAGACTGTTGAATCACAGATCTGTACCTCTGAAACAAATAATACATTATATGTTTAAAAAAAAAAGAAGAAGATAGCAGGAGGGGAAGAATGAGGGGGGTATCAGAGGGGGAGAGGAACCATGAGAGACGATGGACTCTGAGAAACAAACTGAGGGTTCTAGAGGGGAGGGGGGTGGGAGGATGGGTTAGCCTGGTGACGGGTATTAAAGAGGGCACGTTCTGCATGGAGCACTGGGTGTTATATGCAAATAATGAATCATGGAACACTACATCAAAAACTAATGATGTATGGTGATTAACATAACATAATAATTAAAAAATAAATAAATAAGTATTTGGAACTTGATCCTTCTTATGGCTTTAAGGAAACCACTTCTACCTTATTCTTTGTTTCCCTCATTATGAAACAGGAATGATATCATCTTGTAAGATTGCTCATAGTTAATTAATACATGTGAAATTCTTGGAAAAAAATATTAAATACATGATAAATATTTTCTGGTAAATATTATCTAACTAAATTTATAAATAATAGCACTTTACAGCCACATTAGAATTATAAATTAAAGCCCATTTGAAAACATATACAAATATATGCATATATATACATACAAGTAGGAAAAGAAAGCCACAATTATCAATGAACAAAGACAGAAAATATCCCTTTCATATAAGATTATTTTGATCAATATAATAAAAACATCTTGTGACTGATCTCTTTTCACTTAATTGTTTAATGTTATTTGGGCTCTGCCTAAATCATATGAAATTGAATATAGCAGGAAACTGTAACACTGCTGGCCTTTTTTTCTAGCTAATGAAAAGAAGAAGAATGATGAAATTATCCTGAAGATAAGCCATTTTATTTATTTAAAATTTGCCTCTGCTTTAGGAATCCAGGACTATACAATGAGAGAGCTTTGCATTTCTACAGGGAATGTTGCTACAAATCAGTGTCTCAATCTTAGCACTATTGAGATTTGGGGCAGCTGGATAATTCTTCACTGGGGCCAGGGCCGGGGGGGAGGAGCTGTCCTGTATATTGTAAGATGTTAAACAGCATCCCTGGCCTCTACCCAGTAGAGGCCAATAGGACTCCCACCCCAATGTGTGGCAACCAAAACCATCTCTAGACATTGCTAAATGTCCCTGGGAGGCAAAATCCCCCCCCCCCCACTCCTACAAAAGTCTTTCTGTGCACAAGTGGGCCCCCTTTTAAATGCACTGAGGACAAAGGTCCACAGGTGGAGGTAGGTTTGTGTGTTCCAAACTGTCATTTCCCATTGGTTGGGCAGATACAGCAGACTCCAGATGCTTGGATGCCCCCACTTCTCACCACCAGGCAGAAGTAGAGGCACAATAGGGCCTGCTTGCATGGCACCTTGAATGAGCTGGAGTTACGGGCAGTTCTTGTCTGCTCACAGCACTGCCCAGGTCCTCCCAGGGCTCATGCCTCACCTTCCTACACTGCAGCTAGGGCATCCTTTTGGTTTTTCCTCAGTTATCCAAAATCCTTATCTAAAAAGTTTCCTTTATCATTAATTATGTCACAAACATGTTGACATTTTGTCCAAACAAAAATCAAAAAGATCTTTGAGTTTTCTATCTTCATACATTACAACTTGAAAACAAGACTAGAGGAAAGAATGTGTAGAAACACATAAAGTGATATGTTAAAGCTGGGAGGGGTCTTAGAGCTGAGCTCCCAACAGTCAACACCTGCCACATTCCAAGGTCCCAGTTGCTACAGGTAGCTAATGGCTGCCATATTGGACAGCGTAGACATGGATCATTTCTGTCACCATGGAAGTTCTTGCAGGGGGCACTGTCTCAGAGAGTGCCTAGGTCACAGGCCTTATCTTATAGATGAGTAACTAAGTCCTAGAAGTTGTAAAAAAATAATCTAGCTGGGGCACCTGGGTGGCTCAGTTGGTTGAGTGTCTGCCTTCGGCTCAGGTCATGATCCCGGAGTCTGGGATGAGTCCCGCATCGGGCTCCAATAAATAAGTAAAATCTTTAAAAAAAAATCCAGCTAAAAAGGGTGCTTGGCTGGCTCATGTAGAAGAGCTTGCAACCCTTGATCTCCCGGTAGCGAGCTTGCGCCCCACGTTAGGTGTAGAGATTTCTTAAAAAAAAAAAAAAAAAAAGATAAATAAACTTAAAAAAAAGAGTAATAATCCAGCTAAGAGAAACAGTAAGCTTGTGGCAGAGCCAAGACTGAAAACCCAACCAGTTAATTCCACTCCTGAGCTCTTTCTTCCACATACTACTTCACGGTAAGTCCAAGCTTGGAACGCCACAGGGCGTTCCTGCCACTGTAGCTTAAAAATGGGTGTCAGAGGCAGAAAAACAATTCCAAATAATTAAGACAATGGACCCCCTCCCATGCCATGGCTGTCATTCACTCGCTGCCCAGGCTCTGTACCTTCCATGCTCCACAGCCTGTCAGGGGGCTTCTGGGGGCCTGAGAACCAGCCTCCTCTCTCTTTCGCCCATGCCCAACCACTCACCAAATTCCATTCCTTTTCTTTAAAAGCTCTAGAACCTACTCCATCCCCCTTACCATCTTTGTTCTAGCTCTCATCATCTTTTTAAAAAATTATTTTAATTTAATTTCAATTATTTTAAAGTGTGACATTCATTAGTTTTTAGTATATTCACAAAGTTGTACGACCATCACCGGTGTCCAATTCCAGAACATTTCACCTCCCCAAAAAGAAGTCCCACAGCCATCAGCAGTTAACCCCCCATTCTCCCTGCTGGCCTCTCCCTGACACCTGCTAGTCTACTTCACGTCTCTAGAGATTTGCCTGTGGCAGACATTTCATATAATGGAATCACACATTATGTGATCTTGTGTGACTGGCTTCTTTAACTTAGCATAATGTTTTCAAGCTCCATCTTTCCTGTAGCACCTGTCAGTGTCAGTACTTTCTTTCTTTCTTTCTTTTTTTTTTTTTAGGCCCTTTTTCTTTTTAATGGCCAAATACCCTTCTGTACGGATATCTCATATTCTGTTGTTCCATCCTCAGGTGGTGTACGTTAGGGTTGGTTCCACTTTGAGGCTATTATGAATAGTGCTGTTATGACCAATGCTGTGCAAGTTTTTGTGAGGACACGAGGTTTCAATCCTCTTGGGTACCCCATCATTTTTCAATAACATTAGTGGATAAAGCTTGCAGTTTTCCCTGTCTCCAGGCTTATCCTCTCACTTCATTCTCCAAACCAACATTAGAGTCTTTTATTTTATTATTATTATTATTATTATTTTTAAAGGTTTTATTTATTTATTCATGAGAGACAGAGAGAGGCAGAGGGAGAAGCAGGCTCCCCGCGGAGCAGGGAGCCCGATGCGGGACTCGATCCCAGGACCCTGGGATCATGACCTGAGCTGAAGGCAGACGCTTAACCGACTGAGCCACCCAGGCGTCCCTATTTTATTATTTTTTTAAGATTTTATTTATTTACTCGACAGAGACACAGCGAGAGAGGGAGCACAAGCAAGGGGAGTGGAAGAGGGAGAAGCAGGCTTCCTGCCGAGCAGGGAGCCCGATGCAGGGCTCGATCCTAGGACCCTGGGATCATGACCTGAGCTGAAGGCAGACGCTTAACGACTGAGCCACCCAGGTGCCCCTAGAGTCTTTTAAACACGTAAGTCTTCCATGTGTATAAATCAGATCATTCTGAGCCAGTTTTTAAAAGCTTTCAATAACTTTCTATTGCACAGAAGAAAAAAACAAAGCCCAGAAACCTCAGCGTGGCCTACCTCTTCAACCTCGTCCCCAGGGTGATGATGGGCCCCGGGGCCATCGGCCCCTGTTTCCCCCACCTCACGTTTAGGTAAACTGAGGCTACAGGGAGGGCCACCAAGGAGCAGCTGTCATTGGTGGTAGTATCGTTTGCTACTTTCTTGTCCCCGCCAGTCCTCTGCCTGGGGTGCTTAGACAATGGGGACAGGGCAGACAAGCCTGCCCTACTGCAGCTTCTCTTTCCTCCCCTCGGGCCATTCCTGAGAATCCAAGTCTCAAGATCTCAGACTGCTAGAGCTTCAAGGAGCCTCGGGAGCTTCCAGTCTGATGATTTGAGGGCTGTGCTCAGGGAGCCCCCCAGGTGTGAGGGCAGAGGGCGTAAGACCAAGTGGGCAGGGCTCCGTAGCATGTGGTTTTGTTTGAGGAAAATTTTTATCAGCTGAAAGCAAAAAGAGACCTGAGAACAAATTTATTTTTTTTATCCATGTTGATTGGTTGATATGTCTCTTTTATCTCACGTATAGGCTAAACCTTCATCTCTTCTCCCCCCGCCATGTATATTTTGTTGATATGTGGGTCATTTGTATTGTAGAGATTCCCAGAGCCTCAATTTTGTATCTTCATTTGTTTTTGTTGTTGTTGTTTTTTTAACACGTTCCTCCTGCCTGTCTCCTGTAAACTCTTCATTAGACCCAGAGGTTTGACGAGATTCAGGATCTGTTTTGTGTTTGTGGTGGGGCTGGGGGACAGAGCAACTTCACAGACGGTGGTGTTTCCTCCTACCAGGAAGATCCGCAGTCTGGTGGTCTTTCTGGTGATGTTAGCAGCCATTAACGCTCATTGCCAAGTCCATGGCCCATTAGGAATTACAAATCGTGGACATTCTAATTCTATTACTCCTTTTCCATGTGTTAGCTGGAATTCTTCTGTAACCCTCTTCATTTACAGACGAGGAAACCAAGGCTACAGCCAACAGAGCTCTTGCTTCTGCAAGCCAGCCTGGCTGCTCTGCTCTGAGCATCGCGGAGCGACAGGTGGTCCTGCCTCCCCGGGGAGGCCTGGCGAGGCCAGCGGGCCCGCAGCGGACTTCTGGCACCCTGAAGCAGGAAAGGGAGCAGCTGAAGAATAGAAGGATAAATGCTGGCAGGAAAAGCTGACAATGAGCTTTAAATCAAAGGTAATAATAGAAGCGGGCCGCTGGAGCTGGGGCCTGGGGCAGAGGTCCAGGAGGAGGAATCCTCTTGTTGATGACTCGCCGGCAGGCATAGGCGCAGGCAGGAAGTGCTGCCTCCAGAAATGTCATCACAGACGAGAAGAGGCTGACCAGGCTTTCAAGAAACTTTGGTGGAGAGCTCCCAGACACAGACTTAGGGGAGGGAAGGGAAGGGTGATGCGGGCAAGGAAGTGGAGGGGCTTTGCGAGGCAGGAAGCCGAGCTGTCATCCTCCTCCTGTCCCTCGTCCCTCGGGGCTCCCGGACCCAGCCTGATGGCAGAGGCTGCAGGATCCAGCTGCAGTTTTTCAAACCAGTTAAGGAGAAGCGCCGCGGCCCCAGGAGGGCGTGCTGTGGGCCTCTCCTGAGTCAGCAGGCTCAGACTGGGACCTTTGGGGACGACATCTGAAGGCTCTAATTGATCCCCTCAGAGTTAAAAATAAGAAGTAGCAAGCAGCTAGTCTTTTGACTTTAAACTGCTGCAGGAGGGTGGCTCTTTTTCAGCAGAGGTTTTCCATCAGAGATGCCAGAGAGCGGTGACCCTGCTTGGCTTAACTGTTGGTACAGAAGCCCCGCACATCCCCTTTCCATTTGCACCGTCTCCTTCAGGAGGCTTCAGGTCCTGAATTCATCAGTTAGCCAGAAGTAAGTTCCATTTGGCAGGACAATACGGCCATTCAAAACAAAGCAGCCCAAATCTCTCAGCTGAGAAAAGTCACAAAGTCTCTGTGTTCGTCTTAAACCTGAGTCACTCTTAAGACAGTTGAGTGAAAAGCTGTGGAATATAACAGAGAAAGTGGGCCAAACCATCCCCTTTGGTCATTTTGTGATCCGTAGACCAAACTGCTGGCTGTGAAGGTTTTACTTTGCCTCCAATATTTCTGGCATTGTGTAGATGTTTCTTCAGAAAAAAAATAAAAAGGTCCTATTCACCTCCAAGTTTGAGAATCAGAATAGAAAGGTCTGGGCTTGCAGAGTGGGGAAGGGAAATGAAATCGGAGCGTTCACTGTTAGGAGTGATACCCAGACTTCTCTCTTTCCCAAACCATGAACGCCAAAAATACTTTTTCTGTTTTTCTATGGAAGTTGGACAGCAGCAAAATCATCACTGACTGTCGTTTATGAAAACACAGCTCAGTACAGTGTAATCCATATAAACACAGGATCCCAGTATGGCCCAGTCCTGGCATGGTGTCGCCTTCCAAGAAATAACAAGCCTGACATTACAAAAGTAGGGTTGAGAGGAGTCCAAATCTGTATTTAGTCTCTTGAGGGAACTTGAAAGAGGAAACAGTTTTTAGACACAGCACAACATCTACAAAAGGTTCTATTTCTTCATCTTTCTCTCCCCTGGCACCCACGCCTTCCATCAGAGCTTCCCACTGACCCCACTTGGCCCCTCTCCCTTTTCCCCTCCTTCCTCTCTGCCGGTCTCTTCACTCTATCCATCCACTGTGGCTTTCTGGATTCTATCATTTTCTCAGCACCTGGATTCTGTACAAAATAGCCCTGAAGAACCAGGAATTGATCTAATAAGAAAGTGGGAGGTGGCAGGCAGAGGAAAGGTTAAAGGTATATATATGCAATTTTGTGCTCTTCCTTTGTTGGATCTTTGTGAGTCTAGCCAGGCAGGAAAGCATAGTTACTGTATCTCCCAGAGGGGCTTTGCCTCATCCCTAATCCCATACCTGTTTTTTCTCCTTCCAGTTGATCAGGATTCCTGACCAGACTTCTGAAGACACTCACTCTCTGAGGGTTTCCAACATTTCTCTTTGCAGACCAGGGAGCAAAGATACTGGCTTAGGGGCTTAATCCCTGTGTCTAGCAAGAAGAGGGGAAGTTGTACTTCTTTCCAGGGGCCTTTGACCACTAAATGACCCATGCTGCCACAACAGGGGGATGGTTCCAACCCCTGAAAGTCTGAGAAGGCTACGGGTGTCACTGGATGGTTTCACCATCCTGGGACCCACCTCAACCATTCCTTCCCACAGAAACCACAACAAAGGCTCTTGCCCACAGCTACTCCTTCTCCCTCTGCCTCTAGATCAACCCGGGGTGTGTCGTGCCCCCTCCTCTTGGGAACTGTGATTGGTAAACCATTTTTTCAAAGGCCAGTGTCTCCTAATCTGTTGACTTTAATATACCTCAAATTTTCTATTAGTACACAGTTTTTGTTTGTTTGTTTGTTTTTTGTTTCTTTTAACAGCTAGGAAACCTCTTATCCCCCTAAATGTCAGGGGTTCAACTTCAAGAGGGTGAGGCTTACCTGCTTTATTCCAGGATTTCCATGTGCACCCTGGTGCCTAACTCTGACTTCTATTGGATTTTTCCAGGTAGGTGGCCATGGTTTCTTTCTTTCTTTCTTTCTTTCTTTCTTTCTTTCTTTCTTTCTTT